>NC_138818.1:1447465-1927329 GCF_965178545.1 Coloeus monedula
GAGAAGAGCAGGATCAGAGAGGAACCTTCTCTCTTCCTGCAACTCCCAGACAGGAGGGTGGAGCTAATGCAGGTCAGGCTCTGCTCCCAGGGAACAAGGGACCGGACAAGAGGAAATGGCCTCAAGTTGTGCCAGGAGTGCTTTAGATTGGGTATTAGGGCAAAGGTCCTGTTTGTCTCTGACTCCTGGCAAAGGCTCTAAAAAGTCTCCCCCACGAGGGCAGACACAATTAAGGCGAGGACGGCGTCAACATGGAAACGCTTCCTGGCAGCCCAAAACTCTTCTGCCCACCGACAAGCCATTTGCTGCCACTGGATCACGGGAACGACAGAGCAAAAGCATCACCTTTCTCTCTTCTGGGAGGAGCTGGTTGCACAGCGCAAGCTCCTGACACGGTGCAGATGGTCCCTGAAGGGAGGTTGTAGCCAGCTGCAACCTCCCTTCTATTAGCCCGGGGAACAAAGCATATTTGGACCAGAGGAAATTAGCTCAAGTTGTGCCACAGGAGCTTTAGATTGGATCTCCAGGAACTATTCCCTCAATAAAGAGCACCTCAAGCTTGGGAACAGGCTGCCTAGCAGAAATGGCGGCGTCAGCACCCTCAGCAAGGTTTAAAAGTCACGTGCATGTGGCATTTGGGGAGCTGGCTGATCAGTGGAGTAGGCAGTGTTAAGTTTGCGGTTGGACTGTGTGATCTTCAGGGTCTTTTTCAACCTCGACCACTCAGAGCTTAAAGTGTAGCTCAAGCAGTGTGGAGTCAGGGGTGCCTTCCAGCATGGCGATCTAGGAGATTGCCAGTGGGGAGTAGCTGATAAGAAAGACAAAAGGAAGAGCAAGGGGAGTTCTTCCAAGAAGATTCACTCCAAAGCAGCCTTAACCAGTAGACCAGGGCCACTCTGAGCGCCTGAGCTGGGCTGGGGACAAAGGGTGGTGCTGGCCCGGCTGTGCTGTGCTGTGACCCCTGTGACAGCCCGGGCGACGTGTCACAATGGGGGCAGCTCTAAAAGGCCCCAGCAGGTAACGCTGGCCCTGTATTGCTTGGGCAAGCGGTGAGTGCACACGTGGCGGGGAGGCTGGGCTGGGGACGAGGGCCGGGGCAGAAACGCTGCACCCGAGGCTGGCTTGTCCCCCCGCATGCAGGGACAGCCCCTCATATGGGAGAGCCTTGGGCAGGGCACGGTGCCGCTGCTGCTGCTGGGGCAGCGGGACAGGCCTTGCTGCCTGCCAGCTGTCTGGGGCCCTGTCCTTCCCGGCCCCAGATGCCTGTGATTGCCGTCCCTGCTGCCCCCAGTGGCAGCCGCCTCCCTCCCCGCCCCACTCAAGGCCTTCTCTCCATCCTCCTGCAGACCATGGGTCACTGGCTATTCTGGCTCTTGCTCTTGCAAAGCCTTATCCCGTACCCGCAGCCCGCGGGAGATGCTTTGGATGAGGCGAGGCGTCTGAGCATGGAGGTGCATGCGATGCACCAGGAAGTGGAGAGGATTCTTCTGGAGCGGGAGGTGGAGCAGCTTATGCTGAGGCAGAGTGGAGGGGCCTGGGGAGACCTGCCGTGGTCTGCCTTGCAGCACTGGCAGGTCTGGGATTTTGCTGGGCTCCTGCTCCTTCTCTTGGCCCTAGAGTTTATCTGGAGGAAAAGGAGCCTGAGGAGAGAGGAGCGCCAAGAAGAAAACGATGGTGCCAATGAAGAGGAAGTCAGAAATGCGGCTGCAAACCAAGAAGAAGATGTTGGAAATGAAGAAGAAGAAGAAGAAGCCAATGATGCCAACCGGGAGGAAGTCAACAATGATGATGGCAATGTACAGGAAGTCGGCAATGTTGCTGCAAATGAAGAAGACGGTGTTGGAAATGAAGTTGTCCGTGAGGCTGCAAATGCAGAAAACAACCATGATGCTGCCAATGGAGTCCAAGAAGAAGAGCACGAGGGTGAAGATAACATAGGAAGGATTGCAATGGAGCGCATCCAGTGGCCTGTACAGGACCTGCAGGAAGGCTGTGAGTGGACAACTGACCTGATGGACAATTTTGCCATTTACTTTGGCCACGTCTTGTGCAACAGTTTCTACCCGGTGCTGCAACGAGCCATCGGGGTGGGCAGTGCCTTCGAAGGTTGGAGTCCCCGTGAGCAGGATGTTGTGTACCGTGTGCTGGTACCCATGAATCCTCCCCGAGGCCACTCCTTCCAGCTGGAGCCGTACACTGCGGGGCAGAGGCGCGGGAGGAACTTCCGCGTCCGCGTGCAGCTGGAGTGCACCTGCAGCAGGGAGCAGCAGGGTGAGAACATGCTGTGCTTCCTGCACCAGCCCCAGGAGGAGCTGAGGAGCAATCAGGATGCCAGCCTCCTACACACGCTGTGCACCGGCTCCTACCTCGACGTGCAGAAAACTGCCCGCTGGTTCTACCAACTGGTGAGAGCAATCTGGCCAGCTTTGCCTCAGGCCCACAATTGGCATTTAGTGCTGCTGCCCTCCAGACGCTCCTGCCAATTCCAGGTGAGCAACGGCGCAGCAAGCTTCCGCATTGAGGTGCTGTTTGGGGTGCGGCAAGGCGACTCAGACATCTTTGTGAGCAGCCAGCCTAGGGAGGCCTGCACGCCAAGCACAACATGGCCGGAGAGCTACGCCGTGGCAGAGATGAAGTTCTTCAAGTGCATCGCCAGGCGGGCCCCCCCTGACAGCTTGCACCTCAAATGCCTGCAGTTCTTCAGCTGTCTGCAGCTGGGCTCAGGCTTTTCCACCTACACCATCAAGACCATTGTCATGCACCTCCTGTCCATCATCCCCGTGTCACGGTGGCGCAGGAGAGATTTTGTCAGGCGACTGGTGGATATCAGCGAGGGCCTGCGCTTCTGCGTGCAAGTGAGATGCCTCAACCACTTCATCGTGGGCAACCGGAGCCTTCCTGGGGAGATCAGGGTTCCCCCAGAGGTGCAAATGGCCGAGACGTGCAATCTCTTCCACCACCTGGTGATGGATCCCGTTGCCCACTCCCAGGCGATGAGTGAGTACGTGGATCTGCGAAAGCGGTTCACACGAACCCTGAACGACGAGCACTGAAAGAGCTTCTCCACCTTAGAGCTGTGCTTGTGGGGCCGGCAGCTGGCCGCAGAGAAGCCCCTCATTGTACAGGGGAAAAGAGGGAACAATGTGGGACACAGAGAGGGAAGGGAAAATGCTGTGCAGCAGCACTCTGCCAGCAGCAGCAGCAGCAGCAGCAGCAGCAGCAGCAGCAGCAGCAGCGGTGTCATCTCAACAGTCTCCTCAGCACCGCATGCACTGATGACCAGCTTGGCTACACACATCGGGCACCACGCAAGAGGAAATACTCCGATTCCCTTCTGTGTTCTCTGGGCTCTGTGGGCAGAATCTGCTCCCTGGGCTGCAGCTGACGCAGACCTGAGCGTGCAGAATGTGGAGAGGGCACTGCTCAAGAGGCAGTGGGAATTGCTGCCACACCTTTCCTCTAGAGCAAAAGAACATTCGGGGAGTCAAAGCTGATGGAGCTGAAGAGGCCGTGGCCAGGGGCCTTGTGAGAGAGACTCCCATTAGCACCAGGACTGTAGCTGCCCCCAACTCTTTCTTAGACTCCACTTTCCCTCTGAGAGCTTCACCTTGTGCAAAGATGCGGATCTGCAAATCCCAGAAGGGTTAACGTTTGGAAGGAGCACCGGTGGGATCATCTTGGCCAGGGCTGCTCCAGCAGGGTCTTCCCGCTGTGCCTTGCAAAGGGTTGCCTTCAGATGCTTCTTGACTATGTGCGCTCAGGGAGACTCCACAACCTCTGGGCAATGTGCCGCAGTGCTCGCTCACTGCGCTGAATGCCAGATGTGCTGCACAGCTGCTTGAAGTCAGCAAAGAATTGAAGGGGCTGCTTGAGAAAAACATCAGCTGGGCCTCTCAGCTCTCTTGCCCCTGGCTGCAGCAAGGCCTAAGCACAGAATGACGTCTGCAGTGAAGCAGAGGCCTCTCGGCCCCGTGTTGTTTCCCTGAGGCCCAGAAGAGCACCTGCACCTCTCTAGCGCCATCGGCCTCACTGCCCTTCACTGCGCAGAACAAGCTGTCGTACAAATCTGGTCCTTCAAGGAGAAGAGGATGCGTGCAAAGACTCTGGCCCAGGTCCCACGGCCTCTCCTGCCGCCTCAGCAGGTGCAGGGCCACGGCAGGGTTGATTCTACCTCCTCGTATCATTTCCGTCTCCAAAACAAGTCACCCAGATCTGCACTAAGCCCTACTTGCATATGCCCTTTGCCACTCCTGAGGACACGCACAAACAGAGCGCCTGCCTTACGTGCACGGCCAAAGCCAGCAAAGCCCAGCTGTAACATGCAATTGTTCCCGGCCTTTGGCAAGGGCCAAAACTTAGAGGAGGAAAGAAGCAGGCATGTGGGACAGAAAAAGGAAACAGAAACAGGGAACAAAAGACCAAGAGGAACAATCAGCGCTGCTTGCCCGCCATCAGCCAATGGACGGTGTCTCTCCTTTGTTGGAGTGAGAGCTCCACTGGACTCAGGCCCAGAGGGAAGCCAAAGCACAGGGGTTGAATTAAAACCTCTGGACAAGCTGTGATGCAAGAAGCCACAGCAAAGTGAAATAGAAAGATAGATTTTTTAACTTTTAGTAGAAATATATGCTAAGTGCCTTAAGAATTAAAAAGCTGTAGCAGAGAGCTTAAACTCAGTGCTTGCTGCATGCAGCAGGGTTGCCTTTTCACAGAATTCTTTCCTTTCGACAAAATATAGATAGAATTATACTGTTCACATTTTTTAGATGGAGTGTTCACATAAACAGTAAGAACTGATAGAAACTGTATGCGCAAATCTGTGTAATACCTATGTAACACTTGTGTAAGACTTACGATTGTAAGAATTAGACCAGGATAGGTTAAGAAAAGAAAAACCAGAATCATGTGTTAATCTTGTTGGTCAATTAACAAATATAATCCACACTTCTGCAAGAAAAAATATATATGGAGCATATAGAGGATATAGAAGAAGCGGGTTTTGCCTGCTGTTGCTGCTGCTGCTTGGCTTTATCATGTAACCCCCTTTGAACTCGGCCTTCAAGAAAGCTCTGAGACTATGAAATAAAGAACTTAGCCGAACAGCAGCCTCCTCTGCTCTTTTACCCTGGTCCGAGAAGGAAGGGTAACCCTTTAAAAGCTCCACACTCCTTGTCCCCGGAAGGGACACCTTTGGGTCCGACTGTGTCGGAGCTGGCCTGAAACTGTGTCTCTATAAGAATCTAGATTTTTATTTCATAGATGTATCTATATTGTCTATACATAGTGTATACTCTAAAGTTTATTAATGATCATATATGATAGTAAAGTATAATAAAACAAAGCAATATACTAATCCCTAAGTAACAGAAAAGATACCAAATACATCATTATTCTATGATAAAATAGAATGAAAATGAGAAAATGATCATCTAGATGAAATATGCTAAAAAATAATTAGAAAGCGTTGAGTAGGTAATTAGTTTTAAATAATAACCATAGAACACATATTTAGTGTCACTATCTGTTGTGACACTTATTAATGCTCTTAGTGCATTTATGTCTGGAAAGATTTTAAGAAAATAGATCTATTTATTACATCTCTATGCTAGATTACCTAGATGATATTATTTTTATGCACAAGTCAAGCCTTGTATAGTGTCGCTATCTGCTGGGACATCTACTCATGCTCTGCAGTTAGTGCATTTATGAGTGGAAGGCCAGAAGCTGCTTTGTCCTTGCTTCAATAAACGACAATATTCCAGAATCTGGAGCGTGCAAGACTTGATTGATCTCAGCCAGACCCAGAGCATTGGCAAATCTCAGGCGCTGGCAAGCTGGGCTCGTGAACAGTGTCCTTGAACTCAGCCCAATTTACCGTGCTGTCGCGGGTTCGGTTTGTAACCGGGCAGAAACACCAATTTAGTGTAGTGGTTTGGTCCAAAATACTCATTACTGTTTATTTGCTGTGAGATAAGAATTAGGAGAAATGCAAAGCAGGCACCAAACTTGAAAGAATATAAAGAAGTTTATTAACAGAGCTAAAAGAAGGAAAAAAACATTATACCACCTTCAGAACTCTCCTCCTCCCCCCACCTTCCTCCCTTCTCCCACTGACAATGTGAAAAGACAACCCTTAAGATGTTCAGTCTGTTTACCACTTCCATAATAACCTTGTTTAGTCCATTTAGAAAGAGAAGTCTCTTCTTGCTCGTGCTATGAAAACATTATCACAACGAGAGAGCCGCCCACTTCCAAATATCGTTCAGTCCATTTAGGAAGAGGAGTCTCTCTGCCTGCGTGTGAGTCCTTTCCCCCGACTTGCAGCTTTTCCCGCAACTGCTTTTGAGGGTCCACTCTTGAAGTTTTTTGGGGTACAATTTTAAGGTTGAGCTGTTCAGAAGCAAAAACAGAGGCCCTTCTCCTTCCCTGGGAGCAAAGGGTCTTCATCATCTTCATCGTTAGGACTATCTCTGGGAGCATCTCTAGGGACTGAGGTTTTCTCCTTTCCCGTTTGGAGCAAAAGTCCTCATCTGGTCCATCTCTCCCTGTCCAAACTTCTCATGAAATTACAGCTGCGTCAGCATCTGCCTATCTCAGCGCAGGTGCTTTTGCTTACGAGTTGAACACTCCACCCCCCATATCTTCATGAAATTACAACAGGATACTCTGATATATCATAGCTTCACAAGAGAATTTCAGCTTTAAGCATCTCCTCTCTCTCTTCCCTCAGGTTTTCAGCTCTTCACAGCAGTAAAAGGGTTAATCTCACCTCGGCCTTGCAGCTTTGCAGCTGGAATGTTGAATTTTTCTTATCGCAGTGGAGAGGGGGGAGAGCCGAGCCGCTCCAGCTGCCCACGGCAAGGCAGTGGGGGGGGGGGGGTTCCACGGCTGGAACAGGTCCATCGACTCCAGGATGGCCGTGGCCCAGCCCGGCCTGGCCCAAGCAGGGCCTGGCCAGGCCCGCCGGCCCCCCGCACGGGGCCCGCAGCCACCTGTGCCAGCGCCGGAAACGAGAGAGAGCTTGGAGGGGGAGTTTGCCTATTCTTAAATGTGGATCACAGAGGTGGTCACAACTTTAAGTGGCTTAGAGAATTGTCCATATTCAAACTGGCCAGCTGATAGGTTCTATCAGTTCCCAGAGGAAACTGTAAGCACCCCTTAGCAAGGACATCCCTTCCGGGACTATGCTTGCTAACCTATGACACGTGCTGAAGTGGTTCTAAGCAGAAATGAAGGCCAGCTGCCCCAAGTGATCTGTGATCACAGAATCACAGAAGGCCTTGGCTTGGAAGGCTCCTTGAAAATCGTCTTGTTGCAAGCCTGCTGCCAAGGGCAGGGACACCTCCCACTAGGCCAGGTTGCTCCAAGGCCCGTCCAAGCTGGCCTGGAACGCTGCCAGCCATGGGGCAGCCACAGCTTCTGTGGGCAGCGTGGGCCAGGGCCTCGCCAGCCTCCGAGGCCAGAATTTCTTGCACATCTCCAGCCTAAGGCCACCCTCTGTCAGTGGCAAGCCACTGCCCCTGGGGCTGTGCCTCCAGGCCCTTGGGAACAGCCCCTCTGCAGGTCTCGGCTGGGCCTCGTGCAGGGACTGAAAGGCCGCAGGAAGGTGCCCCCGGAGAAGCCCTTGGAGAGCACTGGGGCCACGAGTGCCAGCATCAGGGCAGCAGGCAGGGCCTGGCGCGGCCGGCGGGGCCAAAGGGCACAGGGCACAGGGCGCTGAGGCCCTGCCAGCCGGAGCTGGCAGCTCCGGTGTGCGGCCGGCAGAGAGCCGTGGGAGATGCGTGCAGCAGCAAGGACACAGGGCTTCTTGATGGGTCAGAAAGCAGAGAAGAGCTTGAGCATGGTCCCCAAAGGATTAGGGCCTCTCCCTGTGCAGAAAAAAATTCACAACACCCGAGGTTTAGTCTGGAAAAGACACACAGGAGTCCTGTTGTGTGATTGCAATAAAGGCAGAGGCCACGGGACTTTTCTCATGGCGTGTCTCCAATTGCTGTGGGGCGCAGCCTCCTTTTTGATCCTAATTTCCAGGTGCATCACCCTCTTCCTTCCCCCATTGCCTGAGGTACTTGGAAGGTACAGACTTCCCAAAGCGCTGTCTCTATGGCCCCCTCTAATATGCACCCTCTGGTTTCTTTAGATACAGATATAGAACCAAACACTATTCTTAACTCTCTTAAGCCTTTGTTCTTCTTCTCTAAGTTCAGGAATTTCACACGGCCTTGGCTGAGCAACAGTGCGTGCCAATCAGTAACATTTTCTAGAAGGGAGAACTTCTTTTGTGCCTTCCCTAGCTGTGAGTCCCTGGCCCTATCGACAAGCACATTTGCGCGGTCTGTGTGTCAAGTTTCTCTTATTCCTTTCATCCCCCTCCAAAAAGGTAGCGAGATCAAGAGCTCAACTGAAGTGCTTCCTCGCCACTTCATGCAGCATGGACAACAAAGTGCAGCAGCTGGGAGTGGTTGCAGGTTGGGAAAGGCGGGACATGGTTGCCATGCCAGAGCCATGGTGGGATGAGTCCCACGCTGGAGCGCTGTAGCCGATGGCTAGAAAGCCTTCAGAAGGGACAGGCAAGGAAGGAGAGGTGCTGGGCTCGGTGTCTGTGTAAGGGAGGGTTCCAACTGTCTCGAGCTTCATGCTGGTGCTGATGGGGTTGAGTATTCATGGGCGAAGGCCAACAAAGCAGATTTTGTGGAGGGGCTCTGGTATAAAGCGGGCAGGCAGCGTGAAGAGGCAGGCAAGATATTCCCTGAGTAGCTGGGAGAAATGTCAGCACCACTCGCCCTTGCTCTCTTTGGAGAGTTCAGTGGAGCAGCTCTAAGTTTCCTGGAGTCTTGGGATGAGTTTTGGGCCCCTCCCATCAAGCAAGACCTTGAGAGGCTGGAGTGTGGGAAGGGAAGGGAAGGGAAGGGAAGGGAAGGGAAGGGAAGGGAAGGGAAGGGAAGGGAAGGGAAGGGAAGGGAAGGGAAGGGAAGGGAAGGGAAGGGAAGGGAAGGGAAGGGAAGGGAAGGGAAGGGAAGGGAAGGGAAGGGAAGGGAAGGGAAGGGAAGGGAAGGGAAGGGAAGGGAAGGGAAGGGAAGGGAAGGGAAGGGAAGGGAAGGGAAGGGAAGGGAAGGGAAGGGAAGGGAAGGGAAGGGAAGGGAAGGGAAGAGAAGGGAAGGGAAGAGAAGGGAAGGGAAGGGAAGGGTGCTGGCCAAGAGGCTGGAGAAGAAATCTGATGAGCAGGGGCTGAGGGAGCTGCAGGGGCTGACACTGGAGAAGAGCAGGATCAGAGAGGAACCTTCTCTCTTCCTGCAACTCCCAGACAGGAGGGTGGAGCTAATGCAGGTCAGGCTCTGCTCCCAGGGAACAAGGGACCGGACAAGAGGAAATGGCCTCAAGTTGTGCCAGGAGTGCTTTAGATTGGGTATTAGGGCAAAGGTCCTGTTTGTCTCTGACTCCTGGCAAAGGCTCTAAAAAGTCTCCCCCACGAGGGCAGACACAATTAAGGCGAGGACGGCGTCAACATGGAAACGCTTCCTGGCAGCCCAAAACTCTTCTGCCCACCGACAAGCCATTTGCTGCCACTGGATCACGGGAACGACAGAGCAAAAGCATCACCTTTCTCTCTTCTGGGAGGAGCTGGTTGCACAGCGCAAGCTCCTGACACGGTGCAGATGGTCCCTGAAGGGAGGTTGTAGCCAGCTGCAACCTCCCTTCTATTAGCCCGGGGAACAAAGCATATTTGGACCAGAGGAAATTAGCTCAAGTTGTGCCACAGGAGCTTTAGATTGGATCTCCAGGAACTATTCCCTCAATAAAGAGCACCTCAAGCTTGGGAACAGGCTGCCTAGCAGAAATGGCGGCGTCAGCACCCTCAGCAAGGTTTAAAAGTCACGTGCATGTGGCATTTGGGGAGCTGGCTGATCAGTGGAGTAGGCAGTGTTAAGTTTGCGGTTGGACTGTGTGATCTTCAGGGTCTTTTTCAACCTCGACCACTCAGAGCTTAAAGTGTAGCTCAAGCAGTGTGGAGTCAGGGGTGCCTTCCAGCATGGCGATCTAGGAGATTGCCAGTGGGGAGTAGCTGATAAGAAAGACAAAAGGAAGAGCAAGGGGAGTTCTTCCAAGAAGATTCACTCCAAAGCAGCCTTAACCAGTAGACCAGGGCCACTCTGAGCGCCTGAGCTGGGCTGGGGACAAAGGGTGGTGCTGGCCCGGCTGTGCTGTGCTGTGACCCCTGTGACAGCCCGGGCGACGTGTCACAATGGGGGCAGCTCTAAAAGGCCCCAGCAGGTAACGCTGGCCCTGTATTGCTTGGGCAAGCGGTGAGTGCACACGTGGCGGGGAGGCTGGGCTGGGGACGAGGGCCGGGGCAGAAACGCTGCACCCGAGGCTGGCTTGTCCCCCCGCATGCAGGGACAGCCCCTCATATGGGAGAGCCTTGGGCAGGGCACGGTGCCGCTGCTGCTGCTGGGGCAGCGGGACAGGCCTTGCTGCCTGCCAGCTGTCTGGGGCCCTGTCCTTCCCGGCCCCAGATGCCTGTGATTGCCGTCCCTGCTGCCCCCAGTGGCAGCCGCCTCCCTCCCCGCCCCACTCAAGGCCTTCTCTCCATCCTCCTGCAGACCATGGGTCACTGGCTATTCTGGCTCTTGCTCTTGCAAAGCCTTATCCCGTACCCGCAGCCCGCGGGAGATGCTTTGGATGAGGCGAGGCGTCTGAGCATGGAGGTGCATGCGATGCACCAGGAAGTGGAGAGGATTCTTCTGGAGCGGGAGGTGGAGCAGCTTATGCTGAGGCAGAGTGGAGGGGCCTGGGGAGACCTGCCGTGGTCTGCCTTGCAGCACTGGCAGGTCTGGGATTTTGCTGGGCTCCTGCTCCTTCTCTTGGCCCTAGAGTTTATCTGGAGGAAAAGGAGCCTGAGGAGAGAGGAGCGCCAAGAAGAAAACGATGGTGCCAATGAAGAGGAAGTCAGAAATGCGGCTGCAAACCAAGAAGAAGATGTTGGAAATGAAGAAGAAGAAGAAGAAGCCAATGATGCCAACCGGGAGGAAGTCAACAATGATGATGGCAATGTACAGGAAGTCGGCAATGTTGCTGCAAATGAAGAAGACGGTGTTGGAAATGAAGTTGTCCGTGAGGCTGCAAATGCAGAAAACAACCATGATGCTGCCAATGGAGTCCAAGAAGAAGAGCACGAGGGTGAAGATAACATAGGAAGGATTGCAATGGAGCGCATCCAGTGGCCTGTACAGGACCTGCAGGAAGGCTGTGAGTGGACAACTGACCTGATGGACAATTTTGCCATTTACTTTGGCCACGTCTTGTGCAACAGTTTCTACCCGGTGCTGCAACGAGCCATCGGGGTGGGCAGTGCCTTCGAAGGTTGGAGTCCCCGTGAGCAGGATGTTGTGTACCGTGTGCTGGTACCCATGAATCCTCCCCGAGGCCACTCCTTCCAGCTGGAGCCGTACACTGCGGGGCAGAGGCGCGGGAGGAACTTCCGCGTCCGCGTGCAGCTGGAGTGCACCTGCAGCAGGGAGCAGCAGGGTGAGAACATGCTGTGCTTCCTGCACCAGCCCCAGGAGGAGCTGAGGAGCAATCAGGATGCCAGCCTCCTACACACGCTGTGCACCGGCTCCTACCTCGACGTGCAGAAAACTGCCCGCTGGTTCTACCAACTGGTGAGAGCAATCTGGCCAGCTTTGCCTCAGGCCCACAATTGGCATTTAGTGCTGCTGCCCTCCAGACGCTCCTGCCAATTCCAGGTGAGCAACGGCGCAGCAAGCTTCCGCATTGAGGTGCTGTTTGGGGTGCGGCAAGGCGACTCAGACATCTTTGTGAGCAGCCAGCCTAGGGAGGCCTGCACGCCAAGCACAACATGGCCGGAGAGCTACGCCGTGGCAGAGATGAAGTTCTTCAAGTGCATCGCCAGGCGGGCCCCCCCTGACAGCTTGCACCTCAAATGCCTGCAGTTCTTCAGCTGTCTGCAGCTGGGCTCAGGCTTTTCCACCTACACCATCAAGACCATTGTCATGCACCTCCTGTCCATCATCCCCGTGTCACGGTGGCGCAGGAGAGATTTTGTCAGGCGACTGGTGGATATCAGCGAGGGCCTGCGCTTCTGCGTGCAAGTGAGATGCCTCAACCACTTCATCGTGGGCAACCGGAGCCTTCCTGGGGAGATCAGGGTTCCCCCAGAGGTGCAAATGGCCGAGACGTGCAATCTCTTCCACCACCTGGTGATGGATCCCGTTGCCCACTCCCAGGCGATGAGTGAGTACGTGGATCTGCGAAAGCGGTTCACACGAACCCTGAACGACGAGCACTGAAAGAGCTTCTCCACCTTAGAGCTGTGCTTGTGGGGCCGGCAGCTGGCCGCAGAGAAGCCCCTCATTGTACAGGGGAAAAGAGGGAACAATGTGGGACACAGAGAGGGAAGGGAAAATGCTGTGCAGCAGCACTCTGCCAGCAGCAGCAGCAGCAGCAGCAGCAGCAGCAGCAGCAGCAGCAGCGGTGTCATCTCAACAGTCTCCTCAGCACCGCATGCACTGATGACCAGCTTGGCTACACACATCGGGCACCACGCAAGAGGAAATACTCCGATTCCCTTCTGTGTTCTCTGGGCTCTGTGGGCAGAATCTGCTCCCTGGGCTGCAGCTGACGCAGACCTGAGCGTGCAGAATGTGGAGAGGGCACTGCTCAAGAGGCAGTGGGAATTGCTGCCACACCTTTCCTCTAGAGCAAAAGAACATTCGGGGAGTCAAAGCTGATGGAGCTGAAGAGGCCGTGGCCAGGGGCCTTGTGAGAGAGACTCCCATTAGCACCAGGACTGTAGCTGCCCCCAACTCTTTCTTAGACTCCACTTTCCCTCTGAGAGCTTCACCTTGTGCAAAGATGCGGATCTGCAAATCCCAGAAGGGTTAACGTTTGGAAGGAGCACCGGTGGGATCATCTTGGCCAGGGCTGCTCCAGCAGGGTCTTCCCGCTGTGCCTTGCAAAGGGTTGCCTTCAGATGCTTCTTGACTATGTGCGCTCAGGGAGACTCCACAACCTCTGGGCAATGTGCCGCAGTGCTCGCTCACTGCGCTGAATGCCAGATGTGCTGCACAGCTGCTTGAAGTCAGCAAAGAATTGAAGGGGCTGCTTGAGAAAAACATCAGCTGGGCCTCTCAGCTCTCTTGCCCCTGGCTGCAGCAAGGCCTAAGCACAGAATGACGTCTGCAGTGAAGCAGAGGCCTCTCGGCCCCGTGTTGTTTCCCTGAGGCCCAGAAGAGCACCTGCACCTCTCTAGCGCCATCGGCCTCACTGCCCTTCACTGCGCAGAACAAGCTGTCGTACAAATCTGGTCCTTCAAGGAGAAGAGGATGCGTGCAAAGACTCTGGCCCAGGTCCCACGGCCTCTCCTGCCGCCTCAGCAGGTGCAGGGCCACGGCAGGGTTGATTCTACCTCCTCGTATCATTTCCATCTCCAAAACAAGTCACCCAGATCTGCACTAAGCCCTACTTGCATATGCCCTTTGCCACTCCTGAGGACACGCACAAACAGAGCGCCTGCCTTACGTGCACGGCCAAAGCCAGCAAAGCCCAGCTGTAACATGCAATTGTTCCCGGCCTTTGGCAAGGGCCAAAACTTAGAGGAGGAAAGAAGCAGGCATGTGGGACAGAAAAAGGAAACAGAAACAGGGAACAAAAGACCAAGAGGAACAATCAGCGCTGCTTGCCCGCCATCAGCCAATGGACGGTGTCTCTCCTTTGTTGGAGTGAGAGCTCCACTGGACTCAGGCCCAGAGGGAAGCCAAAGCACAGGGGTTGAATTAAAACCTCTGGACAAGCTGTGATGCAAGAAGCCACAGCAAAGTGAAATAGAAAGATAGATTTTTTAACTTTTAGTAGAAATATATGCTAAGTGCCTTAAGAATTAAAAAGCTGTAGCAGAGAGCTTAAACTCAGTGCTTGCTGCATGCAGCAGGGTTGCCTTTTCACAGAATTCTTTCCTTTCGACAAAATATAGATAGAATTATACTGTTCACATTTTTTAGATGGAGTGTTCACATAAACAGTAAGAACTGATAGAAACTGTATGCGCAAATCTGTGTGATACCTATGTAACACTTGTGTAAGACTTACGATTGTAAGAATTAGACCAGGATAGGTTAAGAAAAGAAAAACCAGAATCATGTGTTAATCTTGTTGGTCAATTAACAAATATAATCCACACTTCTGCAAGAAAAAATATATATGGAGCATATAGAGGATATAGAAGAAGCGGGTTTTGCCTGCTGTTGCTGCTGCTGCTTGGCTTTATCATGTAACCCCCTTTGAACTCGGCCTTCAAGAAAGCTCTGAGACTATGAAATAAAGAACTTAGCAGAACAGCAGCCTCCTCTGCTCTTTTACCCTGGTCCGAGAAGGAAGGGTAACCCTTTAAAAGCTCCACACTCCTTGTCCCCGGAAGGGACACCTTTGGGTCCGACTGTGTCGGAGCTGGCCTGAAACTGTGTCTCTATAAGAATCTAGATTTTTATTTCATAGATGTATCTATATTGTCTATACATAGTGTATACTCTAAAGTTTATTAATGATCATATATGATAGTAAAGTATAATAAAACAAAGCAATATACTAATCCCTAAGTAACAGAAAAGATACCAAATACATCATTATTCTATGATAAAATAGAATGAAAATGAGAAAATGATCATCTAGATGAAATATGCTAAAAAATAATTAGAAAGCGTTGAGTAGGTAATTAGTTTTAAATAATAACCATAGAACACATATTTAGTGTCACTATCTGTTGTGACACTTATTAATGCTCTTAGTGCATTTATGTCTGGAAAGATTTTAAGAAAATAGATCTATTTATTACATCTCTATGCTAGATTACCTAGATGATATTATTTTTATGCACAAGTCAAGCCTTGTATAGTGTCGCTATCTGCTGGGACATCTACTCATGCTCTGCAGTTAGTGCATTTATGAGTGGAAGGCCAGAAGCTGCTTTGTCCTTGCTTCAATAAACGACAATATTCCAGAATCTGGAGCGTGCAAGACTTGATTGATCTCAGCCAGACCCAGAGCATTGGCAAATCTCAGGCGCTGGCAAGCTGGGCTCGTGAACAGTGTCCTTGAACTCAGCCCAATTTACCGTGCTGTCGCGGGTTCGGTTTGTAACCGGGCAGAAACACCAATTTAGTGTAGTGGTTTGGTCCAAAATACTCATTACTGTTTATTTGCTGTGAGATAAGAATTAGGAGAAATGCAAAGCAGGCACCAAACTTGAAAGAATATAAAGAAGTTTATTAACAGAGCTAAAAGAAGGAAAAAAACATTATACCACCTTCAGAACTCTCCTCCTCCCCCCACCTTCCTCCCTTCTCCCACTGACAATGTGAAAAGACAACCCTTAAGATGTTCAGTCTGTTTACCACTTCCATAATAACCTTGTTTAGTCCATTTAGAAAGAGAAGTCTCTTCTTGCTCGTGCTATGAAAACATTATCACAACGAGAGAGCCGCCCACTTCCAAATATCGTTCAGTCCATTTAGGAAGAGGAGTCTCTCTGCCTGCGTGTGAGTCCTTTCCCCCGACTTGCAGCTTTTCCCGCAACTGCTTTTGAGGGTCCACTCTTGAAGTTTTTTGGGGTACAATTTTAAGGTTGAGCTGTTCAGAAGCAAAAACAGAGGCCCTTCTCCTTCCCTGGGAGCAAAGGGTCTTCATCATCTTCATCGTTAGGACTATCTCTGGGAGCATCTCTAGGGACTGAGGTTTTCTCCTTTCCCGTTTGGAGCAAAAGTCCTCATCTGGTCCATCTCTCCCTGTCCAAACTTCTCATGAAATTACAGCTGCGTCAGCATCTGCCTATCTCAGCGCAGGTGCTTTTGCTTACGAGTTGAACACTCCACCCCCCATATCTTCATGAAATTACAACAGGATACTCTGATATATCATAGCTTCACAAGAGAATTTCAGCTTTAAGCATCTCCTCTCTCTCTTCCCTCAGGTTTTCAGCTCTTCACAGCAGTAAAAGGGTTAATCTCACCTCGGCCTTGCAGCTTTGCAGCTGGAATGTTGAATTTTTCTTATCGCAGTGGAGAGGGGGGAGAGCCGAGCCGCTCCAGCTGCCCACGGCAAGGCAGTGGGGGGGGGGGGGGGGGGGGTCCACGGCTGGAACAGGTCCATCGACTCCAGGATGGCCGTGGCCCAGCCCGGCCTGGCCCAAGCAGGGCCTGGCCAGGCCCGCCGGCCCCCCGCACGGGGCCCGCAGCCACCTGTGCCAGCGCCGGAAACGAGAGAGAGCTTGGAGGGGGAGTTTGCCTATTCTTAAATGTGGATCACAGAGGTGGTCACAACTTTAAGTGGCTTAGAGAATTGTCCATATTCAAACTGGCCAGCTGATAGGTTCTATCAGTTCCCAGAGGAAACTGTAAGCACCCGTTAGCAAGGACATCCCTTCCGGGACTATGCTTGCTAACCTATGACACGTGCTGAAGTGGTTCTAAGCAGAAATGAAGGCCAGCTGCCCCAAGTGATCTGTGATCACAGAATCACAGAAGGCCTTGGCTTGGAAGGCTCCTTGAAAATCGTCTTGTTGCAAGCCTGCTGCCAAGGGCAGGGACACCTCCCACTAGGCCAGGTTGCTCCAAGGCCCGTCCAAGCTGGCCTGGAACGCTGCCAGCCATGGGGCAGCCACAGCTTCTGTGGGCAGCGTGGGCCAGGGCCTCGCCAGCCTCCGAGGCCAGAATTTCTTGCACATCTCCAGCCTAAGGCCACCCTCTGTCAGTGGCAAGCCACTGCCCCTGGGGCTGTGCCTCCAGGCCCTTGGGAACAGCCCCTCTGCAGGTCTCGGCTGGGCCTCATGCAGGGACTGAAAGGCCGCAGGAAGGTGCCCCCGGAGAAGCCCTTGGAGAGCACTGGGGCCACGAGTGCCAGCATCAGGGCAGCAGGCAGGGCCTGGCGCGGCCGGCGGGGCCAAAGGGCACAGGGCACAGGGCGCTGAGGCCCTGCCAGCCGGAGCTGGCAGCTCCGGTGTGCGGCCGGCAGAGAGCCGTGGGAGATGCGTGCAGCAGCAAGGACACAGGGCTTCTTGATGGGTCAGAAAGCAGAGAAGAGCTTGAGCATGGTCCCCAAAGGATTAGGGCCTCTCCCTGTGCAGAAAAAAATTCACAACACCCGAGGTTTAGTCTGGAAAAGACACACAGGAGTCCTGTTGTGTGATTGCAATAAAGGCAGAGGCCACGGGACTTTTCTCATGGCGTGTCTCCAATTGCTGTGGGGCGCAGCCTCCTTTTTGATCCTAATTTCCAGGTGCATCACCCTCTTCCTTCCCCCATTGCCTGAGGTACTCGGAAGGTACAGACTTCCCAAAGCGCTGTCTCTATGGCCCCCTCTAATATGCACCCTCTGGTTTCTTTAGATACAGATATAGAACCAAACACTATTCTTAACTCTCTTAAGCCTTTGTTCTTCTTCTCTAAGTTCAGGAATTTCACACGGCCTTGGCTGAGCAACAGTGCGTGCCAATCAGTAACATTTTCTAGAAGGGAGAACTTCTTTTGTGCCTTCCCTAGCTGTGAGTCCCTGGCCCTATCGACAAGCACATTTGCGCGGTCTGTGTGTCAAGTTTCTCTTATTCCTTTCATCCCCCTCCAAAAAGGTAGCGAGATCAAGAGCTCAACTGAAGTGCTTCCTCGCCACTTCATGCAGCATGGACAACAAAGTGCAGCAGCTGGGAGTGGTTGCAGGTTGGGAAAGGCGGGACATGGTTGCCATGCCAGAGCCATGGTGGGATGAGTCCCACGCTGGAGCGCTGTAGCCGATGGCTAGAAAGCCTTCAGAAGGGACAGGCAAGGAAGGAGAGGTGCTGGGCTCGGTGTCTGTGTAAGGGAGGGTTCCAACTGTCTCGAGCTTCATGCTGGTGCTGATGGGGTTGAGTATTCATGGGCGAAGGCCAACAAGGCAGATTTTGTGGAGGGGCTCTGGTATAAAGCGGGCAGGCAGCGTGAAGAGGCAGGCAAGATATTCCCTGAGTAGCTGGGAGAAATGTCAGCACCACTCGCCCTTGCTCTCTTTGGAGAGTTCAGTGGAGCAGCTCTAAGTTTCCTGGAGTCTTGGGATGAGTTTTGGGCCCCTCCCATCAAGCAAGACCTTGAGAGGCTGGAGTGTGTGAAGGGAAGGGAAGGGAAGGGAAGGGAAGGGAAGGGAAGGGAAGGGAAGGGAAGGGAAGGGAAGGGAAGGGAAGGGAAGGGAAGGGAAGGGAAGGGAAGGGAAGGGAAGGGAAGGGAAGGGAAGGGAAGGGAAGGGAAGGGAAGGGAAGGGAAGGGAAGGGAAGGGAAGGGAAGGGAAGGGAAGGGAAGGGAAGGGAAGGGAAGGGAAGGGAAGGGAAGGGAAGGGAAGGGAAGGGAAGGGAAGGGAAGGGAAGGGAAGGGAAGGGAAGGGAAGGGAAGGGAAGGGAAGGGAAGGGAAGGGAAGGGAAGGGAAGGGAAGGAAAGAGAAGGGAAGGGAAGGGAAGGGTGCTGGCCAAGAGGCTGGAGAAGAAATCTGATGAGCAGGGGCTGAGGGAGCTGCAGGGGCTGACACTGGAGAAGAGCAGGATCAGAGAGGAACCTTCTCTCTTCCTGCAACTCCCAGACAGGAGGGTGGAGCTAATGCAGGTCAGGCTCTGCTCCCAGGGAACAAGGGACCGGACAAGAGGAAATGGCCTCAAGTTGTGCCAGGAGTGCTTTAGATTGGGTATTAGGGCAAAGGTCCTGTTTGTCTCTGACTCCTGGCAAAGGCTCTAAAAAGTCTCCCCCACGAGGGCAGACACAATTAAGGCGAGGACGGCGTCAACATGGAAACGCTTCCTGGCAGCCCAAAACTCTTCTGCCCACCGACAAGCCATTTGCTGCCACTGGATCACGGGAACGACAGAGCAAAAGCATCACCTTTCTCTCTTCTGGGAGGAGCTGGTTGCACAGCGCAAGCTCCTGACACGGTGCAGATGGTCCCTGAAGGGAGGTTGTAGCCAGCTGCAACCTCCCTTCTATTAGCCCGGGGAACAAAGCATATTTGGACCAGAGGAAATTAGCTCAAGTTGTGCCACGGGAGCTTTAGATTGGATCTCCAGGAACTATTCCCTCAATAAAGAGCACCTCAAGCTTGGGAACAGGCTGCCTAGCAGAAATGGCGGCGTCAGCACCCTCAGCAAGGTTTAAAAGTCACGTGCATGTGGCATTTGGGGAGCTGGCTGATCAGTGGAGTAGGCAGTGTTAAGTTTGCGGTTGGACTGTGTGATCTTCAGGGTCTTTTTCAACCTCGACCACTCAGAGCTTAAAGTGTAGCTCAAGCAGTGTGGAGTCAGGGGTGCCTTCCAGCATGGCGATCTAGGAGATTGCCAGTGGGGAGTAGCTGATAAGAAAGACAAAAGGAAGAGCAAGGGGAGTTCTTCCAAGAAGATTCACTCCAAAGCAGCCTTAACCAGTAGACCAGGGCCACTCTGAGCGCCTGAGCTGGGCTGGGGACAAAGGGTGGTGCTGGCCCGGCTGTGCTGTGCTGTGACCCCTGTGACAGCCCGGGCGACGTGTCACAATGGGGGCAGCTCTAAAAGGCCCCAGCAGGTAACGCTGGCCCTGTATTGCTTGGGCAAGCGGTGAGTGCACACGTGGCGGGGAGGCTGGGCTGGGGACGAGGGCCGGGGCAGAAACGCTGCACCCGAGGCTGGCTTGTCCCCCCGCATGCAGGGACAGCCCCTCATATGGGAGAGCCTTGGGCAGGGCACGGTGCCGCTGCTGCTGCTGGGGCAACGGGACAGGCCTTGCTGCCTGCCAGCTGTCTGGGGCCCTGTCCTTCCCGGCCCCAGATGCCTGTGATTGCCGTCCCTGCTGCCCCCAGTGGCAGCCGCCTCCCTCCCCGCCCCACTCAAGGCCTTCTCTCCATCCTCCTGCAGACCATGGGTCACTGGCTATTCTGGCTCTTGCTCTTGCAAAGCCTTATCCCGTACCCGCAGCCCGCGGGAGATGCTTTGGATGAGGCGAGGCGTCTGAGCATGGAGGTGCATGCGATGCACCAGGAAGTGGAGAGGATTCTTCTGGAGCGGGAGGTGGAGCAGCTTATGCTGAGGCAGAGTGGAGGGGCCTGGGGAGACCTGCCGTGGTCTGCCTTGCAGCACTGGCAGGTCTGGGATTTTGCTGGGCTCCTGCTCCTTCTCTTGGCCCTAGAGTTTATCTGGAGGAAAAGGAGCCTGAGGAGAGAGGAGCGCCAAGAAGAAAACGATGGTGCCAATGAAGAGGAAGTCAGAAATGCGGCTGCAAACCAAGAAGAAGATGTTGGAAATGAAGAAGAAGAAGAAGAAGCCAATGATGCCAACCGGGAGGAAGTCAACAATGATGATGGCAATGTACAGGAAGTCGGCAATGTTGCTGCAAATGAAGAAGACGGTGTTGGAAATGAAGTTGTCCGTGAGGCTGCAAATGCAGAAAACAACCATGATGCTGCCAATGGAGTCCAAGAAGAAGAGCACGAGGGTGAAGATAACATAGGAAGGATTGCAATGGAGCGCATCCAGTGGCCTGTACAGGACCTGCAGGAAGGCTGTGAGTGGACAACTGACCTGATGGACAATTTTGCCATTTACTTTGGCCACGTCTTGTGCAACAGTTTCTACCCGGTGCTGCAACGAGCCATCGGGGTGGGCAGTGCCTTCGAAGGTTGGAGTCCCCGTGAGCAGGATGTTGTGTACCGTGTGCTGGTACCCATGAATCCTCCCCGAGGCCACTCCTTCCAGCTGGAGCCGTACACTGCGGGGCAGAGGCGCGGGAGGAACTTCCGCGTCCGCGTGCAGCTGGAGTGCACCTGCAGCAGGGAGCAGCAGGGTGAGAACATGCTGTGCTTCCTGCACCAGCCCCAGGAGGAGCTGAGGAGCAATCAGGATGCCAGCCTCCTACACACGCTGTGCACCGGCTCCTACCTCGACGTGCAGAAAACTGCCCGCTGGTTCTACCAACTGGTGAGAGCAATCTGGCCAGCTTTGCCTCAGGCCCACAATTGGCATTTAGTGCTGCTGCCCTCCAGACGCTCCTGCCAATTCCAGGTGAGCAACGGCGCAGCAAGCTTCCGCATTGAGGTGCTGTTTGGGGTGCGGCAAGGCGACTCAGACATCTTTGTGAGCAGCCAGCCTAGGGAGGCCTGCACGCCAAGCACAACATGGCCGGAGAGCTACGCCGTGGCAGAGATGAAGTTCTTCAAGTGCATCGCCAGGCGGGCCCCCCCTGACAGCTTGCACCTCAAATGCCTGCAGTTCTTCAGCTGTCTGCAGCTGGGCTCAGGCTTTTCCACCTACACCATCAAGACCATTGTCATGCACCTCCTGTCCATCATCCCCGTGTCACGGTGGCGCAGGAGAGATTTTGTCAGGCGACTGGTGGATATCAGCGAGGGCCTGCGCTTCTGCGTGCAAGTGAGATGCCTCAACCACTTCATCGTGGGCAACCGGAGCCTTCCTGGGGAGATCAGGGTTCCCCCAGAGGTGCAAATGGCCGAGACGTGCAATCTCTTCCACCACCTGGTGATGGATCCCGTTGCCCACTCCCAGGCGATGAGTGAGTACGTGGATCTGCGAAAGCGGTTCACACGAACCCTGAACGACGAGCACTGAAAGAGCTTCTCCACCTTAGAGCTGTGCTTGTGGGGCCGGCAGCTGGCCGCAGAGAAGCCCCTCATTGTACAGGGGAAAAGAGGGAACAATGTGGGACACAGAGAGGGAAGGGAAAATGCTGTGCAGCAGCACTCTGCCAGCAGCAGCAGCAGCAGCAGCAGCAGCAGCAGCAGCAGCAGCAGCGGTGTCATCTCAACAGTCTCCTCAGCACCGCATGCACTGATGACCAGCTTGGCTACACACATCGGGCACCACGCAAGAGGAAATACTCCGATTCCCTTCTGTGTTCTCTGGGCTCTGTGGGCAGAATCTGCTCCCTGGGCTGCAGCTGACGCAGACCTGAGCGTGCAGAATGTGGAGAGGGCACTGCTCAAGAGGCAGTGGGAATTGCTGCCACACCTTTCCTCTAGAGCAAAAGAACATTCGGGGAGTCAAAGCTGATGGAGCTGAAGAGGCCGTGGCCAGGGGCCTTGTGAGAGAGACTCCCATTAGCACCAGGACTGTAGCTGCCCCCAACTCTTTCTTAGACTCCACTTTCCCTCTGAGAGCTTCACCTTGTGCAAAGATGCGGATCTGCAAATCCCAGAAGGGTTAACGTTTGGAAGGAGCACCGGTGGGATCATCTTGGCCAGGGCTGCTCCAGCAGGGTCTTCCCGCTGTGCCTTGCAAAGGGTTGCCTTCAGATGCTTCTTGACTATGTGCGCTCAGGGAGACTCCACAACCTCTGGGCAATGTGCCGCAGTGCTCGCTCACTGCGCTGAATGCCAGATGTGCTGCACAGCTGCTTGAAGTCAGCAAAGAATTGAAGGGGCTGCTTGAGAAAAACATCAGCTGGGCCTCTCAGCTCTCTTGCCCCTGGCTGCAGCAAGGCCTAAGCACAGAATGACGTCTGCAGTGAAGCAGAGGCCTCTCGGCCCCGTGTTGTTTCCCTGAGGCCCAGAAGAGCACCTGCACCTCTCTAGCGCCATCGGCCTCACTGCCCTTCACTGCGCAGAACAAGCTGTCGTACAAATCTGGTCCTTCAAGGAGAAGAGGATGCGTGCAAAGACTCTGGCCCAGGTCCCACGGCCTCTCCTGCCGCCTCAGCAGGTGCAGGGCCACGGCAGGGTTGATTCTACCTCCTCGTATCATTTCCATCTCCAAAACAAGTCACCCAGATCTGCACTAAGCCCTACTTGCATATGCCCTTTGCCACTCCTGAGGACACGCACAAACAGAGCGCCTGCCTTACGTGCACGGCCAAAGCCAGCAAAGCCCAGCTGTAACATGCAATTGTTCCCGGCCTTTGGCAAGGGCCAAAACTTAGAGGAGGAAAGAAGCAGGCATGTGGGACAGAAAAAGGAAACAGAAACAGGGAACAAAAGACCAAGAGGAACAATCAGCGCTGCTTGCCCGCCATCAGCCAATGGACGGTGTCTCTCCTTTGTTGGAGTGAGAGCTCCACTGGACTCAGGCCCAGAGGGAAGCCAAAGCACAGGGGTTGAATTAAAACCTCTGGACAAGCTGTGATGCAAGAAGCCACAGCAAAGTGAAATAGAAAGATAGATTTTTTAACTTTTAGTAGAAATATATGCTAAGTGCCTTAAGAATTAAAAAGCTGTAGCAGAGAGCTTAAACTCAGTGCTTGCTGCATGCAGCAGGGTTGCCTTTTCACAGAATTCTTTCCTTTCGACAAAATATAGATAGAATTATACTGTTCACATTTTTTAGATGGAGTGTTCACATAAACAGTAAGAACTGATAGAAACTGTATGCGCAAATCTGTGTGATACCTATGTAACACTTGTGTAAGACTTACGATTGTAAGAATTAGACCAGGATAGGTTAAGAAAAGAAAAACCAGAATCATGTGTTAATCTTGTTGGTCAATTAACAAATATAATCCACACTTCTGCAAGAAAAAATATATATGGAGCATATAGAGGATATAGAAGAAGCGGGTTTTGCCTGCTGTTGCTGCTGCTGCTTGGCTTTATCATGTAACCCCCTTTGAACTCGGCCTTCAAGAAAGCTCTGAGACTATGAAATAAAGAACTTAGCAGAACAGCAGCCTCCTCTGCTCTTTTACCCTGGTCCGAGAAGGAAGGGTAACCCTTTAAAAGCTCCACACTCCTTGTCCCCGGAAGGGACACCTTTGGGTCCGACTGTGTCGGAGCTGGCCTGAAACTGTGTCTCTATAAGAATCTAGATTTTTATTTCATAGATGTATCTATATTGTCTATACATAGTGTATACTCTAAAGTTTATTAATGATCATATATGATAGTAAAGTATAATAAAACAAAGCAATATACTAATCCCTAAGTAACAGAAAAGATACCAAATACATCATTATTCTATGATAAAATAGAATGAAAATGAGAAAATGATCATCTAGATGAAATATGCTAAAAAATAATTAGAAAGCGTTGAGTAGGTAATTAGTTTTAAATAATAACCATAGAACACATATTTAGTGTCACTATCTGTTGTGACACTTATTAATGCTCTTAGTGCATTTATGTCTGGAAAGATTTTAAGAAAATAGATCTATTTATTACATCTCTATGCTAGATTACCTAGATGATATTATTTTTATGCACAAGTCAAGCCTTGTATAGTGTCGCTATCTGCTGGGACATCTACTCATGCTCTGCAGTTAGTGCATTTATGAGTGGAAGGCCAGAAGCTGCTTTGTCCTTGCTTCAATAAACGACAATATTCCAGAATCTGGAGCGTGCAAGACTTGATTGATCTCAGCCAGACCCAGAGCATTGGCAAATCTCAGGCGCTGGCAAGCTGGGCTCGTGAACAGTGTCCTTGAACTCAGCCCAATTTACCGTGCTGTCGCGGGTTCGGTTTGTAACCGGGCAGAAACACCAATTTAGTGTAGTGGTTTGGTCCAAAATACTCATTACTGTTTATTTGCTGTGAGATAAGAATTAGGAGAAATGCAAAGCAGGCACCAAACTTGAAAGAATATAAAGAAGTTTATTAACAGAGCTAAAAGAAGGAAAAAAACATTATACCACCTTCAGAACTCTCCTCCTCCCCCCACCTTCCTCCCTTCTCCCACTGACAATGTGAAAAGACAACCCTTAAGATGTTCAGTCTGTTTACCACTTCCATAATAACCTTGTTTAGTCCATTTAGAAAGAGAAGTCTCTTCTTGCTCGTGCTATGAAAACATTATCACAACGAGAGAGCCGCCCACTTCCAAATATCGTTCAGTCCATTTAGGAAGAGGAGTCTCTCTGCCTGCGTGTGAGTCCTTTCCCCCGACTTGCAGCTTTTCCCGCAACTGCTTTTGAGGGTCCACTCTTGAAGTTTTTTGGGGTACAATTTTAAGGTTGAGCTGTTCAGAAGCAAAAACAGAGGCCCTTCTCCTTCCCTGGGAGCAAAGGGTCTTCATCATCTTCATCGTTAGGACTATCTCTGGGAGCATCTCTAGGGACTGAGGTTTTCTCCTTTCCCGTTTGGAGCAAAAGTCCTCATCTGGTCCATCTCTCCCTGTCCAAACTTCTCATGAAATTACAGCTGCGTCAGCATCTGCCTATCTCAGCGCAGGTGCTTTTGCTTACGAGTTGAACACTCCACCCCCCATATCTTCATGAAATTACAACAGGATACTCTGATATATCATAGCTTCACAAGAGAATTTCAGCTTTAAGCATCTCCTCTCTCTCTTCCCTCAGGTTTTCAGCTCTTCACAGCAGTAAAAGGGTTAATCTCACCTCGGCCTTGCAGCTTTGCAGCTGGAATGTTGAATTTTTCTTATCGCAGTGGAGAGGGGGGAGAGCCGAGCCGCTCCAGCTGCCCACGGCAAGGCAGTGGGGGGGGGGGGGGGGGGGGTCCACGGCTGGAACAGGTCCATCGACTCCAGGATGGCCGTGGCCCAGCCCGGCCTGGCCCAAGCAGGGCCTGGCCAGGCCCGCCGGCCCCCCGCACGGGGCCCGCAGCCACCTGTGCCAGCGCCGGAAACGAGAGAGAGCTTGGAGGGGGAGTTTGCCTATTCTTAAATGTGGATCACAGAGGTGGTCACAACTTTAAGTGGCTTAGAGAATTGTCCATATTCAAACTGGCCAGCTGATAGGTTCTATCAGTTCCCAGAGGAAACTGTAAGCACCCGTTAGCAAGGACATCCCTTCCGGGACTATGCTTGCTAACCTATGACACGTGCTGAAGTGGTTCTAAGCAGAAATGAAGGCCAGCTGCCCCAAGTGATCTGTGATCACAGAATCACAGAAGGCCTTGGCTTGGAAGGCTCCTTGAAAATCGTCTTGTTGCAAGCCTGCTGCCAAGGGCAGGGACACCTCCCACTAGGCCAGGTTGCTCCAAGGCCCGTCCAAGCTGGCCTGGAACGCTGCCAGCCATGGGGCAGCCACAGCTTCTGTGGGCAGCGTGGGCCAGGGCCTCGCCAGCCTCCGAGGCCAGAATTTCTTGCACATCTCCAGCCTAAGGCCACCCTCTGTCAGTGGCAAGCCACTGCCCCTGGGGCTGTGCCTCCAGGCCCTTGGGAACAGCCCCTCTGCAGGTCTCGGCTGGGCCTCATGCAGGGACTGAAAGGCCGCAGGAAGGTGCCCCCGGAGAAGCCCTTGGAGAGCACTGGGGCCACGAGTGCCAGCATCAGGGCAGCAGGCAGGGCCTGGCGCGGCCGGCGGGGCCAAAGGGCACAGGGCACAGGGCGCTGAGGCCCTGCCAGCCGGAGCTGGCAGCTCCGGTGTGCGGCCGGCAGAGAGCCGTGGGAGATGCGTGCAGCAGCAAGGACACAGGGCTTCTTGATGGGTCAGAAAGCAGAGAAGAGCTTGAGCATGGTCCCCAAAGGATTAGGGCCTCTCCCTGTGCAGAAAAAAATTCACAACACCCGAGGTTTAGTCTGGAAAAGACACACAGGAGTCCTGTTGTGTGATTGCAATAAAGGCAGAGGCCACGGGACTTTTCTCATGGCGTGTCTCCAATTGCTGTGGGGCGCAGCCTCCTTTTTGATCCTAATTTCCAGGTGCATCACCCTCTTCCTTCCCCCATTGCCTGAGGTACTCGGAAGGTACAGACTTCCCAAAGCGCTGTCTCTATGGCCCCCTCTAATATGCACCCTCTGGTTTCTTTAGATACAGATATAGAACCAAACACTATTCTTAACTCTCTTAAGCCTTTGTTCTTCTTCTCTAAGTTCAGGAATTTCACACGGCCTTGGCTGAGCAACAGTGCGTGCCAATCAGTAACATTTTCTAGAAGGGAGAACTTCTTTTGTGCCTTCCCTAGCTGTGAGTCCCTGGCCCTATCGACAAGCACATTTGCGCGGTCTGTGTGTCAAGTTTCTCTTATTCCTTTCATCCCCCTCCAAAAAGGTAGCGAGATCAAGAGCTCAACTGAAGTGCTTCCTCGCCACTTCATGCAGCATGGACAACAAAGTGCAGCAGCTGGGAGTGGTTGCAGGTTGGGAAAGGCGGGACATGGTTGCCATGCCAGAGCCATGGTGGGATGAGTCCCACGCTGGAGCGCTGTAGCCGATGGCTAGAAAGCCTTCAGAAGGGACAGGCAAGGAAGGAGAGGTGCTGGGCTCGGTGTCTGTGTAAGGGAGGGTTCCAACTGTCTCGAGCTTCATGCTGGTGCTGATGGGGTTGAGTATTCATGGGCGAAGGCCAACAAGGCAGATTTTGTGGAGGGGCTCTGGTATAAAGCGGGCAGGCAGCGTGAAGAGGCAGGCAAGATATTCCCTGAGTAGCTGGGAGAAATGTCAGCACCACTCGCCCTTGCTCTCTTTGGAGAGTTCAGTGGAGCAGCTCTAAGTTTCCTGGAGTCTTGGGATGAGTTTTGGGCCCCTCCCATCAAGCAAGACCTTGAGAGGCTGGAGTGTGTGAAGGGAAGGGAAGGGAAGGGAAGGGAAGGGAAGGGAAGGGAAGGGAAGGGAAGGGAAGGGAAGGGAAGGGAAGGGAAGGGAAGGGAAGGGAAGGGAAGGGAAGGGAAGGGAAGGGAAGGGAAGGGAAGGGAAGGGAAGGGAAGGGAAGGGAAGGGAAGGGAAGGGAAGGGAAGGGAAGGGAAGGGAAGGGAAGGGAAGGGAAGGGAAGGGAAGGGAAGGGAAGGGAAGGGAAGGGAAGGGAAGGGAAGGGAAGGGAAGGGAAGGGAAGGGAAGGGAAGGGAAGGGAAGGGAAGGGAAGGGAAGGGAAGGAAAGAGAAGGGAAGGGAAGGGAAGGGTGCTGGCCAAGAGGCTGGAGAAGAAATCTGATGAGCAGGGGCTGAGGGAGCTGCAGGGGCTGACACTGGAGAAGAGCAGGATCAGAGAGGAACCTTCTCTCTTCCTGCAACTCCCAGACAGGAGGGTGGAGCTAATGCAGGTCAGGCTCTGCTCCCAGGGAACAAGGGACCGGACAAGAGGAAATGGCCTCAAGTTGTGCCAGGAGTGCTTTAGATTGGGTATTAGGGCAAAGGTCCTGTTTGTCTCTGACTCCTGGCAAAGGCTCTAAAAAGTCTCCCCCACGAGGGCAGACACAATTAAGGCGAGGACGGCGTCAACATGGAAACGCTTCCTGGCAGCCCAAAACTCTTCTGCCCACCGACAAGCCATTTGCTGCCACTGGATCACGGGAACGACAGAGCAAAAGCATCACCTTTCTCTCTTCTGGGAGGAGCTGGTTGCACAGCGCAAGCTCCTGACACGGTGCAGATGGTCCCTGAAGGGAGGTTGTAGCCAGCTGCAACCTCCCTTCTATTAGCCCGGGGAACAAAGCATATTTGGACCAGAGGAAATTAGCTCAAGTTGTGCCACGGGAGCTTTAGATTGGATCTCCAGGAACTATTCCCTCAATAAAGAGCACCTCAAGCTTGGGAACAGGCTGCCTAGCAGAAATGGCGGCGTCAGCACCCTCAGCAAGGTTTAAAAGTCACGTGCATGTGGCATTTGGGGAGCTGGCTGATCAGTGGAGTAGGCAGTGTTAAGTTTGCGGTTGGACTGTGTGATCTTCAGGGTCTTTTTCAACCTCGACCACTCAGAGCTTAAAGTGTAGCTCAAGCAGTGTGGAGTCAGGGGTGCCTTCCAGCATGGCGATCTAGGAGATTGCCAGTGGGGAGTAGCTGATAAGAAAGACAAAAGGAAGAGCAAGGGGAGTTCTTCCAAGAAGATTCACTCCAAAGCAGCCTTAACCAGTAGACCAGGGCCACTCTGAGCGCCTGAGCTGGGCTGGGGACAAAGGGTGGTGCTGGCCCGGCTGTGCTGTGCTGTGACCCCTGTGACAGCCCGGGCGACGTGTCACAATGGGGGCAGCTCTAAAAGGCCCCAGCAGGTAACGCTGGCCCTGTATTGCTTGGGCAAGCGGTGAGTGCACACGTGGCGGGGAGGCTGGGCTGGGGACGAGGGCCGGGGCAGAAACGCTGCACCCGAGGCTGGCTTGTCCCCCCGCATGCAGGGACAGCCCCTCATATGGGAGAGCCTTGGGCAGGGCACGGTGCCGCTGCTGCTGCTGGGGCAACGGGACAGGCCTTGCTGCCTGCCAGCTGTCTGGGGCCCTGTCCTTCCCGGCCCCAGATGCCTGTGATTGCCGTCCCTGCTGCCCCCAGTGGCAGCCGCCTCCCTCCCCGCCCCACTCAAGGCCTTCTCTCCATCCTCCTGCAGACCATGGGTCACTGGCTATTCTGGCTCTTGCTCTTGCAAAGCCTTATCCCGTACCCGCAGCCCGCGGGAGATGCTTTGGATGAGGCGAGGCGTCTGAGCATGGAGGTGCATGCGATGCACCAGGAAGTGGAGAGGATTCTTCTGGAGCGGGAGGTGGAGCAGCTTATGCTGAGGCAGAGTGGAGGGGCCTGGGGAGACCTGCCGTGGTCTGCCTTGCAGCACTGGCAGGTCTGGGATTTTGCTGGGCTCCTGCTCCTTCTCTTGGCCCTAGAGTTTATCTGGAGGAAAAGGAGCCTGAGGAGAGAGGAGCGCCAAGAAGAAAACGATGGTGCCAATGAAGAGGAAGTCAGAAATGCGGCTGCAAACCAAGAAGAAGATGTTGGAAATGAAGAAGAAGAAGAAGAAGCCAATGATGCCAACCGGGAGGAAGTCAACAATGATGATGGCAATGTACAGGAAGTCGGCAATGTTGCTGCAAATGAAGAAGACGGTGTTGGAAATGAAGTTGTCCGTGAGGCTGCAAATGCAGAAAACAACCATGATGCTGCCAATGGAGTCCAAGAAGAAGAGCACGAGGGTGAAGATAACATAGGAAGGATTGCAATGGAGCGCATCCAGTGGCCTGTACAGGACCTGCAGGAAGGCTGTGAGTGGACAACTGACCTGATGGACAATTTTGCCATTTACTTTGGCCACGTCTTGTGCAACAGTTTCTACCCGGTGCTGCAACGAGCCATCGGGGTGGGCAGTGCCTTCGAAGGTTGGAGTCCCCGTGAGCAGGATGTTGTGTACCGTGTGCTGGTACCCATGAATCCTCCCCGAGGCCACTCCTTCCAGCTGGAGCCGTACACTGCGGGGCAGAGGCGCGGGAGGAACTTCCGCGTCCGCGTGCAGCTGGAGTGCACCTGCAGCAGGGAGCAGCAGGGTGAGAACATGCTGTGCTTCCTGCACCAGCCCCAGGAGGAGCTGAGGAGCAATCAGGATGCCAGCCTCCTACACACGCTGTGCACCGGCTCCTACCTCGACGTGCAGAAAACTGCCCGCTGGTTCTACCAACTGGTGAGAGCAATCTGGCCAGCTTTGCCTCAGGCCCACAATTGGCATTTAGTGCTGCTGCCCTCCAGACGCTCCTGCCAATTCCAGGTGAGCAACGGCGCAGCAAGCTTCCGCATTGAGGTGCTGTTTGGGGTGCGGCAAGGCGACTCAGACATCTTTGTGAGCAGCCAGCCTAGGGAGGCCTGCACGCCAAGCACAACATGGCCGGAGAGCTACGCCGTGGCAGAGATGAAGTTCTTCAAGTGCATCGCCAGGCGGGCCCCCCCTGACAGCTTGCACCTCAAATGCCTGCAGTTCTTCAGCTGTCTGCAGCTGGGCTCAGGCTTTTCCACCTACACCATCAAGACCATTGTCATGCACCTCCTGTCCATCATCCCCGTGTCACGGTGGCGCAGGAGAGATTTTGTCAGGCGACTGGTGGATATCAGCGAGGGCCTGCGCTTCTGCGTGCAAGTGAGATGCCTCAACCACTTCATCGTGGGCAACCGGAGCCTTCCTGGGGAGATCAGGGTTCCCCCAGAGGTGCAAATGGCCGAGACGTGCAATCTCTTCCACCACCTGGTGATGGATCCCGTTGCCCACTCCCAGGCGATGAGTGAGTACGTGGATCTGCGAAAGCGGTTCACACGAACCCTGAACGACGAGCACTGAAAGAGCTTCTCCACCTTAGAGCTGTGCTTGTGGGGCCGGCAGCTGGCCGCAGAGAAGCCCCTCATTGTACAGGGGAAAAGAGGGAACAATGTGGGACACAGAGAGGGAAGGGAAAATGCTGTGCAGCAGCACTCTGCCAGCAGCAGCAGCAGCAGCAGCAGCAGCAGCAGCAGCAGCAGCAGCGGTGTCATCTCAACAGTCTCCTCAGCACCGCATGCACTGATGACCAGCTTGGCTACACACATCGGGCACCACGCAAGAGGAAATACTCCGATTCCCTTCTGTGTTCTCTGGGCTCTGTGGGCAGAATCTGCTCCCTGGGCTGCAGCTGACGCAGACCTGAGCGTGCAGAATGTGGAGAGGGCACTGCTCAAGAGGCAGTGGGAATTGCTGCCACACCTTTCCTCTAGAGCAAAAGAACATTCGGGGAGTCAAAGCTGATGGAGCTGAAGAGGCCGTGGCCAGGGGCCTTGTGAGAGAGACTCCCATTAGCACCAGGACTGTAGCTGCCCCCAACTCTTTCTTAGACTCCACTTTCCCTCTGAGAGCTTCACCTTGTGCAAAGATGCGGATCTGCAAATCCCAGAAGGGTTAACGTTTGGAAGGAGCACCGGTGGGATCATCTTGGCCAGGGCTGCTCCAGCAGGGTCTTCCCGCTGTGCCTTGCAAAGGGTTGCCTTCAGATGCTTCTTGACTATGTGCGCTCAGGGAGACTCCACAACCTCTGGGCAATGTGCCGCAGTGCTCGCTCACTGCGCTGAATGCCAGATGTGCTGCACAGCTGCTTGAAGTCAGCAAAGAATTGAAGGGGCTGCTTGAGAAAAACATCAGCTGGGCCTCTCAGCTCTCTTGCCCCTGGCTGCAGCAAGGCCTAAGCACAGAATGACGTCTGCAGTGAAGCAGAGGCCTCTCGGCCCCGTGTTGTTTCCCTGAGGCCCAGAAGAGCACCTGCACCTCTCTAGCGCCATCGGCCTCACTGCCCTTCACTGCGCAGAACAAGCTGTCGTACAAATCTGGTCCTTCAAGGAGAAGAGGATGCGTGCAAAGACTCTGGCCCAGGTCCCACGGCCTCTCCTGCCGCCTCAGCAGGTGCAGGGCCACGGCAGGGTTGATTCTACCTCCTCGTATCATTTCCATCTCCAAAACAAGTCACCCAGATCTGCACTAAGCCCTACTTGCATATGCCCTTTGCCACTCCTGAGGACACGCACAAACAGAGCGCCTGCCTTACGTGCACGGCCAAAGCCAGCAAAGCCCAGCTGTAACATGCAATTGTTCCCGGCCTTTGGCAAGGGCCAAAACTTAGAGGAGGAAAGAAGCAGGCATGTGGGACAGAAAAAGGAAACAGAAACAGGGAACAAAAGACCAAGAGGAACAATCAGCGCTGCTTGCCCGCCATCAGCCAATGGACGGTGTCTCTCCTTTGTTGGAGTGAGAGCTCCACTGGACTCAGGCCCAGAGGGAAGCCAAAGCACAGGGGTTGAATTAAAACCTCTGGACAAGCTGTGATGCAAGAAGCCACAGCAAAGTGAAATAGAAAGATAGATTTTTTAACTTTTAGTAGAAATATATGCTAAGTGCCTTAAGAATTAAAAAGCTGTAGCAGAGAGCTTAAACTCAGTGCTTGCTGCATGCAGCAGGGTTGCCTTTTCACAGAATTCTTTCCTTTCGACAAAATATAGATAGAATTATACTGTTCACATTTTTTAGATGGAGTGTTCACATAAACAGTAAGAACTGATAGAAACTGTATGCGCAAATCTGTGTAATACCTATGTAACACTTGTGTAAGACTTACGATTGTAAGAATTAGACCAGGATAGGTTAAGAAAAGAAAAACCAGAATCATGTGTTAATCTTGTTGGTCAATTAACAAATATAATCCACACTTCTGCAAGAAAAAATATATATGGAGCATATAGAGGATATAGAAGAAGCGGGTTTTGCCTGCTGTTGCTGCTGCTGCTTGGCTTTATCATGTAACCCCCTTTGAACTCGGCCTTCAAGAAAGCTCTGAGACTATGAAATAAAGAACTTAGCAGAACAGCAGCCTCCTCTGCTCTTTTACCCTGGTCCGAGAAGGAAGGGTAACCCTTTAAAAGCTCCACACTCCTTGTCCCCGGAAGGGACACCTTTGGGTCCGACTGTGTCGGAGCTGGCCTGAAACTGTGTCTCTATAAGAATCTAGATTTTTATTTCATAGATGTATCTATATTGTCTATACATAGTGTATACTCTAAAGTTTATTAATGATCATATATGATAGTAAAGTATAATAAAACAAAGCAATATACTAATCCCTAAGTAACAGAAAAGATACCAAATACATCATTATTCTATGATAAAATAGAATGAAAATGAGAAAATGATCATCTAGATGAAATATGCTAAAAAATAATTAGAAAGCGTTGAGTAGGTAATTAGTTTTAAATAATAACCATAGAACACATATTTAGTGTCACTATCTGTTGTGACACTTATTAATGCTCTTAGTGCATTTATGTCTGGAAAGATTTTAAGAAAATAGATCTATTTATTACATCTCTATGCTAGATTACCTAGATGATATTATTTTTATGCACAAGTCAAGCCTTGTATAGTGTCGCTATCTGCTGGGACATCTACTCATGCTCTGCAGTTAGTGCATTTATGAGTGGAAGGCCAGAAGCTGCTTTGTCCTTGCTTCAATAAACGACAATATTCCAGAATCTGGAGCGTGCAAGACTTGATTGATCTCAGCCAGACCCAGAGCATTGGCAAATCTCAGGCGCTGGCAAGCTGGGCTCGTGAACAGTGTCCTTGAACTCAGCCCAATTTACCGTGCTGTCGCGGGTTCGGTTTGTAACCGGGCAGAAACACCAATTTAGTGTAGTGGTTTGGTCCAAAATACTCATTACTGTTTATTTGCTGTGAGATAAGAATTAGGAGAAATGCAAAGCAGGCACCAAACTTGAAAGAATATAAAGAAGTTTATTAACAGAGCTAAAAGAAGGAAAAAAACATTATACCACCTTCAGAACTCTCCTCCTCCCCCCACCTTCCTCCCTTCTCCCACTGACAATGTGAAAAGACAACCCTTAAGATGTTCAGTCTGTTTACCACTTCCATAATAACCTTGTTTAGTCCATTTAGAAAGAGAAGTCTCTTCTTGCTCGTGCTATGAAAACATTATCACGACGAGAGAGCCGCCCACTTCCAAATATCGTTCAGTCCATTTAGGAAGAGGAGTCTCTCTGCCTGCGTGTGAGTCCTTTCCCCCGACTTGCAGCTTTTCCCGCAACTGCTTTTGAGGGTCCACTCTTGAAGTTTTTTGGGGTACAATTTTAAGGTTGAGCTGTTCAGAAGCAAAAACAGAGGCCCTTCTCCTTCCCTGGGAGCAAAGGGTCTTCATCATCTTCATCGTTAGGACTATCTCTGGGAGCATCTCTAGGGACTGAGGTTTTCTCCTTTCCCGTTTGGAGCAAAAGTCCTCATCTGGTCCATCTCTCCCTGTCCAAACTTCTCATGAAATTACAGCTGCGTCAGCATCTGCCTATCTCAGCGCAGGTGCTTTTGCTTACGAGTTGAACACTCCACCCCCCATATCTTCATGAAATTACAACAGGATACTCTGATATATCATAGCTTCACAAGAGAATTTCAGCTTTAAGCATCTCCTCTCTCTCTTCCCTCAGGTTTTCAGCTCTTCACAGCAGTAAAAGGGTTAATCTCACCTCGGCCTTGCAGCTTTGCAGCTGGAATGTTGAATTTTTCTTATCGCAGTGGAGAGGGGGGAGAGCCGAGCCGCTCCAGCTGCCCACGGCAAGGCAGTGGGGGGGGGGTTCCACGGCTGGAACAGGTCCATCGACTCCAGGATGGCCGTGGCCCAGCCCGGCCTGGCCCAAGCAGGGCCTGGCCAGGCCCGCCGGCCCCCCGCACGGGGCCCGCAGCCACCTGTGCCAGCGCCGGAAACGAGAGAGAGCTTGGAGGGGGAGTTTGCCTATTCTTAAATGTGGATCACAGAGGTGGTCACAACTTTAAGTGGCTTAGAGAATTGTCCATATTCAAACTGGCCAGCTGATAGGTTCTATCAGTTCCCAGAGGAAACTGTAAGCACCCGTTAGCAAGGACATCCCTTCCGGGACTATGCTTGCTAACCTATGACACGTGCTGAAGTGGTTCTAAGCAGAAATGAAGGCCAGCTGCCCCAAGTGATCTGTGATCACAGAATCACAGAAGGCCTTGGCTTGGAAGGCTCCTTGAAAATCGTCTTGTTGCAAGCCTGCTGCCAAGGGCAGGGACACCTCCCACTAGGCCAGGTTGCTCCAAGGCCCGTCCAAGCTGGCCTGGAACGCTGCCAGCCATGGGGCAGCCACAGCTTCTGTGGGCAGCGTGGGCCAGGGCCTCGCCAGCCTCCGAGGCCAGAATTTCTTGCACATCTCCAGCCTAAGGCCACCCTCTGTCAGTGGCAAGCCACTGCCCCTGGGGCTGTGCCTCCAGGCCCTTGGGAACAGCCCCTCTGCAGGTCTCGGCTGGGCCTCGTGCAGGGACTGAAAGGCCGCAGGAAGGTGCCCCCGGAGAAGCCCTTGGAGAGCACTGGGGCCACGAGTGCCAGCATCAGGGCAGCAGGCAGGGCCTGGCGCGGCCGGCGGGGCCAAAGGGCACAGGGCACAGGGCGCTGAGGCCCTGCCAGCCGGAGCTGGCAGCTCCGGTGTGCGGCCGGCAGAGAGCCGTGGGAGATGCGTGCAGCAGCAAGGACACAGGGCTTCTTGATGGGTCAGAAAGCAGAGAAGAGCTTGAGCATGGTCCCCAAAGGATTAGGGCCTCTCCCTGTGCAGAAAAAAATTCACAACACCCGAGGTTTAGTCTGGAAAAGACACACAGGAGTCCTGTCGTGTGATTGCAATAAAGGCAGAGGCCACGGGACTTTTCTCATGGCGTGTCTCCAATTGCTGTGGGGCGCAGCCTCCTTTTTGATCCTAATTTCCAGGTGCATCACCCTCTTCCTTCCCCCATTGCCTGAGGTACTCGGAAGGTACAGACTTCCCAAAGCGCTGTCTCTATGGCCCCCTCTAATATGCACCCTCTGGTTTCTTTAGATACAGATATAGAACCAAACACTATTCTTAACTCTCTTAAGCCTTTGTTCTTCTTCTCTAAGTTCAGGAATTTCACACGGCCTTGGCTGAGCAACAGTGCGTGCCAATCAGTAACATTTTCTAGAAGGGAGAACTTCTTTTGTGCCTTCCCTAGCTGTGAGTCCCTGGCCCTATCGACAAGCTATAGCAAGAGGTCTGGGCAGAAAACAGACAGCCTGTGGGGTTTGGTGCCCCCAGGGACAATGGGGGAGACAGAGCTGAGGCTGGGCTGGGGTGCAGTCAGGCTAACCAGGGCAGGGTGCTGGAGGCTGTCAGACAGCAGAGCAGGAGCACACGTGTGCACGGGTATCCGCTCTGTCCTGCCATGTCTGGGTGCCCAACAGGACCACAGCTGATACCTTGCTCAGTTGTGGAAGGCCTTATGAAGACACAAGGGCATTCTTCTTGTAACAATTGGCACAGCTACATGGCGTATGGAAAATTCCATTTTCCAGAGGGCATCCATCAGGCAGCCTATTGGTGGGAAATTGTAGAGAAATCTGTTTCTACTGCATGTGCTTCTGCTCTTTGCAAAGAAAGACTTAATTTTTCAAGGCTGTCAATGTAATATTTTCTGTAAACACTAAACTCACCTGGGAAGTCCTGGGACATTTCCTGAGTGAAAGGGGATGTGACCAGCTCATTTATGCCACACCTTGCTAAGGAACAGTCTCATTATGATCACAATGCATAGATAACAAGAAATCATTTGGTATTTTTGTCTGTCTCTTGCTTTATTTCTGTCTATGCACGAAGGGCTATTAGTGCAGTGACAGGATTTGTGTGGAGATTAACAGAAGATCAGCAGCATAACTGATGTAGAATGTCATAAGATCCCAGTCCTGTCAGCAGTGAATGAGTAGATATTTTTCTGGCATGAGCCTTCTTTGGGCAATCCCACTGCCAGACTTTATGGTTCCTGTTTATACGTGAAAGTGAGAAGATGATTTAGGCTTTGATAAGCAATGTCTTGTACCTGCAGCATAACCATTAGAAGCTCAGTAGATGTGTTTCATGAGATACAAAATCCTTTCAAGCTCCTTTTTATCCTAAAATAAAGAAAACTTTCACACAAGATAAAGAGAGTGAGTCTAACTTCCATGGTTTTGTTCAGCTTCATGTAAATTTGTTCTGTTTGTGGTTCATTTTGTAGTTTCTTTCTCCATTCATTCCATATGGTTATTTTAAAATGCCTGTGTCAGTGTTTCCCTGTAGGCATGTTCCACCCCATTCTGGGCTTTACTTTTTACTTTCCTGAACAGCAGGACTGCTCTGTTCAAAAAGCTGCTCCTTTTTCCTCCTCATTTCTCACCATTCAACTACATTTTAATAAGCTTCAGAAGATGTAGGAGCTTGGGTGGGTCGGACGGTCGGGATGGACGGAGACGAGAGATCTCTGAAGTCAGATCTTGGAACATGCGGTTTATTGCAAAGGGCGTGGGTACAGGAGCACTGCTTAGAGCTGCCAGCCGCAGCTCGGAGCAGGCCCAAGAGAGCAAGAGTGTAAAAGGAAGAGCAAGTAGGTAAGAGTGGAGTAAGAGTGAGTGAAGAGGAGGTAAGTAAGAGAGTAAGGGCAGAAGTCCTCGTTACAATACAATAAATCATCTTCTGTACTGAATATTCTATTTTTCACTAGCTAATCTAATACAAGATACAAATCCTATAGCATTTACATACAGCCTATAAGAGTTCTTATATTACCATAGAGTGTTACATCTTAACTCCTAAAAACTACTCTTTGGACCCCTTCTGCTGAGCTAGTAGGGTCTGCTCTGACCCTTGGACCTGTCTGCAAGCAGAGGGCATTGTTCAATCAAAAGGGGATTACCTTCAGTCGGCCATACCATTGTTTTCCAGTTGTTCAGTAACTAAGACTTGGTATCTCAAAGGTGGCCTTCATTTCGATGTCGCTTATAGATTTCACATTCCCAAAATCTTTTGTCAGGCAATCATATTTATAAGGCTTTCCTGTTTCATCTTCCCCAACAAGAAGACACTATATTTTTCTCACAGTGACTAAAGGTACATCCCCCACAAGTTCAGGCAAGGCTGAGACAGCAGTATCTACCATGGTATAGACATGGAGCCCATACACTGGTTTCAGGCACATCAGACCATCAAGCTCATGACAGCTCTAGCCCTCTTGGCCAACACTTCACACATCCAGCAGGACCAGTTCTGCTTCTCTCCCTGTTTGCTTGCGTCTCTGAGCAGAGACGCAAGCAAAGTCCATGCAGAAGGGCCAGAGTTAGCTTCAGGTTAGCTTCAGGCATAGCAATAGAGAAGGAGTAGCACAGGCTAAATTTATCCATAAAGAAATGCATCTGGAGGCTGAAAACCACAGATGAATGATGCCTACATCATTGTACCTACCACTGCTGCAAGCCCCACTAAGTAGCAAATAGGCCACAGCTATCCTCGTAAATCCTTGATTACAAGCTGCAGTCACTTTAGCAGGTAGCTGTGACATAGACATCTCTTTATTTGGCTTTGCCTTGCATCTCCAGGCTGTCTCTTCTGCAACAGCATGGCCAACAACAACACAGCCACTAGCACAGTTCAGGTGGGACTGACATCCTGAAGATACATGTCCACAGGTGCTGACATATGTGAGGTACCCAAGCTCTTGCAGCGAGGAAGATATAGTCAGTACTTGTCTGAGAGCAGAGTGTGGGGTCATGAGATGCACATTAGGTGCCTACATTTCAGGCAAGGCTGGGAGGCAAGGATAGATACTACCGTGCTGTGCCCCTCTCCTGCAGGACTAGAGAGGAGAACACGGTCTGCTTTCACGTGCTGGTATAGACATAAGCCCGGATGCCAGCATGAAAACCTGCTCTGGCAGGGTGTGCAAAGGCTCCGTGTGCTGCAGTAATCTCTGCTACGGGGTGTTTTCCTGCTGTTCCTGTCTCTGCTGTTCGTTACCCATCCCAGCACCCTCTGGTAAATCTTCCTCCACATTCCCATCACTCCTGCTCAGTCTGCCTCACAATGGGAAAAGATTTCCATTCCAGCTCTACCTCACCACAGTCAATACCCACTGTATGTCATGTAAATTCATCCCTCCTGTTGGAATTTACCTTTGTTTACTTAAATAACAGCACAACATAAAGCTTAATCTGAAACTCTTCCTGACCTTGGCAGTTTCCAGTCTTTTCCCCTACAGGGCTCCCAATGAGCTGAAGAAAACAGGTAGCCTTTCAGGCAAGGCAACAGGCATTGAAAACTGTAAATTATTAAGTTTGTTTAGCAGGCCAGCCTAGATTTTGAAAAACTAATGTGACAATTACTTGGAGATTAAGCCCAAGAGCAAGATCTTGTGGTTACATCTGCCTCACTGAAAGAAAGACATTTCATAAACCTAATGACAAATGGAAACAAAGTTAAATTAGGCATTAAATCCACCTGATAATATAGTGCTGCAAAGAAAATTGAAAAATGAAAAGTTTCAACAGGCAGGTCTTCAAATGAGAAATGCAGCACTTTGTTTGGGAATTCCTGTTTGCTGTGGAGTTTTCCAGGGGCAGGAGAGGGAGCAGGGGAACTGGAACACCTTGCAGCCATAACCAAGGGCTCAGTTCTGCATCCCTCATGCAGAATAAATTGCCACAGCCAATTTTTTAAGTAAACAGAGTCAGACCTTTCCTTAAATATCTGCCCTCTGCTGAGTCATCAGAGCTGGAGGATGAGGTCCTTTCTCAGTTTAGATGCAGCAATAGGATTGACACCTGCTCCATGGCTGCTCTCAGCCCCTCCTGCCGCCGTTCATCCCTCAGGGTCAGTTCTGCTTTTCCCCCAAAAATTAGATTAATCTGTCATTCTGGGATTGATAGTTCAAACTATTTTCATACAGTATTTCTGCAAAGAAAATGGCTGAAGAACTTCTTTCTCCACTGGCCTACTGTAGTCCTTCACTCTGCATAGGTGCCAGTGATTACCGCAGGCTACAACCAGACTAGTTCCATCTGTGGGATTGCACTGATTGCGTTAAAACCAGATTTTTGTCCTTTTTAGTTCCTGAGAACCCCAGTAATATTTCTTCAAGGGTTAGATTGGGCCATTTACTAAATATTCCATATCTTTAAGTAGTCCAGAGAGAAGTCTGAACGGTTAAGCCTCCTGTAACTTTACAAGGCAAACTTCCTCCTTGGCATTGCATCAGTTAAGTTCCATAGAAAATGCCCCCGTGATATATTTGACCTACTAATGAAAGCAGTTCAGTACAGACGTAACTGATTTAACCTTTGTCAGGGTACAAAGAGTTTGAACAGTTCTGGTATCGGAGTAACTTGTAGATACATTTTGTACACCTTGGTTACACAACTAAATTTGGCAAACAAGGTCCTCAAACTGCATGTCTGGCACTCAGTTTGGTTTCTGCAGGTTACCTCAGACCAAGGTCCCAGCCACTCCACTGGACGTGATATCTTTTCTCAGTATGCGGCTCTTGTCGAAAGCCCCAAATGGTTGAAGGCTCCCACGGAAACTGGGTACTTGAGCAAGGGATCACGACATCAAACAGCACACACTGGCCTGGCTGCCTGACATAGGAGACAGCCCACCGCTGACCTTCTGCTTCTCACAGGTTTTCAGGGTTCCCTAAGTGTGTCACACACATGGCTCATAGATAGCATTGCTTCTAACCATGGCCAAAAATGCAGAAGAAATAGAAAAATAGTAAGTGGTAGCATTTTTTCCACATAGCTGATTCCTGCCAACCATGTTGTAGGCACTTGTGATTTTCTCTTTCCTGCAAATATATTTTTTTCCAGAAGAAAAAATGTAAAACTTTCATTTCTCTTGCTAAATAAACATCATACCAAGGGGATGATGCTGTGTGAGCCCAGTAAAATAAAATCAAGCTTTACTTTCTATTAGAGGAAAAAAGTATAAATTGAGATAGAAAGAGTTTTGCTAAGCTCTAACTTCTTTGAATAGTGCCAGCTACAGTAAGGTTAGACAGTAAGTTAGCTACTTAAGGTTAGAAATTCATTCCTTGCAGATAGAAAGATTATTGTTGATGGTGGAAAACAAAGAGTATTTACAAATCATGAGTGATTTATTAATACAAATTATTTTTCTTTTCCAGACAAAAATATTTACATTTCAGTTTAGTTCTTTTTTTTCCCTTGTTTTTAATATATTCAAGTACAAAAGCTCTCAGCAATCTAGAAGAATGTGCAGAAAGTTTAGACACCCCAAGGTTCTCTTTATGTGTGTATTCTACTATTAATGTACATGATCATTTTGATTTTATTCTGATGTGTTAACATTTAGGAGAAAATACACTGCAACGTAAAAATTCTCCACAATTTGCAAGAAACAAACAACAAGATTTTCTTGTCATGAATTTGGGATGGAGAAAACATCTCAAAATAAAATTTTAATACCAAAGGGCCAATGCTTATTTTGATCCCCTGTCATTCCTCAGACTGAAGTGAAGCAGAAGTAGCCCCAAGTGTTTACCAGCCTGATACAGCACTTCATATTCCAGGAAAAGGAAAAAACACCCTCTGTGCTTTCTCCAGCCTGAAACTCTGAAAAAGGCCAGAAAAACAGTTGGCTCATCAAGGTCAGATTGGCTAGATCCCAATCCACAGTAGTAAACACACAGCATTAGGGTTGTGGGGATTTACGGACACTTGCAGCCTGCCCTCAAAGGCTCCTTCCACACTGCCCTAAAATGAGCATCCACAAGCTCCAAGGCATGCCCATCTTCCCTCCGAAAGAAAAAATAATTAATATGCTTAAAAATTAAAGAAATACCTAACCCAAAAAGAAAGTCGTAATGAGGCATCATGTAAAGGAAGAAGTACTTAATGAAATGCAAATATTTTGCATTGCTTGGAACAGAAATCTTACTGGAGGAAGAGGAAACTCAGAGAAGGAGGGGAGCTGTGGAAGGGCCTGTGACATTTCCATGGCTGTCATCTCCAGATCTCACATTTTCACCAAAACCCAGCCCACTCTGCATGGAGCCCTGCAGTGTACCTGCAAATATGTTTGAGCTCCCTTAGAGTACAGTCCTGTCACCTCTGGTCAGAAGAAGGTGCCACAGAAGAAAGGAAATTGGGCATTGGGTTTGAGAGCTGCTCCTGTAGGACCATGGTTTCTTTGTGGCCCAGGTTTGTCTGCTCAGCTGCACAGTTATGGATGAAATGCACATTCCTGAAGTTTACAGTCCACTGCTCTCCCTTGAAAGCTCCTTTCCTCTGCCTCTCTCTCAACAGGTGACTGAGTGAGCTCAGTGGGTTTCACCTTGCACAAAGGGGTCAGTAATGCTGAGGGTGAGAGGGTGTAGAGATGGGGCAGGGGCCATAAGGAAGAAAGGGGCTGATGCTAATGGGAGGAGAGACCCACCAGTAATATAAATAGCCAACAGGGAGAGAGAAAACTGGATCAAGATACAGCTTGCTGCCAGACAGTGAAAGAAACACAGAAACGCTTCAAAAGAGGCATTTTATTGTTGCTTTGGTATGTGCCAAATGTACGGTGACCTTCAGCAACCTGATGTCCCCGCCCATGGCACTGGGCTTGAACTGGGTGATCTTTGAAGGCCCCTTCCAAGCCAAACCCTATGATCTAGGGCTCAGGAGTCCTTTGCTGATGGTGGGGTAGGACATGTCTCCACACCAGGAATTACAATGTTGTGGTTTCATCCCACTTGTACCACCAGGCTCCCTGTTGGACAAGCAGGGTGAGGGAGTGAACCACAGCGCTGGCCATCCAGAGCAGAGCCCCGTGGCTGCTCCAGGGGCAGGCGCTGCGGTGTGGCCGGTCACGGGCGTGCACGGGTGGGTGGAGCATGCCCAGGGCCAGGGCTGTGGGAGTGCTTCCCACTTCTCCCTTGATTAAAACCCTCTCAGTGATCTGAAAACGAACTTGCGGTGTTGCAGCACATGGAAATCACCTGACAGCAGTAACTGCACTGAGCCTCTGCTGCCCCGACTGTTTGCAAATCTGGATTTCATGAAGCCTGATCACTTCAGTGAATGACCTCTTGACCCTGGTGTCCATCCATCACACAGAGAAATGTGTTTGCCAACAGGAATATCTACTTGGACAGTCAATGATTTAAGAAGCTTTTCTTCCTACAGAGTTTATTGATTTTTGCTCTTAGTGAGAGCAAAAGACTGTATTGTCAGAGTAGGTGTTCAGCAGTGCTTGCATCCTTTCCTCATGTATACCTTGTTCTATTTCCCTCTGTATGAATGCCATCATCCCTTATTGCCACAGATATGCTTCTTGTCATCTTTGTGCCCTGAAGCATCTCATTTTCTTTTCACTCATGCCTTGATTAATGTCTGCATAAGTTCTGCTTTCCTCTACTTTCTCTGGAGTGCTTGCTCTAGAACATGCTTTTCTGAGAAAACCTTTGGGATTTGGGTTTGGATCTTTTTTGGAATTGTCATTAACTTCCATTTCTCCGTTTGGCAATTCCAGATATTTTATCCTGATGTCTTTATTGGTTTCTTTATTTTTCCAGTTAGCAAGGGGTTTTTTTAGTAGTTGTTAAATCAGCTGATTTAAATGTTTATCTCTACAAGCTGGAAAGTCAATGGATTATACCAGGGCCAAACTTGTAGATGCTCATCACAGAGTGCAATCACGTCTTCCAATTTTCCATCAAATAACTCATTCTACATCCTTTTGAAAACACTGACACATTAGTTTTACCATTTATTACCCCTCTCTACATCCTTAAAAGCAAACAAACAACTAAATAAATCAGGAAAAATTCCTGTGCTTAACCACACATTGAGGAGTTCTATTTCTCAAGAAACAGCTTTGTCCCTTGTCATTCAACTGCTACAGCAGCTGCTTTCCCTGAAAAGTCACAGCAAGAAAATATGTGTGGGGTCCTGATGGAATGAGAATGGCCTGGGAGAAGAGCAGGATCTTAAATTGCTTACTGCATCATGATGGGACCAGTCAATTGCCTGCTGAGCATCCATGATCTGCTGCTTGTCAGCAGAGATGACTGTTTGGGAACCATTCAGGAGCTGGAGGAAAGTTACTCCCTCTAAGGGCTGAATACTCAAGGGTCTCAGACATGGGATCTGGGTTAACAGAAAGCACTGCAAGTTCAGGCTCAGTCCACATATCTTTTGTCTCCCAGGGCTGCTCCACCACTGCTACCACTGTTCAGACTTTGGCTCTTCCATAGTAAGTATATGAAGATTTGACAATTTCTTTAAACGCTGAGGAAAGGACTCTCCATGCTTAAAAACCCTAGAAATACCAGGAGAGAATGTCAGCATTCTCTTTTTTTCCCAGCCTAGATCACCTCTCTCTAAAGAGAGGCATTTTGTCATCGATAAACTGATGAAAGCCTGAAACAGCATTGCATGACACACTCACCTTCCCATTGCAAAGCCAAGTGTGGGAGTTAATTTTTTTGCCAGCTTCTTGCCATGAGACTGACAACTTAAGGGAATAAAAAGCAGCTACAATCAGCTTCAAAGAAGGTGGGGGTTATTGTTTTGCTACAGGTGGCATCATACCCACCTTATTTTGACCCTTTTAGGCCTGTTGCGTTCAATCCCACCATAGACTGAATATTCTAAATATACTGGGAACCATTTGCTGGATGCAAAGGCAGAGCCACAGCACAGCATTTCTAGTCCAGGCTGCAGGACTGACACCCACAGCCCGCACAGCTGACCTCACCAGCTAAGTGAGGGTGAAGCTCTCTATAGGCATTTTGAAGGATGTTGGTGCTCCACTGAGGAAAAAAATAATTGTTTATCTCTGGAAGATGAAGAGAGAGAAAACGGAATGAGGATACGTATTTTAGTGAAGAAAAAGTATTGAGTTTTGGGTAGAAAACTCTCTCAGGATGAGAACACAGGTTGTTCTTTTGAATGATTCCCCAGAGGAAGGCAGCGCCCGCTGGAGTTGTGTCAGTCTGGCTCAGTGCCCCAAGCTGCCCATTCTGCCCGGGGCAGGTGGGAGCTGATGTGGTCACCCCTGCTATGTCCTGCTGTGCCCTCTGCTCTGAGAACAGTTTCAATGAGGACAGACAAGCAAGGGGTTCATTGTGCTGCAAGGCATTTTGGAAGCACAGCGAGCGAGGCTTTAGGACTGAATGCCAGTGCTGGTTCCTGACATGACTATCCTGCTGGAAAGAGAGAAAGAGCAAGGAGGGGCCTCTTCTCCCTGCAAGACCCTCAGCTAGCATGTGCACCTCTGTGTGCCTCCAGATGGCTCATACAGGGTCCTAGAGCTTCAAGCTGGAGAAGACAGCTAGATTTTATCACCACCCTTAAAATATCACCCATTTGTGCCCTTATTGGGATGGACTGAAACGTAGCATGTATGCCAGAAAATTGTCTCAGAAAGGCATTGAGACATCTTCATCAAGCACTGCAGACTCCTTATCTTACCTCAGCTGCTTGTTTCAAACCCTCACTATGAACATCTTTTGCCTAACTTGTACTCCAGATATATTTGGCTTCATCTTTCAACCATTCATCCTTTCCCACCAAAATAACGAGCTCATTTGTCTCTGTGAAGAGTTATTCTCTGTAATCAAGACTTTTCAATCTTGTTGATAAGCTAGACAGAGAATGTTTTCTAAACCTCTGTCTCCCCATTAGGTGCTTTCTGTAGTCTTTGGCCCACTTCTGCAGTTCTCCTCTGCCTCTTTCCCAGTTTTTCAGCATCCTCGGTGGATACTAAGACCACAGATAGCACTGTTAGTCTTGGCTGCTGCCTCCATCCCAGCATCCCCTGTTCAGCCAGTCAAGGTCTCATTAACCTTCTGAGTTATTAGAGGACTTGAGTTTTGGTCTTCTTGTTTGGCCTCTAAATCCTTTCGAGAAAAAACAGCACTTAACTGGAGCCGCTTCTGTTTCTTTTTCTGTGGAGTTTAACTCTCTATTTGGTTTAAAAACAGCGGATTTGTCTGACCAAGCAACAGGTCTCATATCGCTGCCTTCTCTTCATCTTTTAAACATGACATGGATTCTTGTGCCAGCTGCAGATTTTATCAGCCATGATGCAATGTAGCATCTGCACTGCTGATGAGCAGTTTTAGGTCTAGGAACATGTAGTCTCCATACATCCCTACCAGGAACCCCCTTGTTTAATGATGATGGCTTATTGCCCAGTGGTGCTCAGGGAAAGCAGTTCTTCATGTTTGTTTCCTATGTGCTTTATTAAACCTACATAATGCTAATGTTATGCCCTGGAATATCAAGTCAAAGACCTTAGAAAGTCTTTTATATTGCACATATATTGCATAAGTCCACACTTTATACAAGCTAACTTGAAATCTGGGGCAGTAGCAGAATGTTTGTCTCCACTGCGAGCTTCACTCTCACTGTGTTCATTTGGCAGCTGGAGGCAATCTCCAGCCATAATCTCAGAGAGCCCTGCAAGTGCTTATTTACCCTGGCACCCTACCTGCCTCCTTAGCAGCACAATTAAAAAGCCAGTTCAAGAGAGAAAGCCTTTCACATCAATTCCTTGAGAAAGGGATGGCTGTGTTTGAGAGAAACAGATGTAATTTGTTAATCAGCATTTTCGTGGCATTTATACAGACATTTACTCAATAATTCCCTTGTCCACACAGTCGGAGGACCTACCTGTAGGAGATTTTTATTTGGGCCTGGACGGGAGACTTGGTGATCTCCACGGAGTGCTCCCTCCTACCCAAAATCTTAGACAGCACATCATCAAAGGAGACAATCTTGGCCAGGAATGAGTAGCCACCACAGACAGAGATCAAGACTTCATCCCCTCCTGGCACTGCAGAGGTGTCCGGGGCAGTCCCAGCAGACTTTTCATAGTGACAGCCACCTGGAAAGATTTAATACAGTAGAAGGGAGGACAAACAGTAACTGTCTTCCTGCAATACAAGGCTAGGAAACAGCAGGGGTCCATAGAAATGCTCTTGAGTAGAAGAAGCTCTCCACCAACCAGGAAAAGCTGAGCATTTCCTCTGTGTTCTATGCAGAGCTCAGCAGGCTTTCATTTCAAATGCATCCTGGCCTTTGCATTTTCTAAGACAGTCTTTCTGCATTGTATTGGCTTTCCTGGATCCCAAGCTTAGGAACCCATCTCTCTCCTCGAGCTGCAAGCTCCCTACATACATCCTGCTTTGTGACTGCTTTAGGAGGGCTAGATCCCTGAAAGGTGGGTGCTACAGCATCATGGCTTCACACTACCACCACCTTGTGAATCCAGCACTCCGGAGCACTCTGCACCTGCACAGCAACGGTGGGATAGGTCTACACTGACATCTAATTGTCAAGAATTTTATGACTGATTTTCACAATCAAAGTTTTAAAAAAACCCAAATACCATTGATTTAATATTTCAGTACTATTGTGACAGCCACAGGAAAGCTGATGAATATTGTCTCCTCTTGCAGTCAGGAACTCCTTAGGCAACGATACAGGTTCTCAAAAACTGCTGAACTGCCGTGCTGAAACTTTAAAGAAAAAAGTGCAGCCTGAGGCATAAAGAAGCCACAGAACATTCCAGTGCAAATTATTAACATCAGGGGTATTTATTAGTGACTGAAAACAGGAGCGTGCAGAGCACTCGGCAGATGGCACAGCCCCAGCCCGGCACTCGTGCAGCTGCCTCCCTGCTGCACTGGGGCAGTGGCTGTTGTGGGGCTGGGGGAGGGCTCCTCCAGCACCCCACTGCTCTTGTGCTTCCTGGCTGTCAGCCATTGCCTTCTGATGATAAAGCAAATTTTAGGAGTCCCTTTGTTTAAAGCAAAAGGTAAGGTTGCAGAACTAACTGGCTTGCTGCAAAGAAACAGCTGAAGTCTACACCTAAGGCATTCCCACTGAGCTGGATGCAAGTTTTCTTGGGGCTCCTTTGAAATCTTCCTCTTTCATAGCAGAATTTCAGACTAATAGTTCTTCCTTTTTCAGCCTTTCCTGCTGCAATAAGGGCTTTTATTCCTCCACATGTGTCTGCAATGTAGCAGCTGTGAGGAGGAATGTGCTCCAGGAGACTAGCAGTCTCCTTTTCCAAAGGACTTTTGGGGGACTCAGCTTGAACTGACGTTCAGAAAGAGAATGTCCAACAAAACCAATTCCTGTGCTGAGAAGTTTCATGCACCCAATGCCACTAGGTATTTTTGAGAAACAGGGTCCCAGCATTTAGGAGAAGACAAGGGCAAGGCTCAGCTCTTCCTCCTGTGTGACCATCGCCCCACCCAGCTCCGTGCTGACCCCCGGCCTGCATGGCTGTGTTGGAGGATGATCCCATTGCCCTGTAAGCCAGGGCTTCTTCCCACATTGCTGTGCCTCTGCTGTACTGGCTGGTTACCAGCCCAGCTGTGCTGGGGTGACCTTTTTTGCCCTGCACTGTGGGAGCTGTTCCACTTTTTATAAATATCTCAAAGTTCACTGCATGAGGGGACTGCAACCAGGGCTTCCTCTCTCTGATGCAAGGAGTAGATACAGCTGCTTTGAGTTAGACTCTTTTGTCTGCCTCCACTGGCTGTGACAAAGAATGATATTTTCCTTCGCCCTTCTGCACACAGGTGCTACTTGGGTTATAGTTTCTCTGAATGCTTTATGTTGCAATTTTACCTTTGAAATATGCACCTTTTAGAAGCCACTCTAAATTCTGATTATATCTCTGTTTCTCCTGAGGACATGAGCAAACATACTACTTGTGTCCAAATTACAGAGTTAGCTACCCAGGTGCAACACACATGCCGAGTGGGAAGAGGAGCAGGGCAGCAGTGCACAGCCATTGCTGTATATTTTACTCCTTGAGCTGTTAGGATATTAAGTTGCTGCTTGCAGAGAGCGGGAATGCCCCTGGAAAAAAATGCAGGGAGGGAGCTGGAGTAGCTGTGTCACACCAGCTGGCTTGTGCCAACTCCTTAGACTCAGCACTCATTCCTGTCCATGCCAGCCTGCAAGTTGGGCACAGCTGTAGCTGCTCGTATCAGGGTTGAATCTGGGTGACTGCTTGTCTTTGAATGTTTCTCATGATTGCCTACCACATTTGCTAATGGTAAGTGCTCAGTGTGGGGGAATTTACAGGCATGACAAAGCAGAGAAGGAGCTTGGCTGTGGTCAGACAGAGGTGCTCTTCTCTTGGTTTCTGGTTCCCTCGGTCCTATGCAGCAAGAGGCTGGTGCTGAACAGTGCTGGCAGCTCCTTCTGCCAGAAAAAGCAGAAAGAAGCTGGAGGTTCTCCAAAATACAAAACACTGGGAGGATGTTCAAAGAACCTCTGTTCGAATGGCACAGGGAAGACACTTGCCCTGTGCAGAGGTACCCTCCATGGGCTGTGCCATGCAGAAGAGAAGGACAGCAACAGCAGTGTCAGCTTGAAGGCATCTGTTCTCATGGGGTGAAAATGCCCTTGATGTTAATGACAAGGGCCCTGGTATTACAGTTACACATGAGATTTATCCAACATGCATCTTTAAGACTTTATCTTGATCCTTCATGGCTGTGATTTCCAGTTTATACTAGTTGGAGATCGGAATCTGACACCTTATCTAGTGTGCTGCATACTGATGGTTAGAAAACCTAATTTGTCCTAGAATAGCCTGGTTTTGCAAGAGGACATTGCACTAAGAGTCTTTCCTTGTATAAGAATTTTGCTTTAGAAACTGATTACTCATGGTTCCTATCAGATCTGAATTGCAGATATCTGGAGGAATGTAGCACTGGGATGTTTTAGACTGAAATCACTCTGCTATCTGTTCTACTACAGCTCTCTCCTAAAGTAGGCTTTCTGTTATTAATTACTTCATAGATTTGTAAAGCAGGACATAGAAACATTATATACCCGGTGAGTGCTTTAAAATTAATTTGTTCTTGAGCATGTCCATGTAGGAATGAATTTGACATAAGCCTTTCAATTTTATGCTTGACTACAGAAAGTGCAGACAGTACTAAACTGTAAATCAACTGCCACACTTCCTGAAATAACTACGCAGCTATGAAAAGAGAGTCTGCCCAATATTTAAAGAAGATTTAGATACAAAAATAATAATATGTACAAGAGAGCTGCCATACTACCTTGGGACTTTCGAATCTAAACCAGTGGGATTAGTAAGGTAACACCAATGTGAAGATCCTTCAAGTTAGGGCTGTTTGACAGAGAGACCAGGAAATGGAAGGAAGTTATTGTCTTGACCACCACATTCCTTGAGCTGAGTGATTCACAAGGATTAACCAGCAGCCCTCCTATGTGCACAGGTAGAGATCACACGGGCTGCATGGGCTACCACAAAAAGTGGGATTGTCAATGTTCATGACTGATGCTCAGAAGGGGTGAGCAGCATTTGGAAACAGCATTTTTCATTCTTTTATGAATTAAAAAATGCCATTTTGGATCATAACAATTCTTTATGAATTTGTGTCAAATTCAGCAATAGTGGCTCCAGCCCTCCCTTGCCTGGGACACAGGAGCCCCCACTCCCCTCCTCCAGGGCAGCTGCTGCTCATCCATCACATTGACAGGAAGTTCTTGGCAATGTGTCTGAAACCTGTTCTTCCAGTGTGATCTACCTCGATGTAAATGGCTGCACTGGCCTTTGCCACCAAGCTAAAACCTGATGATGCTGTGTCTCAACCAAAGGTTGTACCAGGCACAAAACTCACTCAAATACATGCTCTGCTCTGCTCAACTGCTGAGCATTTGTACAGTTGCAATGAGAAGTACAATAGTCACAACAGGAGAGCTGGAGAACATCTTATTTCAGGTGACCTCTGACTGGAGCTAGAGAACATCTCGAGTAAAAGAAGGGCTTTGGCTCAAATCTCTGCACGTAGCAGAGTGGGTTTTGACCTCAGTGAACGTCTTCCTTTGAACACCAGGTCAGGCAAGAATAGCTGCCATGCCTTGTTCTTCCACTTTGTGATGCTAGGCTTTTTTCCTCTGCTTTTATACCATGTCCCTCAAATCGTGTGTTCTGCTGACTTGAAATTATTTTTTCCAGAATGTCATTCAAAAGGTTGACAGAAATCTTTTTTTTTCAGTTTCTGCTACTGAACAAAAAAATCAATGATTCTGACAGCTGCCGTGGTGAGAACCTTCAGCTCATGCTGCCTTACTGAGAGTCTAGGGAGACCCAAAACAAAAGCAGCAACCTAAAAGGGAAAGAAAGTAAAAGAGACCTCACCTAACTGCCATGGATATAGGATATGGAAATTGCTGTTGACTGTAGTGGTTCAGCAAAGAAATCTTTGTCCTTTATACTACAGGAAAGTTTACTATATAAGACATACACCTCAGAAGCCAACCCAAACCCTCTGATAGGTGAAATAACTTCAGGAATGGACTTTTAAAAATCATGCACTGATGGTAATAACATAAAGGGATGAATACTGAAGGTGCAATTAAGATTAAGCCCAAACTTTGTTGCTTCTCTGGGAAAACACATAAGAAAAATGGTTTTTATTTTCAATGGGGTGTTAAATGCTGTGTTTTTACAATAACAGGCAGAACAGGATGCTTTTAAACAGCTTAGGTAAATGAGGTTCCAGCACCCCTGCATTGTGTGACTTAGATACAATCATTGATATGTTTTGCACACAAAAGAGCTACTGAAATGAAAATATTTTTTAATACTAATACTCAGTTCCTACTAAAAAGCCCCAAATGCTTTTTATATGGGCAAGTATTAATGTAACTACTAGATCTTCTAGTAGAAAACTAATATTTGCACTACTATTAATAGCTGCCTGCATAAAATTTGTTGTTGGGTTTTTAGGTGTTTCTTTTTTCAAAATTCAATGAGGGAAACTTTTCTCCAAATGCTTTTATTAAAAAATATGAGAGAACTACTTCTCAGCTCAGCCTTGCTATTAGCTCTCCCCAGGATGCTCTGGGTTCTGGGCAGGCGCTCAGAGCCTCATTGCCCAGTGCTTTGCTGACAGCAGGGCACTGCAGAAACCAAGTCAGGGCTCTCTCTACTTCTCTTGTTCACCCCTTTCCCGGGCAGCATGTGAGAAGGAGAAAAATGCCTTCTCCTCTTCCTTGCAGGCTCCAGCAATGAAGGTGGGTGTGGCTCTAGAGTCCAGGTCTCCATCCAGCAAAGCTTTTAAGCACACAAGTAATCCATCCCCATTTAGAAAAGTGCAACTGTAGCTCCATTTTGCCAAGCAAGACCCAGGAGCACACGCCAACTAAGGGACTTTGGAAAGTGCTTTGGTGAGCAGGGATGGGCAGCTGCGAGGGGAGCAGGAAAAAGCAACAGCGAAAAGGAGCAGGGAGGGCAGCTGCAGTGCTATTGGAGTAGTGGGAGCAAGGAGAGCTGAGTCAGGCCATGACTCAGAAAAGGCCACTCCAACTTCAGTGCCTTTGATTGACTCTGGTGTCACCTTTTCCAAGTCACTTCACTGTGCCATTAGAGTTTGTAGCAGCAACCTCTTTCACAACAGCCTTCTGAGATTTACACAAAAAAAGGGCACATTGTGAAAGCCAAGTGTTGATGAGGACATCTTTTGTGAAATTACCTGGTTTCAGAGGTAATTTCCATCATCTCTCTGGAACTTGCTTGAAGTTCTTGATTCTGATCTTGGGGACACATCTGTGACCTCACACCTGCCACTGCTTCACACTCTTTTAAGGATCCCATTAGGTCAGGCACAAGGAAAGAGACACGAGTCAGGACAAAGTGCTCAGACTAATTCTCCAAACACCATGGGCAGATTTAGGAGCAGCCCGGTGAAGGTAACTCACAGCCCATCTCTTTGTGGAAGGCTATGCCTGCCACATTCATGGGATCCAGCATCAATGCTGGATCCCATGAATGTGGGAAAAGAGCAGCTTTCAGGCAAGTTAATTTCAAGAATGGAAACAAGGGAGTGTCTGGGAAGGAGGGTGAGATTTTGGTTGCTGGGAGAAAGAAATTAAGACAGTAAATAGACAGCCAGAGCAGCTGGAGGAGCCCCTTTTCAAGAGGCTTTTGGTACTGCCTGGGGCCAAGTCCCAGCTCAGCTCAAGAGCAAGGCACAAATCCAGATGTTCATGTTGTCCCAAATTACATGCTCAGAGTACTCCCCAGTATGCCATGACTTCCTCTTACCTTTGGCACGTGGGCTGTTAATTTACTGGAATGTTTGAAGCACAGGAAGAAAATGTCTCTGATGAGCTCAAATTGGAAGCCCTTCTTCGATGAAATGCTTCACAGGAAATCTTCATTTTGGAGAAGTACATACCAAAAAGGGGCTAAAGACTGTATTGTTCAAGACAAATGTAAGAGTTGCTGTCACCTAAAATAAGCTGCTAGTGCACTTTGATGTACAGCAGAAACTTTTTGGATGTTACAAAAATAGCCCCTTGTATTAGTCTGGCAGGTCCAGCCCCCCCAGAGGTGCACAAAGCCTTAGCACAAGCAAAGCTTTCTGATGCCTTGCTGAGTCACTCCATCATCAGCTCCTGACAGAAAGCTGCCTTCTAAATGTGCCCTGTATGCTTCACTAATTGCTGTGATGTATAAAATATGGCATGTGAGCATGATACAGGTTACAGAGGCTGGACAGTGATGTTTAATTATAAGCTACAAAACCTCAGCACCATGAAGATTGTTTCTGGTAGCAATCTGACAAGGCTTCTTATATCTTACTGCAAGATGTCTGTGGCTTTAACTCATCTAACTCATTCATTAACTTCAATTCTCCCTCAAGAATAGGAGAATTTCATCTTAAGAAACAAATTTAAAACATACTTTTTATACTAAATATGCTTAACCGAAAGCTTTCTCCCTATTATTTCATAAACACCTTGCGACTACAGAGGCTCAGCTACCTTAGTGAAGATTAATTGCATGTGACCCTGGGAATACAGCCATTGCAGTAGTTATTCTTCCTTTCCATTGTGTTTGGCTTTTTGTAAATAATCTGGGTGTTTAATCAGTGGAGGCTAATTAAGAAGGAAGAACATGCTTTACTGTACTATTAAAACCTGTTCATTACCACAGGCAAGATGTCATCAGTATTTGTAGCTGAAAATTACTACTTGCAATATACATCATGCAGAATTTTACTGTAACCATTAAAAAAAAGCTAAAAGAATATTTTATTACTGGGTACAAACAGCCCTATTCAGATTTAAAACTATGTAACCAAATGCATAATTCATCAATGTATATGATATTTTGGAAGAAAGGCATTATAATGAACTTGATTATTTCGAGGATCCCAGATGACAGAAAAATCTCTTTAAACTACTTCCAGAGCAAGTCTGCTCTAGACATCTAAATGAGACCAGTCAAGTGCTAATATCAGTTATTTCTCTGTAAATATCCACTTTCTTTATTTTCTTTAACGGATTTCCCTAAAAGTCACAGTGGTAACAAAAACAGTTACCACTGCCCCAAACAGCTGATTTATATGCCAAATAGCATGGTGGAGTAAATGCCACTTGGGACCAGTTCTGTCAACTTTGTTCGTACAAACAATCCCATTGATTTAAATGGAATCAATCAAGTCAGCAGGATTGAGTCAGGCAATGTCCACATTAGCAACAGAAGCAGCACTGTGGGGGGAAACAGCTTGTGCTGGGGGCCCAGAATCCGTGCCAGCGGCACGGTGGAGAGACGATGTTATTCCAGCCAAGCTCCTGCTTGGCCCCGCAGTTGCCCATTAGCAGCTGGAACAAGCACAGGAACTGGGAAATTCACTTCAGAACCATTCTCCCAGTCCCAGCTGAAGCAAGGATGTGGGCACATCCGCAGCTGGCCACAAAGCCTGCCAGTATCTGCACATGCATCATCATGGTTTAGCAGAGAAGAGACAGGGGATAAGTCTTTGCAGTTCACCACCAAGAGCTGGGTCATTCCCATGGCTGGACTTGCTCAGGAGACAGACGTGCTCTGTATTCTTAAGCTGCTTAGAAACCTATATTGTGTGTGTATTTGGAGGTACAGACTGATGCAGAAAGAAAGGCTCAGTGAAAGGAACATCCTTCAATGAAAGATGCCAAGGAGGAACTCAAGGAAGGACAAAAGTTTTACCTCCAATCAAAGGAAAACATTGTTCATTAGCAATTTAAGTGCCAGAAATCATTCCTACTCTGGCTACATGAGACTTAGGTATGTGTGGAGGGGAAACAGTCATTGAATTAACTCAGAGGATGACAGAAGAGGCTCCAGGGGAGAGGAGATGTTGCCCAGGACAACAAACCTGTGCAGATCCCCCAGGACACTTGAGCCATGAGATGGACTCTACTTACATGTGTTTTATGTTAACTGGGTGATAACCAAGCCTTCATCTCCATGGTGAACTTTCACCAAGGCCCTTGAGACAGGAATAAGTGCCCAAATTCCTCTGAGTCGTCTCAATGGCATTCCAGGGAAGGGAAGGGAAGGGAAGGGAAGGGAAGGGAAGGGAAGGGAAGGGAAGGGAAGGGAAGGGAAGGGAAGGGAAGGGAAGGGAAGGGAAGGGAAGGGAAGGGAAGGGAAGGGAAGGGAAGGTGCGGGACTGCACATCCCATGTCCTTAGGTGACCACACAGACTGTGTGTGCTGCAGGGCTGCACAGGCAGGGACATCCTTGGGTGATGCCAGGGAAAGCTCAAGTGTCTGGGGAAAGGGAGAGCATGAGGTGCCTGGGAACCTTCCTCAGTGCTTGAATGAAGAACTGGTTTGCCGAGCATATTTCCCAAGTGTATCCAATTGCTGTAATGCTTCTGAATTGTAACGGCTGCCACCTGAGCTGCACAAAACAGCATCAGTGCCACTTCAGCAGGATGTGCCAGAGGAGGCAGGGAGCCAAGCATGATTACATCGCTACAAATTCCTGATTGTTTGCTCTCACAGTGCAGAAGGATCAAAATAAAGTAGGAATTTAGGAAAATGATATCACTATTACTTGCTTAATAAGCTACTTTACCTCATTTTTCCCCAGCATTATAAATGAGACAGCTGCCTTGCTTTGGGTCTCAGTACTCATCCAGTGTATCCTTTAGCATCTCTATTTGTTCTAGTTCTCATTGCTGAAACAATGGTAGAGATAAGCCAATGAAGGCACTCCAGGACCAGTGTACAAACAGTCACAGCTTCCAAGAAAGACAGAAATCAAATTCTTTTTCCAAAAAACAGTGCATACACACATACACAGATTTTTTTTTCCTTACTGCCTACTGTGAATCTTCAGAAAAGTCAATATATTGATTATTTTCAGCAGGGACATGCCAATCACATAATAAATGTATTTAGATATTTCCAGCTACTGTATGTAATTTCTCTGCTGTATTTTGCAGTTCTTCTACATTAGGCCCAGCTAGAAAATACAACTCTGGTGGTAGTTTGGCTCTTTGTGATTTATATGTTAAACCCACAGTAAAGTCCTTACATTCTTTTCTAAAACAGTTTTCAAGTGAGAGTGGAACCATTGGTCAGTGTTCTTAGTTAAGAAATTACTGTTTTGAAGTAGTGTCTCAAATTCTATCTATTTTAGGGTCTCCTTTTAGGCTCCCCTTGAACAGCAGAAGTTCAGGGCAATTGATTGCTCTGCCACTCTCTCAGGAGATAATTGTTTCCTCCGTCTTGTTACGGATTTTTAGCTGTTTAGTAGTGTAATGTGTAGATGTGCAAGTATTTTTTTTCTGGATACAAATCCTCTAGCTTCCAGATGACTTAGTATCTGTCTTATCAGACGTGAAAGGTTGATGCACTGGGCAAAGTACTGTAAATTCACAATAAATTACAGGAGTCATTACAGATGACCATAGATACGTCGAGATCCAAAGTACTGCTAGGTTCCCCTGGTCTTTCTCAAGGTAGCATGGGCACAAGATCGCACCAGAAAAGGCTTCTGCGAGTGCATAATTAAAAGCACAGTGCATGTCTAACCTCAAATTCTAAGCCAATAGGAAAGTTTGTGCATGAAAGGATTTGGTAGGCTGGGTCTTTCAAACGGTGCCTATGATTTTGGAAGTATAATCAAAAATGAGGAGCAATGTATCAACAAGATCTTGATGTATGGCTTTTATTTTATTACTGTGATTTCTCACCTAGAAGAAACACTTCTGCAGATCTGTCCATATTGAGATGATAACTGATACAGCTTTATCTTTGGTCTAATTCATTGGGATGATTTGTAGGTGTTTGGGTTTTAATTTTGCATTTTTATTCAAATATTTTTGAAGCAGCCTGATTAACATAGTGTTTAAAATTGCTCACTGATCAAAAGGTATTACTGGGTGTTTTGATTCTGACATGCAAAAACATGCCTCTTACCGACACCAAACTTCTTCACCTGTTTATGTGTTTATTTATGTTCTGTCACTATTCCCTTCCTTGTTAATCCCAGTTTTTTTCATCTACCTCCTTAGTAATCCATTGAATCACTTCTCTGGCTTTCAGAAAGTTCCCTGCCTGGATAAGTTGAGACAGAAGCCTGAACCATTCACACTCTGCACACTACAGCCCATAATGAGACTGTTTACAAATTGTGCAAGACCTCACTTGATTATACCTCAGCTGTTCTGTTTTTCCCTCCCTACCTCACAGATGATGGAAATGCTTAAAACAAGTTGAGGCAGTGTGACACAGACTAACGGAAGTGTGAGCATGGCATCCAGGGGACAAGCTGTGCAATGTCTGTGTGCTTCTACCAAAATGCGTTGCATGGCTTTCTGCTGTTGTCTCGTGTTTCTGATGTCAGGCAGCATGTTCAGCAACATGTAAGTATTTCATTTGATATTTATATTCCAGCTTAGCTTTGGGTTTATGTAGTCTAAATATTCTGCCTTTTTCGGTAGCTTGTGGCAGCTGCCAGTGGCAAATCTGCAGGCTGTGCCTGTCGTTCCTAAGTGACCTCCCAAAGTACCTGCTAGGATCAGGATCCCACTGGATGTGAGTGTTTAGAAATCCACGGTACAAATGTTGAAGTGTGCAGTTCAAATGGGTCAGGAGCATGCTTGCTGGGGGAAAGCAGCCACTCCCGCTTTGCCTTCTCTGGAAGCCAAGCCTGCTCCTGGTGCCGCTGGCTGATGAGGACGGCTCTGCTACCGCCAGTGCTTTGTGACTCCTCTGTTGTCAAACTTTTGCTTCGTGTGGCAGATGACACATTGGAATTATGAATGTTGTTTTCACAGTCTCTGTTAGAAAAAGACTACTATGGGCAAATAGGATGTTTTCCTGTGTTTATATAGCTCTTTTAATCTTAGTGTAAGTAAAGCTTATGAAGGTGAGACCAATCACAGCAGCTTGAAACGTACTTACCCACATAGGTCTTGTGGTGCTGCCTGCTATGGAGAAGCAGAATTCAGTTATTCCCTTCCTGGGTTTCTTTTCTCACAGGATTTTCACTCATATTTTAAGCATGCTGGTGGGGTTTTTTTCATGAGGCTGGTCAAATATTGACCAGGTTGCCCAGCAAGGGAGTGTCATCTCCATCCTTGGAGATCCTCAGAACTTGGCTGGAAATGACCCTGAGTAAGCTGCTCTGTTTGGACCTTCTTTGAGAAGGGAGTTGGAATACATGACCTTCAGAAGTCCCTTCCTACTTAGAGCTGTCAATGATTCTACAGTTTCATGACTGTACAGGTGGGGAGCAGAGTGAAACCACCAAAATAAATGATCTTTAAGCAAACTGCCAATAAACAAATACAGGGAATTAGATAATTTTTCTAACTACCAAGGTACCACTGTGGCACTGCTTGTCTTAGAGACTGAATACTGATGTGGATGGCAGCCAAGTCAATTGATTTGTGAACCTGGGCAGCATTTCAAAAAAATAAACAACTCATTTTTTTTAATCCAAAACTGCTCTTGCAACTGTATGTAGGAAATTCTCCTGACTTCTAAGAGACCAGCACTAGCTGGTCAAAAACCCCACCCAAATCAGTCAACCACTGTAAACATCTTCCCAGTACCTGCTATTGACCCAAAAGGGATGGAAGGTAAAAATCAAGTAGTTCACACATGAAGCAGCATAAACTCATTTAAGGGCCCACATCAGGCAGGTTTTTAAATCTGTGGTTAGTCCAACCAGTGTCAGCTGGAAAATGCACATCCTTAGGGGCCAGATGCAGTCAGGAGTCCCTGTTAAGTGGTGTCTCAGTGAAGCCCATGCTCATTCTCTGCTTTTGTTGGCTCACAACCACGCTTGCACCTCAAAGCCTGTGGAAGGGTTTGTTACCTGGATGTGCTCTCGTATCACCATCTTCATATGCTCCTTGAGTTTACCTCTATCCCACATGATTGCAGTCCTGACACTTTTGCTGCGACAGAAATCACCAAAACAGGGTTTCTCTGTCTTATTTTCTTTAGCATCATGGTGATGGTGTAATGTAAAAGCCCTTTGTAAATACAGAAAGTTTCATCACAAGACATCGCAACCCTGTCAGGGCAGCTCAGTGAATATGAACCCTTTGTATACAGTCAGAAGGAGAGATGTACCAGGATGTACATCATTAAATGTTGGCTCTGTAAGAATAGTATGTTTTATCTTTTTAAGTGTTACCACTTTCCAATCCAACTCCATTGTAACTTGTCAATTCTAATTTCTTTTTAAGTGAACAAACTGTAAAGAAAACTGTTGAAATACCTGATTTTCTGTAAAAAGTAATAACAACAATAATTTTTGTTACTTCAAAGTATGCTTGGTATTAAAGTACCTAATAAAGATCAACAATGACTACTGTAGCATACTAAAAGAAAGTGTGATAGTGCTTTTCTCCAGCTCATCTGTGGTAAGGGCTGCTGTTGTTGGGATTACAGCCCTCCTAAACACAAGCCTGGACACCTCCTTCATGTCTGTACCTACAGAGATCCCTCAGGTATGTAAAGGCCAAGTAAAATCTGATCCCTCAACGAGGGCAGGGATTTGTATGCATGGGTCGAACTCCTAGTATAAGAACCTTGTTGGTAAATATCTCTCCACCCCCTGGTACCTGGCTACACATCTATAAATGGGCAAAAATATAAAGTTCCTGATTACTCTATTTGGTATAAAACTTGGTTTACAGTAAGAGAAAGAAGAGTGGCAATTATTTATAAATTAATTATGGTTAAATAGAGAACTTCCAGGTTTCTAGGATGCTGAAGTCCTGTTCCTTTTAAAAGCAATGCATTTCAATTAATTCTAAATAGATTGCAAATCCCAAACAAGTGATTTTGATGACACAGTAAAGCTCAGAGGTTGATGACCCGCTAATTTCACTACATGAAGGTATACCAGAGCCATCAGGGGCTGCCACATCATTGCAGAGTTTGCAGCAACAGGAGGTAAGTACTTCCTTGTCAAAGAGATGCTGGATTTGCCTCCATGCTGCTGATGCAGCAGTATCTGCATTTGGAGATGATGTAGAAATCATTGTGATTGGGCTCTAATGATGCCCAACCTCCCAGGCTCGGACACATTTCGATCGGCGCAACTGATCAGCTTCCCTCGCACCATCCATCTTTCCCTGTTCTAGGGAGGAAAATGAAATGCTGGCCGCAGCAGCTTTCCGTCTGTTTTCACTCTGCTAGTCTGATGTCATTCAAACATTTAAAAGTTTTAGTAGTTTCAGCTGATTCTCTGAGGATTTGAAGTGGAATAAGATCTAGATAGTTTAAAATAAATAAAAAACCCACCCCAGATTTGTCCTGACTAGTTCACAGATTGAAAAGCCAGCCATCTGCTGAATAGCTTCTGAGGTAGTGCCAGAAAGCAACACTTTTTTCCCCCATGTGCTGAAGTCAAGAGGTTTATACATTTCTCCTTGCCAAGGAGCTCTGTGCAGAAGGCAATGGCTCTGCCTGTTGTTGGAGTAGCTGGCAGTACGTGCACACATTAGCCATGCTTGCAGCCATTCCTCCTTGGCCTCTGATCCTCATTGGCTTACATTAATAATTTGAGAAGAGACTTTCACAGAAAGCCCAGAATTCTGCAGAAGGTAGAAGACGGAGTTTAAAAATCCATCCTCTTCCCTTTAGATCAAGTAATGTTTGTGTCATGGTGCTGGAAACACAAAGCCAAGGCTTGCAGTGAGCAGATACTGCCGTGACGCTTTCTATTACCCATCTGTCTCTCTTAAATTTTTGCTTAGTGTTACTTTGTGCTGCCTTCTGAAATGCCTTTTGCATTTTAAAAAGTAAAGTGATATATCCTTCCTTTCTTTCAGATAGTCTCATAACCCCACGGGGAGCAGTTACAGAGCTTTTCCACTTCACAAAGTCACGAGAGAAGTATTGCCTCTGCAAGAGACAAATCTCCAGGGAAAAAGTATAAGCAGGCCCATCATGCTCATCAACTCCCAAGAGATGTGGTCTCTAATTGCCTTCAAGACACTACAAAGCTCTTCTCCTGTTGAAAAAGCTCCAAAAGTTGCTGCAGAGCACTTCCTGAGATCACTAGTGTGAGACCAGCCTCCAAGTTTGAACATCAGCTCAGTCACCTGGGAAAACAGCCTGGGAGTGAAGATGCTCCAAAAAGTTTGGAGCTGGGGCTGAATTTACCTCCACAAACTGGTTTTAAATTGGGATAACAATATGGATTATGACTCCTGATTTTGTCAAGTGCAAATAGCTGAATTCATGTATGCTTGAGAAGGATAGGGAATAAAATAATTCAGAAATTCTGAGAGAACTTCAGGTTTAATACATGCCATCACTGTTTGGGGGGAAGGGGGTAATTCTTATTTTATGTGCTTTAATATAATATAAAAATCCTCCTTTACAGGTTTTAATTCCTTTTGCTTGAAGCAATGTGAAAATTCTTCACCCACAAGATACCTTGGAGATGTTGAAAGCAGTGGAGGGGCTTTCCTGGAGCAGCCCCAGGAACGATGGATATTGTCCTTTTCTGTGCTGCCATCTAAGGGCTCACCAGCCTCTGCGGGCCTTGTTCTCGGGAGTTCCTTAAAGGCAGCTTTGCATTTGCATTCCTAGAGATCAAGGTAACAAAACCAGTGCATGCGTTAGCTCCTGTGCCTCCAGAAACAGGGCAAAATGCAAGAGGTGAAACCATCACCATATTAACTTGCACTGCATAAAGTTTGAGACAAAGTTTGAGAACTTCTGTGGTTTTGTTTGAATTTCTGAGACTGAAGAGAATAAGCTTTATCTCTGTAAATGCGGATGAGAACTTTGCCGAACATTTTAAATGCATTTTCCAGACCTATGGAGCCCCACACTTCCTAGGGAAAGGCTTCTGCATTTCCCAGATAGGACAGACACTCATTTCTTTTTACCCTCTCAAAGAACCATAGAATCATAGAATGGTTTGGGTTCAAAGTGACCTTAAAGATCACCCAGCTCCAACCCCCTTCCATGGGCAGGGACCCCTTCCACCAGAGCAGGCTGCTCAAAGCCCATCCAGCCTGGCCTTGAACTCTTCCAGGGATCCAGGGGCAGCCACAGCTTCTCTGGGCAACCTGTTCCAGTGCCTCACCACCCTCACAGTAAAGAATTTCTTCCCAATACCTGATCTAACCTGCTCTCTTCCACCTTTAAACCATTATCCCTTGGCCTGTCACTGGGACCCTGCACGTGGCCTTGTTGAAACTCAGGAGGCTGCCATGGGCCCACTTCTGGAGCTTGTCCATGTCCCTCTCCATGACATCCCATCCCTCAGACGTGCCAAGTGTACCACTCAGCTTGGTGTTGTCTGCAGACCCACTCTCAGCTCCAGCATAAGCTGGGCAAGCTGCAAGTTATCAAAGCTCCAAGTGGAGTTTGGGAGCATAGAATGGAGGGGTAGAACAGCAGAAGTAGGAGGCATCAGAACAAATGGAAAAGTTTGGTAGGTAAAGTCAAACCCCTGTACCAGGAGACAACCATAACTGGACAGCATTCCTCCAAATTGCTCTTGTTGAAAAAGCAGAGGTTAATGAGGCTACTGAAATCATGACTCTGAGATGATACTAAATATGGCAATGATGAGCTCTGCTCATGCAATACGAGACTAATGAGCATCTTCAAAGGCGACAGAACATAGAAAATGGATGGTCCCTAAAGGAGCAGAACATCAGATTTAGGCCATCCAAGATAGCATTTGCTCTGAGAAATGCTAAAATGGTGAAATCTGATTCTGGATTACCAGCATGAGGGCTGGGAGCAGCTAAAGCCCCTAATGCCAGAGGAACCATGCAGGGACTCTAGAAGCCATTAATACATTGACCACGAGAGAAAGGCTGCTGTGAGGGTGCAGTGAGATTCAGGCTATGGCAGGCATACCAGTAACAATGAACTCTTCCTGCCTGGTGAGGCTGTGCAGCCTCCCAGAGTGATGTCCCCAGGCCCCTACCACTCCCAAAGGAGTCTGGAGAACAGGAACCAGAGGCAGAGCCATCCCACACAGGCACTGCCTGAGGAAGGAAAAGGCTGACGATATAGCAAAGCCCAGAGAAGTAAACTGGAAAAAGTCCAAAGCCAACACTGATTTGAGACAGGATTCTTGGCAGAGAAGCTCCCAAAGCAATAAGAAGTTATCACCACACACGTATATTTCACGTATTTCATACTGAGGCACCTGGTAGTCTTCTCAGAGGCCTTAGACAACAGGCCTCCCAAATGAGTTTGTTAAAGAACATGGCATTGCATGTATGTGAGCCAACTTAAATAATAACTGCCTGCTGCTTTTGCATGATAGGAGTCACTGCTTGGTGTTGAGCTCTGAGGAACCACCAGAGCAGGTGATACTCAGCTTTGCCAGTCATCACTGGGCTGTGCTTCTATTCTCACAGGGAGATCATCCCTCCAGCTGTCACCAAATAAAACATATCTTATATATATGTTATATATAGTTATAGATTCCTTATATATTCCTTCCCCTTTTTGCTGCTTCTCTATCTACCCTTACAGGCTCCTCCAAAGAAGAAAAGCAAAATACATACATAGCTGTATTCAGAACCCATAAAAAACTCACAAACACATCACATTTTACTGGCTTCCAGTAGCATGTATTTCTTGTTTTCCTTTTTACAAGAATTACAGAGGAGGAAGAGGCTCAGCTAAACTTCTATAGCCTGGCAAGTGCAGGGAAGAATCTCAGAACCGGAGATACATGGAAAGGCATGGAGTCACAGGACTGCAGGAACATTGATGTTGGAGGGGCTTTGGGAGGCATCTAGTGCAACCTCCTGCTCCATGGGGTCAGGGCACTCTCCATTCTGGTCCCGTAAACATCAGGGGTGAAAAGTACCAGTGGTGTTTCTGGGCAGACTGCTCCAGTGCTTAATTAATCTGACAAAAGAGTCAATAATTAAGTAAATACCAATGGGGACATGCTGACATGTGATATCAGAGCAGCTGCTATGTGTGTGGCTACACTCTTAAGGGGAACCGTTCCAGTCTTCTTACAGTATGTTTTTAACTCCTAGACATGTGCACAGAGGTCCGATTTTAATGTATTACCAGGGCTAACTTGTCATTGGTACTGAATTATATTCTTGCTGTAGTTGGAAGGGATGTATTTCACCTAAGCTTGTCCATTCTACCTGTAAGAGCTAAAGTCAGAAAGCTTTATTACTGTGTTGAGAAGTAATAAAGGTGTATAGACCAACAGAGAAATTATTGGTGTGTAACCCTGACATTTGTAGCTGTGTTTTTTCCAGAATTCCCCACCCCAGCCAGAAAAAGTCAGGTTGAGCCAACATGGGGCTCCCACACCCATGCCTGCAGCCTGGACAGTACATTAAACAACTCTGCCAGCATGCAGCACCTCCGTAAAAACACCAGGTTTTGTGAAAACTGTTTTGCATTGCTGGGGTAGATTGCAAAATTTGCAACAGGTTGTCAGTGAAAACTGAAACACGTTGCTATGCAAAGGCACTGCTGAAACCCAGAACAAAGTGAAAGAAGCCAAGCACAAGTTCCTTGTGCTTGGACAACTTGGTGGATGTAGGAAGGCACAGGCTGGCCTGGAGGTGTAGAAGACCAGTGTTACAGTCAGCAGTGTCTGTTTCCAGACGGTGAATTCTGTTCATCTAGGACCCTTCGCTGCTAGTGGGGGAAGTCTTTCCAGACACTGGGAAAATACTCAGAATCTGGAGACAACTGTGTGGTGTTACATCATCACAGCCCCTGTTTCTTACTGGACTTCAACAATATCTTGAAGGTAATGAGTCTTCTTTCCCATTTCTGTGATGTTTCTCTTCCCATCATCTCTCTTTTCCTTTCTATTGCTAATTATCCTTTTTTTTTTTTTTTTTTTTTTGGAGCATTTATAATAACTAGTGTTATTCTGAAAGCCCAAACAATTTATCCTGAACTTCTCAATAAAGAAGTTATGGATGTATTATGTTTGTTTTATTTTGTTGGTTTTGTTGTGGTTTTGGTTTGTTTGGGGTTTTTTTCCTATTCTTAAAGTGACTTCTGAGCACTCACAGTCATGATGAAATGCAGGAAAATATGGACATCACATATTGTAAAGTTTTCTAACCTTGAGGGCAAACAAAAAGTATTCAAAGCTAACTGCACTTAAACCTCATTATTTTTAAGCTGATCTCATGCTACTTTGTAGTCTACTTCACTGTATTTTAATGCCAGGTACCGCAGTAACTAGCTAAAAAGAGCACTCATCCAGGGATGTGGAAAAGAATATGCCAGCCAGATGTCATCCCAGGCCAGAAAATGAAGCAGCACAGCAGGGAAAACAGGCTCCAGGTCTGAGCTGCCTGGTGCAGTGCCTGCTGGGCATTGTGCCAGAAAACAGCTTGAAGCAGTTTTCCCAGTTCTCACTCCTGTTCCCTCCTTTTTTCAGCATGTTAGAGGGTTAGTATCAACGAGAGACCATTTTAAGCAAAGGGATTTATTGAATACAACAGGAAGCAAAGGGAAATGACTTTCCAAAAGAACAAGGGAGGAGAAATGTTTATGAAGACAGAGTACTCCAGAGCCCCTGTACAGCCCAGACCAAGATTAATATTTTGCACACCATGTTGTTAGATGAGAAGCCCAGGGATACCTCCAAGCCCCCCAATCCCTCCAGTGTCAAGTGAAGGTCCAGTCAAAGACATTGATATGTGCCATTTTGTAAAGGTTTTGGGGTCGTCACAGAAGGAAGAGACAGAGAACCAGAAGGGCTGAAGCACCACGACCCAGGACTTCACTGCCTGACTTAAGGACCAGACATGTTACCAGAAAAAACTCTACTTGTATGCTACAGCTGTGAGAGATCAGTAGGATCCTTTTCTTGGGACCAGTTAGAAAGTTTAACTCAGAGGAGATCAGCAGATGCATTACTCAAACCAGGTACAATTTCTGTCTCCACACATGTCCAGCCACGTGGCTTGGTGATCCTGGCTCTTTTCTTGTGGCAGGGATTAGTCCACCCTGTGTCCAGGCCAGCTCCATCAGAACTACCACTTGTCCCAGTATCCCAGTTATGTCCCCTTTACGAGACAGAAGCAGAAATTTGTCTGCTGGTCTCAAGACTTCATCAGCTTCATCAAAGCATATTTGATCCTCAGCCATATTTTTACCTGGGCTATCCAACATGTTAAAATCGGAGCTGAATCACTAAGAATGTGGTGCCATGGCTGGTTCATGTCAGTCTAAGCATGAGCTGCTATCAAGAGGAGCAGCCCTGCCCTCCCCTGCACGCTCCCATCACCTCTCCAGTGTCAATACCGGTGCTCATCTGTGTGCACAGTCAGCTGCACCACTGAGCTGGTTCAACCCACTCTATGGCCACATGATTATCAGTGCCAAAATGCATTGAGGAGCACCAGCTTGGGGACTGAAAGGGAAGTCTGCAGTGGATTGACATATCTTGTTCAAGCACCCTACACAATGACTGTGTGTGCAGAGTAAGTCTGGTGCATCCTGATCCCATTGGTGACACTGTGCATACACTGGACTACCCACTCAGCACTCACACACGTGGTCCAAAACACCTCACATGTGTCAGTCATAAAGGACGCTTGCTGTGAAGTCCATCTCTGTGTGACCAGCAAGACCACTGAATATGCACAGACGGTCCTGGACAAGTCTGACCACTCAGCAGGATGTGCTGGATGTGCCCATTGCTCCCTAGGCACGGCAGGATCTCTCATTTATCTATGGGAAGGGCAGCTCCTCCTAGGACAACACCACCTCCCCCCACGATTCTGCCTGCAAATTCCCAGATTTCCCACCTGTAGTTGCCTGTCCATTCTCAGGGCTGTCCTGAAAGCAATTGCTGTGGCATCAGGTGACTCAGATACAGGGGAGTCAGCTGTAAATGCTACCCAAGATAGGGAAGAGAGATGACTTTGACTACAGAGGTTTTTCATCTGACAACAAAGCCTTCCCTATATTTGGAAGTTGAAGGTACTCAGATAAATATGACAAAAATGTGTAAGTAGGAGGGTCATTCATTTTTAGCACAGAGCAAGCTGCCTCCATTTCAAGTTTTGAATCAAGATTTTCAGCAAAGCAATATTTGGCCTTGATCGAGGCATTTCTGAGTGCACTGGTATCTGTACAGAGACTGTGTATCACTGTAAGATAAACAAAATTGCCCAATTAAAATTTATAAAGAAATGACATTTATTATGCCACCGAAATATCGGTTTCAAAAGCCACGATCGAGAAAAGCAGCTTCGAGCCCAGGGTCGGAGCTGGGTGAACACACATAGATCTGATCTCTATCGCACCAGACCTCCCAAGTTCACGAGTGCTGCTTTGGCTGGTCCCTTCTTACACAGTTTTTGGGCAGAGTCCGAATTAATTCTATTCTTCTCGTATTCATGAAGTTTTCTTGTCCCGGAGTTGGGCTGCACAAAGCCTTTCCTGGGTCTGATGAATTGTCCATCCTGGGTGATGAGTGGGCTATTTCTGCTGATGGATGGGCCATCTCTGGTTCCTGGAACAGTTATTTTTAGTTCCTGGAATGTCGGATTCCTTATCAGATGCAATGTAGATATCAGAGTGTGGTGATCAAGTCGTCATGGTGCAAATGTCCCGGTGATAAGATCCAACCCCACCTAGGTGGAATCCTCACTTCTTGTGAGACAACTTCTTCTAGTGTTGTGAAATCTTTCTCTCAGAAAGGCTGGTGGAGGGATTTTGAAACTCTCTCTACATGGTCTGATTACATTCTAGTTTTATACATAATAGCACAAATTACATACTTTATTTATAACAATTCCCCCCCTTTTTATATGGAAACATTAATTCGTGCTACTTTTTGTTACTATAAAAAAATAGAAATATTATCATCCAACATTTACTACAAATATAAAGGTATGAATATTCAAACAAAAGAATTCCTTTTAGTCATAGCTATTTAGTTTTTCTTGTAACTCTATGAATATCATCTCGGCCACTGAACAAAGTATGAAGAATGCTGCTTTCTTCCACCATGTACCATCAAATAATTGTTCCCACCAAGATGCTTGTAACATGGAATTCCATTTTTGGACTGGAACATGTGCTACCTTTTTGATCTCAGCTGCGAGGTCCCTGATGGTGTCTCCATAGACATCAATTTCTATGCAGCATTCTGATTCACTGAACTTCCCACAGACTCCCCCTTCCTCAGCTAACAAATAGTCTAATGCAATTCGGTTCTGGTATACAAAGGCCCGCATCTGGGAATGTTGTTTAGCTAACAGTTCTAGTGCATCCGAGGTATGATTTGAAACCACTTCTACTACAGCTTGGAGCCTTATGAGCCGATTGAGTAAATAGACAGGGGTTCTATACCCCCAGCTCCCATCCTGTGCCCAAGTTGCTGGGCCATAATACTGGATTATTCTTTCTGCAGGCCATTCTTCTTCACCCCATTTTTGACTCCCACCTGCTACAGGTAGTGTTTTCTTTATCCCCCTTTTCTTTCGGCTTAAGGTTTCGTATAGAGGGGCTCCTAACAGGCCACTTTCTGATCTGGGGAGTGTAAAGAAAGAAGGTCGAATCATACCTAGAGTGCATGAACCTTTCCATTTGCTGGGCAGTTCACTGTATGCCTTTTTGCCACATATCCAGTATATACCATCAGGGGCTTTCCATTTTATTCTCGTATTTGCTGGTTCTCTCCAATATTCTTTTAAGTCTTCTAAGGATTGGTAAGGGTTAGCTCCAGATTGTTTGTACCAGCAAAGGTTGACTCGACTATTCCAATCACAATTTGCTTTTCTTTCTTGACTCCAATATCCTGCAGGGGGTTCTGGTTGCCAGATTTTTACTTTTGTTATTTGAATATATTGCTAGGGTGGATATACACGGACTGTATCCCACAACTTCAGTATATTCATTTCCTTCCCTGCTGATGCAAATTATTCCTATTACTCGTTGGTCTAGAATCCAACCTTCAGGCCTCTGTGTAGTCTTTGAGAACTGATTTATCTCTTTTTAGAAGTTGTTCTGGAGCTAAGCCTTCACCCTTCCAAGGCCATTTTTCTGCTGATTTCAGCCCCCCACATATCCAACAGCTGGATAAACTTAACTCAGTAGCAATTTCTTGCATCAGGTCTATGAACAAGTTAGTGTTAGGGGCTGGCCATTCCCAATCATTATACTGCCTTTCTACTAGGTCGTATTGTTTGCTTAATGCCAATAGTCTCTCTTGTTCTATTCTCTTTTTTCTTATTTCTGATTCTTGTTTTTTAAGCATTAATGCTACCTGTTTCATAGTGCTTTCTGGGTCCATGCCATCTTTGTTCTTAGAAAAGCAAAAGGTGTTATCATATTGCAAGCATGCCCTGTCATCATTTTCCTTAAGGAGGTCTAGTATAACTGGTTCGTTGCTCAGGGTCAGTTTACCTTGATATTTTAAATTTTGCCCCACCTAGTAAGTTTTTCTACTCATAATACATATGCTTAATGTAGAGGTATCACAGCACAGATTGTTAACCTGAAAGTAGGCCACAAAAATGGGTTTCATTCATTCATCTTTTTTTTTTTTTTTTCTTATCCCAACAGTCTGATTACATTGGTTGCAAGCTGGAATAGGTTTTTGTGTGACTCCCCTTTTATATCTATTAAGGTGGTGTCTACTCTTAATAGGAGGTGCCCTTGACTGCCCGTGCTTAGAGCTTGCAACTTGGGGTAGCACAAAATTACCCCATTTGTTTTACATATTTGGAATCGAGTGCCGTTTATATGACAGGTCTTGCCTTTCTTTCTGATTTCACAGACCTCTGGGACTTGATAGGTACCCTGTTCCTTTAAGAGGCTTGGCAGACACAGCTTACACCTCTCGGTGAGGTTTTCCCCCTCAGTGTAGGACCAGCTATCCGGCTGTAGGTTAGCTGTCTGGCATATGGCTAGGCTCAGAACCATCAGGAATCCCCACAGATGCATCCCTCTGCCAGTTCCTACGCCCACTGGGTTGCTACCAGCGGCGAGGTGAACGATCTTCTTGGCAGCAGGAATATTGTACTGGGATCCTGTGGCCAGATCGAGCTGCATACTGCCTTTTGTACACACCCCACCTAGAGAGTTTAACTGTGTCAGTCCTGCAGGGTACTTTAGTTAAAACCTGTGGCACTCGACAGTCAGAATCTGTGCCAAAGAGTCCAATTTTCTCCTTACTTCATTTTTGTATAGGTGATACTACTTTAAAGAATCCAATTATATTATACTCAAATTTGTAGCAAGCTGTAAGACACGGCTAGTCAAGTCTTGTTCTTCTTCTAAACACTTTGTACACAAGTCTCTGGGTCTATAGCCCCTTTGGCAATGAGTAACCCGAACCTCGTGACAATATTCCCACTCAGAAGAGACAAACGGGTAACATGGACAAGCAATTACGATACAACTTATCTGGTCCCTCCCGGTCATTTGCTGGGCCGGCGCAGTTTTATCTTTAAGTCCCCTGGGGCAGAAGTGATCCTCCACTCAGGTGTCTCTTCTTGAAGTTCTGTCTTCTCCACTCAAGAAGCGTGCGTCCAGCCTCTCTCTGCTGTCTGAATTGCTGTGTTAGTCCATGCCTTCTCAATCTCTGTAGATTCCAGTTAATTTCTAATAGGTACGGTTGTATTTGTCCATCCTCCATCCCGGGGTGTCCTACCGGCATCCCGTATAACATTTTGAAAGCCTTGTCGCTGAATGCGGCATAGTTTGGATATTTAACAAGGCTAAGGGGAGACATTTTACCCATGACATTTTTGTTTCCAGCATTAATTTAGATAATTGAGCTTTTAGTGTCTGATTCATTTTTTCAACTTGACTCGAACTCTGGGGGTGCTAAGGAGTGTGATACTCCCATTGAATTCTCAGAGCTTCAGCCGATTGCTTAATAATTTTTGAGGTAAAATGTATCCCCTGATCTGAGTCTATATGATCTATCATGCCATATCGGGGTACAATTTCTTCTAATAATATCTTTTTATAAGGTTTGAGGGGTACCTCTAGGGGTTGGGAAAGCCTCTACTCAATGTGTTAATTTATCTACTAAACTAACAGATTTTTATACTTCCCCACTTTAGTCAACTCTGTAAAATTTATTTGAATTTTCTTAAAAGGCCGGTGGGCTGCAGGGCCCAACACTGCTCGTTGAGATTTAGCCCGGTTTACTTTTTGGCATGTCATGCATCCTTGTACCTCCTGCTTGGTTAACTCATAAATTCTTACATCCCAAAAAGATTTTTTTAAAACTTTTTCTGCTAGAGCCTGTGCCCCCCAGTGAGTTTGCTGATGTAGTCTTCTTAGAATTTTTCTACTATATTCCTTTGACAGTAGCTCCCTCCCATCAGGTAACTTCTACTTACCTTTTTTTTTTTTTTTTAATTTTCCCTTATTTTTAAATAGACTTCAATCTCCTTTTTGGAAGGTTATGGGGGGGGGGGATATTCTCTGGGTTCTCTTTGCTCGACCTCCAGGGTACTCACCTTTAATAATGTTTCGTTTTCGCCTCTTTAGCAGCTCCTCGGGTCTGGAACTGCATTCCTGTATGCACTATTGAAATCGCCTCTGGCTCCCTGACAGCTTCCAGGATCTGTTTTATTATTTCCCCATGGATTAATCCTCTCCTTCTGGTGTTAATTAACCCTCTTTCTTCCCAAATTTCCCCAAAAGTGTGTACCACACCAAATGCATACTTGGAGTCTGTAAAAATAGTTCCCCCTCCTTTTTTCCGTTAGCCGATGTCCCAGGTATTCTACCTCGGGTTCTGTGAACTGGGGTTTTGATTTGGAGACTTTTAACCCCTTGTCTCCTAAGAAATTTAGCAACCTTATAGTGGCTTTTTTTTTCACATCCCTTTCTGCTGGTCCAGCCACCAGCAAGCTATTCACGCACTGAGGCAGCCTGGCTCTCCGAACAAAACCAGCTGAGCACTTGCTCAAGAGCCCGACCAAACAAGCTCGGTGAGTCCACAAACCCCTGAGGCAAGGAGGCTCACCCGAGCCGCTGCCCCCAGCAGGTTCCCGGATCCCCCCACCGAAAAGTGAAACAATCCCAGCTCTCCTCTGCCAGAGTACAAGTCCAAAAGGCACCTCTCAAGTCTACCACACTATACCAGGTATCTGAGGGGGGTGCCACCCAGCAAAGTGCACGGATTAGGGGACCGTGGGGAACAGCACCCCAGCTATTACTTGCTTTAGTCCCTTTCTCCCATGCATCAACCCCTTTCTCTTCTTGTGTGCTAAATATTTGAGATCTGCTCAAACTTTGGTGTTTGCTTCTCCTTTAAGAGAAACGGCAGAAGCGTTCGTTGCCAGGGGAGCGGTGCAGGCGAGGGAGGGGGGGGGGGTAGGAGGTGAGGATCCTCTCCGGGGCTGATTCTTCCAGGAGAGGGGGGGCGGGGGATAAGCGGAAAGTGCCGCTGGAACTGGCAAGGGGACAAGCTCCTCTGATGGGCACCAGAGCCTGGCATGGACCCTCTGCACGGGTCCACAGCAGCCACGGCGGCAGGACTCCGTGCTGCTGCTGAACCCTGTGCGGGGCTGCAGCCGGGTTCAATGGAGCTGTGTCAGACAACGCAGCGGGGGCAGGGGCCGGTGGAACGGCCGCGGACATCGGGACCGGGGCCGGAGCCGAGACTGGGGCTACCACCGGGGCCGGGGCAGGGGCACGGGCGGGAGGCCGTAAGGGGATGCTGGTCTGCCGCCGGACCCGCAGGGGCTGGAGGGGGCGGCGAGAACACCGGGGCTACCGGCGGAGCTGCAGCCGCTGGGACAAGCGGTGGAGCCGCGGGCGGTGCCGTGAGAGCCGGGACAGGCGGGACCTCGGGCTCCAGGAGCGGCGGCGCAACAGGAGCCTGGGCTTGGCGGGGGGGGCAATGCTTCCAAGGGGGCTCAACCCCTCTCTTTCTTGTTTGCCTTTTTCTCCTTTCCTTGGGTTTATTTCTCCTTTCGGGACAGTCCCCCCAATGTTCCAGTATCCAGCTTAGGGACTATCTCTCGGGATTTCAGGTATCCCTTGTTCCTTCCCACCCGCTGATTTTTCTTGGGGTGTTCTCGGGATTTTACTCTTTTTCTGTTTCATCTTAAAGAGAAAAAAAAATAAAAATTACTTCTTACCTGGACTTTGCGCAGAGTCCTCTAAGTTCCTGAATTTGGTACCGTTTCGAATTTGTATTTCATCTGTCACCGGTATAGTAGCCCTCGCAGAGGACCGGTCTGGGGGTTTTCCTCCGGTAACTGCTCTCAAAGTTCTGACTTTTACCTGGACTAAATATGTCCGAGACTAGGGGGCTTACCAGTCCTTGAACTCGATAAAGGACGTACCCTTCCCCCTAGCCATCCTGCGACCGATCCCCCGAATTTCTCGATTTATTCGGGCTTGACGTGTGGAAAAGAATTAGGTTTTTCTTTCGCTTCCCCCGTGACCGACCTCTTCCCTCGCGGGAGAGAGGAACTGCGATCGTGGGGCCCACACTCGCTTCGTGACAATATCACGTCTCACACACACGCTCGGTCGCCCTCACTCAACCACGCAATACTTACGGTCCGTTTTCCTGCGTGGATTCTTCGTGCACGTAGATTTCTATGAGTGAATTACCCTGCCGCGGCTCCGGGGATCCCACCCTGGGTCCCCCCCGAGTTCCCTGAGAGCTTGTTTTATTTCCTTTTCTCGATCGAGATGCTACTTTAAATTAGGTTCGTTGATACGATTGGTCCGCGGGATCCCCTGTCCAGCCAGGCCACTAGAAAAATTAGCAGGGCGCCTCCTGACCGAAAGAGGGGTCCGCGATACCCCAAATCGTATCACGCCGGGGTCACCAAACTAAGATAAACAAAATTGCCCAATTAAAATTTATAAAGAAATGACATTTATTATGCCACCGAAATATCGGTTTCAAAAGCCACGATCGAGAAAAACAGCACCGAGCCCGGGGTCGGAGCTGGGTGAACACACATAGATCTGATCTCTATCGCACCAGACCTCCCAAGTTCACGAATGCTGCTTTGGCTGGTCCCTTCTTACACAGTTTTTGGGCAGAGTCCGAATTAATTCTATTCTTCTCCTATTCATGAAATTTTCTTGTCCCGGAGTTGGGCTGCACAAAGCCTTTCCTGGGTCTGATGAATTGTCCATCCTGGGTGATGAGTGGATGGGCCATCTCTGGTTCCTGGAACAGTTATTTTTAGTTCCTGGAATGTCGGATTCCTTATCAGATGCAATGTAGATATCAGAGTGTGGTGATCAAGTCGTCATGGTGCAAATGTCCCGGTGATAAGATCCAACCCCACCTAGGTGGAATCCTCACTTCTTGTGAGACAACTTCTTTTAGTGTTGTGAAATTTTTCTCTCAGCCAAGCTGGTGCAGGGATTTAGAAATTCGGTTTCTGTAGGGTCTAATTACATTTCAGTTTTATATATAATAGCACAAATTACATATTTTATTTATAACAATAAGATCCAACCCCACCTAGGTGGAATCCTCACTTCTTGTGAGACAACTTCTTCTAGTGTTGTGAAATCTTTCTCTCAGAAAGGCTGGTGGAGGGATTTTGAAACTCTCTCTACATGGTCTGATTACATTCTAGTTTTATACATAATAGCACAAATTACATACTTTATTTATAACAACTGCATGGAAACCCCGGACACCCCTGACAGACAGGCTTTAGGAAATCTTCCTGCTGTTGTTCAAGGAGGACTTGCCCCTAGCTCTTCCCTGCGCCTCCCTGCCAGGGCTTGCTGAGCCTATCATGGGGCTCACAGAAGGGAGTTTGCCACTTAGATATAAAAAGTCATGATGGTTAGAAACTGGCAATTAGGATGAGTACACAGGGTCATCTAGTGACTCCTCCGAGAGCATTAACATCAGCAGAGAAGTTGGGAAGGAGGGGAAGAGTCTCTCTCAAAAGAGTTAGGAGGGAGGAGAGGAGTCATGACTTGGGAAAAGCAACTTAAACTGAAGGAAAGGCACTTACTTGATTTAATTTACCAAAGTCCTCCAAACAACTCACAAAGCAGCCTGGCTTTCAGCTGACATAATATATGTGAAGTGAATGTAGCATAATTAACATTATTGGACTGCAAAATAAGCACTTCCAAGTTTCATTAGGCTTACAAGGAAAAGAAACCCCAATTTTAGATTAATATTCCCGAGCAAAGATAGAGTTGTGGATTCAGAGTTGATGTTTCCCATGGCAAGTTACTTATGTATAGATGCCAGTGAAATTACTTGAAGGAGGCACGGGAAGCAACCAACCTTTGGCCAAATGTGAAGTGCATGCACTGCACTGAGCACCATGCTTCCCTCAATGTGTTCTGCATGCCCTCAGTTTCCATTTTATCAAAACTTGATTGAGCTCAAGGTTCACAAGAAACAAGGGAGTGAGTCCCAGCAAAAGGATATTTCCCCCTTGTTTTCCTGTGCCATACACAAGCAGGAGCAGTGAAAACAAGGAGAAACCAAGCTGCACCCTTTTGCTCTGCACAACTTCCTGAAATTTCTCCAGATAGCCAGATAAACCAGGCTACAGCAAAACACAGGTCAAGGTTAAAATGTCATCTGCTAGGATGCCCTGGAATTTGGGAACAGTCATGTTTTCACACCATCTGCTTCTTTACGATAAATTACTTTGTGACCCGGGTGTATATTAAGATGTAGAGAGAAAATGTAAGAGGAATATCCTTCTAGCCTTTACTAGTCTCACCAGAGAAGCAACAGAAGTCTTGTTTTAAAGTAAGGAAGGACAAAAAGTACTAAAAAGTGCATGGGAAATGGCCCAGAACTGCACAGGATTTGGACAAAAGGCTTTCAGGTGTGCAGGCAGAGGCCTGGCTACCTTTTTGGAGGGCGATGAAAGGAATAAGAGAAACGTGTCTTGACACACAGACCGTGTGAACCTGCTTGTGCTCCTGGGCTGCTGACGCCCCCAGTCCTGGAGGCCTCAGCCTTTTCCCTTTGGTGAGAAGATGCCAAGGCATCTGCAGGGAGTATTTCAGTGCCTTGGAGGGGAATTTTTCACAGGTACCTTGTGCAGGCTCTTTGTGTGCTTGTGTGTGTGCAGGTGTGCATGTGCTCTCTGGAAGGTGGGAGAGGAGCTGCTCCCCTGGACTCTCAAGTGCTTTAGGTTTGTCCCTAGGTCAGGCCTGTAAGTTGCTGTTGTGCTGTGGTAAAGCCCGTGTGGGTCCTTTGCTGAGGTGCTGGGTTTCAGGTCAGTTCTAAGTGTTGTGCAGTTGAAGTACAGTGTTGTTCCTCCGCTAAATTGTAATTTGAACTTAGGTTACCAAGTGAAATGTTGCTAAGTTGAAATGCTATCAAGTGAAATGCTATCAAGCCTCTTGGCCACATTCTTTTTTATCCTTACCCTTTCTATTCCTTTCACACACACACACACACAGAGAGACAGATCAAATTTTCAATTTCTTTCAGTTTGGGTTGACTGGCTTTGGATTTTTGTTTGTTGCTTTTCCTTGCTGTGCCTTAGGCATTGTGTAAGTAGTAGAGCGAGGCTTGTTATGCTGTCACTTTTATAATAAACCTTTTTTCACTGATACCTTTGCCAGTGATTCTTTAAGCGATCTCAAACACTCCTTGGTAACTTGTCTCTTTAGCAGCCCAAAAAGCCTTGAGAAGTTGCCGTGGGGCCTATTTGCCTCTCTTTGACCTCTCTGCTTTGGAGCAGGATGGATCCAAATGTGATGTCACCATGCAGTCCCTATGACTGTGGGTGGCTGCAGGGATCTTTAGGAGCCCAGAGGGCTCTGGGAGTGCAGGTGAACTCAGGGCTCTTTAGAAGCCTGTAGCCCTGTGTGATTGAGGATGGAAGCCCTGGGAGTGCCTTTGCCCCAAGTGCTCTTTAGCTGTCTGGAGACCGCTGGCAGCTGTAGCAGGATGCTTTGGGCTGGCTACTTTGCCTTGGCATGTGTTCCAGGAACTTGGACAATGTCCTATTTACAAAGCTCTCAGTGTGGATGGAGAGGGGGCAGCATGCGTTGTTTTGGTGTTCAGTTTTCTTAAAACTCCTTGTCTTAGGTTGCAATGTAAGGTGTAAGCAAAAGGATGTATTGTATCACCATCTGTTAAAACCAGGTGGGGCAGTGTTCTTTATCTCTTCCATGACACGTCCCTGATAACTCCCTCCAGGGCATATGTTCTGTTAATGGACCATCAAGGCCACACTGCATGACTCATAAAACTACATCAGCCCATTGGGAGATCCTCCACCCAGGGGGAGGAGCTAAGCATTCCTACCTGGATATAATCTGAGGTTTGGAACATCACAGCCAGCCTTTCCTAGTGGATTCCCAGAGGACAGGAGCTACATAACTACCACTGGACCTTCAGAGGAAGACCAGACCCTTCTACAGGATCACCGCTTCAACAGAACCACATCCATCACTTCAGGAGGACTGCAGCCACCACTGAATCGGACTGCTCCCACCACCCTGACGGACAGGGTATCAGGTTGTGTCCTGACTCTGTCAGTGTTTCTGCACTATTGCATTTATTTTAATTTTCCAATTCAATTGCAGTTCTGACTTGGAGTCTCTCACTGGTTTGCTTTCAAACTAGTACATGGGGGTATCTGAAGATCTCTCACCTAAACACAACATGGGAAGGAACAGCTGCCTCCTGGAGATCAGAGAGAACAGCGGCAGAAGAAACGATGAGGAATCAAAGGACGGCACAGCAAGAACGTCCCCACACAGACCGGCAAACAGCACGGGTTCGGCCCCGGAGGACATCCTGACGGTGACGATTCCCGACAAAAATCCATCCTGTCCATGCTGTGGGACCCGGGTGGAGCGTGTGTTGGACTTGATTGAACACCTGAAGAGAGCCCACATGAAAAGAAAGATCTGTATTCGGTGTGCCGGCTGCGGTAAGGAGAGTCTGAACCATCACAGTATCGCTTGTCACTATCCCAAATGCAGGGGAGGCACAAAAACGGCTCCAGCAGGGGAGTGGATCTGTGAGGTATGTGGAAGGGATTTTTTGACAAAGATCGGCCTGGGACAACACGAAAGACATGCTCATCCTGTTATCAGGAGCCAGAAGAGGATTGCTGCATCCCGCCCCAAGGGCATCTCAGCCCGAGGAGCCCACAAACGAGTGTGGACAAAAGAGGAGGAACAGCTTCTGATTCAACTGGAGGTACAGTTTGGGGGAGACAAACACATCAATAAATTAATCGCAGCCCACATTCCTTCAAAGACACCTAAGCAAGTAAGTGACAAAAGGAGACTGTTACACAAGGGACCAGCTGTGGGCAGGGGAAAAGAGCCAGAGATGACTCATCAATCAGAAGATGATGAGGAGCAGCTGGGGAACATGGACCCCAGCAGCAGCAATTAATACTGGAGAGTGTGACATGCAGCCTCATTCACAGTCATCGTTTGTAGATGCCACACACAAAACTTTTACAATTAAAGATGTTAAGATCACAGTATTTCGTTTTAGAGGAATCTCCTTCTGTTCCACGGCCATGACGTAATTCTAACAAATGACACAAACACGTCAAATGTTATCCTTATCTAAGCAGCAGGGACTTGACTTCTCTACACTGATGGGAAAGGTTTCACAGTAGTTTGTAGAAGCAGAGAATTATGGAATCATGGAATGCTTTGGCTTGGGAGGGACCTTAAAGCCCATGCAGTGCCACCCCCTTCCATGGGCAAGGAAACCTTCCACTAGCCCAGGTTGCTCCAAGCCCCATCCAGCCTGGCCTTGGACACTTCCAGGGATCCAGGGGCATCCACAGCTCCTCTGGGCACCCTGTGCCAAGGCCTCACCACCCTCACAGGGAGCAATTCCTTCCTAATAGCCCATCTAAACCCTCCTAAATTGCAATAGTCACCATCATTTCCTCTTGGAATTTCCCAGTTTAAATTGGAGCTATGTGAGCCTTTCAGCCCCTTTTGAAACTGGAGTCCAACAGCTCATCTCTGGAGTTTTTTCCTTTGCCTCCTGAACCATGTGACTTCTCCTGTGTTTATATTGCTCTGCAATATAAAGGGGCAAACGATGGAATTCTTAACTATGCTGAAAGGGAAACCAATTTCCCAATGAGTCCAGAATTTTCACATCACACTTACCCTAAACTTAGTGCTGCACACGTCACATGTGCAACAGCCTCTGCATTTTTCGGTGGGCCCTCTCTCCTGATTTTAGAAGGGAATTCTCTGGTGAGGGTGAAATTACCAGAGTTGAGAGAAACAAAGACAATCATGCTCTTGGATTAGTTTGGAACATTTTTCCACGGTTCTTTACAACTTGTAATCGTTTATAAATGAATTTTACCCTGCAGTGATATGCCTTCTACAATTTAACAGCTGTGCATGATGTGAAAACACACTTTTTTTAAGCTCTAGCACATCCACTGATTTCACTCTCCAGCCTGAGGAGAGTGTGGGCAGTGGGAGGAGTGGTTTCATTTGTCTTTGTTTCTTAACCTGCACGCCTGTTTTAACCGAGAGGAAATGACTTTTCCCCAGTGGAGTCTGCCTGCCTGGGATGTGGGGGAGCGAGGTGGGGCTGGGCTGGCAGTGGGTGGGCACAGCCTGAGCTCCTGGGGTGTCAGGCTCCCTGTGGTAGCAAGACACTCTCTTAGAACCTATAAATCCATTTAATCTAGCCCGGAATGACTAAGCAGCACCCCTTTGGGGTTAAGACATGGCTGGGAATTTATGTCAGTGCCGCTGTGACTCTCCTTATTTTTCCTTCTAATGCAAGCCCAGGGAGTCCAGCCTGTGAAAACCACTCTGTAACAGAAACAACCACGTTCTGCCAGTGTCCCGCAGCAAGGTGGGAATGGGAACAGGAATCTGCCCACTGTGCTTTGCTTCAAGCACCTGTAACTACACCTGTGCCCATAAAAGCAGCAGGCAGTCAGGTGAAATATTCCTCTGCATGTAAAGACTGACTCCCTTAGCCAGTGCCACTGTTAAGTCAAGCTTCCAGTACCAGTTCCTCTAACTTCAGAGCTGGCCCTAAGGGCATCCTGACCACAGTCACATCTAAACCCAGCTTCAGCCCAGACTTCACAGCAATTCACAGCATGTCAGCAGTTCGTACCTTTTATGTGATGAACCCGTGGTGGTATTCTTAGGTAAAAGGTACCACAAGGAAAAGGCACTCTTGAAAGGCTTTTCAGTGTTTTGCTGATAATCACTTGGCAAAGGAAACCATTTGAATGCAACTAAAGCCTAAGAGACACTGAAATACTCCAGCCCTTCATGGCTATTTGGTCTCCAAGACTGGAGCAAGGCTGGTCCAAGATCAAACTCTCTGAAATGTGCCTGTTGTGGACCTTGAGTCCTCATCACCGGCTGGTGATTTACACATGGGCTCACTCAGGCCCAGGCAGAGAGGTGAAGGCACTGGCACTAGACAAGTGTCCCTTCTTAACACCATGCCTTCCCTGGGGCTTGTGTGGGGAAGCCTGTGCTGAGGGGTGCCTTGGAACAGGACTTCTCCTGTTCACAACACCTGTAAATCACCAGCAATGCCATGGGCTGCATGGGCATAAACAGGAGAAGGATGTCTCCTAAAGTGTGCCCTGAAAGTGTCTGCAGGGGATCTCTTATGAAAAGCTGATGAGATAGAGAGAGATAGAAATCTCTAAGATATCTAAAGGGTTTCCGGATAACTTTAAAAATCAGGCATGACAATGAGCCTGGAAGTCTCCTGGAAGCTTATTTACTCAGTGCTTCATAGGTAGCTGTTGTGATTTACTGTGAGGAAATCACGCAGTGCTTGACATCCCATTTCATTTGCAGCTGAATTTATAACCACAAGCGGCCCAGAGCACCTTTGGTCCTCATTCATGGAGCAGGATGACTTTGGTCACTTCCAGTTTCTACAACATCTTTGCCAAAGCCGAGCCAGTTGTGCTTTCGTCTTTGCTGGGGTTCATTTGAATTTCCACACGTATTTTATGGCAGATTTTCACTGACAATTCTGACAATTATTCTTGCTGGAAGGAGACTAAGGAATATGTCTCTAGATTCTCTGCTGGGTGTTCATATAGAATCACTCCAGAGGAACAACAGGCACCATGCAAGGTGCTGTTACTCCAAGAAAAGCTGTCCAAGCTACTTGATGGCTGATCCCTCATTAAAACTGACGATAAACTGTGGAAATAACTTAAATGATGGTGCTGTCCCTTGCACTAGAAGTACATAGGAGGTGTATATTGTGCTCTTGCTGCAGTGGGTTTGTGACTTCTGAGAGTCCAGGAGCAGTAGTTTGTCCTGAAGAAATAGACAGGGCCTGGCAGTATTTCCCTGGGGATTTGTGCCATGAAATGAGGAATTTGATGTCTGTGTAGCCACAGAAATACGGAAGCTCACACTATGCTGCAGTGCAGGAGGACACAAGTGCGGCCTGGAAGCTGAGCCTTTCACTGGTGGCATGCAGCCAAGCCAAGGAGCAGCCAAGCAGCAGTTCCAGGTGGCCAAAAGCTGCTCCTGGCCAAGAGTGATACCACATTTTAACTGCTGTGGGGAAAGGACTTTTTCTTTGGGGACTATTCCATATGTCTCCCCAAAAACCATCCAGCCTTTCCCTGGTTTTCAGCAGGCACCTCACCTTTGCAGGCCTAGTTTCCCCCTTTATAAAGAGCATGCATTGAGAAGGTTGACTTGCTTGGCTACATTTCCTGTGGCTCCACTTCAGGCTCAGAAATTCTTCAACTGAATGTATCTGCTTGCTCTTGGAGCTGAAATGCTCATTTTGCTGCCTGTAGTCTTTGTAAAAACCCCCTCTGACACAAAAGCCAGTCCTTGGCAGGAGTGGGCCTGGCCAGGTGGCCTTGCTTGTCACCCTCCTGTCAGGGCTGCAGCTGCATCAGAAACCAAATGATTCTGCTCTTAAACCCTAGAGTAACAGGTATTGAATGGCCAGGCCATAGAACTGGAGCTTACAGGGCGAACCTACGGTAAATGTCAGCTGGGCCAGGAGTTCTGAACAGCAATCTGTGCTATCCAACCCTTGGCAAGTGAACATATGGAGATTGATCAGAGATGCAGGGATTGCTTTCATGGCAGTGTTTAGCAGGTGAACAAATCAGGCCACTTTTAAACTTGAAACCCAAATTGTGCTAAATCCATTCATTAGCAGAGAACTTGATAGCAATGGTTAGATCCCAGACCAAGAGGGTCAATGACATCCTAGCCTGGATCAAAAGGAGTGTGGCCAGCAGGGCCAGGGAAATGATCACCCCCATGTGCTGGGCACTGCTGAGGTCCCTTGAATTACGTGCCCAGTTCTGGGTCTCTGGTGGCCAGAGAGGCGTGGAGGGGCTGGAGCATGTCCAGGGAAGGGAGCGGAGCTGTGGAAGGGTCTGGGGCCCCAGGAGCAGCTGAGGGAGCTGGAGGGGCTCAGCCTGGATTTCTCCAGGAGGTTTAGGGGGCACCTTCTGGCTCTCCACAACTCCCTGACCGGAGGGGGCAGCCAGCTGGGGGTCAGGCTCTGCTCCCGGCGAACAAGGCACAGGATGAGAGGAAAGGGCCTCAAGCTGTTACAGGGGAGGCTCAGGTTGGAGGTCAGGATGGATTTCTTGCTGGAAAGGTTGGTCAGGCATTGGCAGGGGCTGCCCAGGGAGCTTTCGGAGTCCCCATGCCTGGAGGTGTGCAAGGAAGGTCTGGACGTGGCACTCAGGGCACTGGGCTGGGTGACACGGTGGGGGTCGGGCACAGCTTGGACTCGATAATCTCAGAGATCTTCTCCAACCTTAGGGATTCTGCGACTCTGTGAGTCCATGATTTAACACTGTCCCTACACATGCAGAGCTGTTGATCTTTAACTCTGATGTTCTACAGCATCTGTGGCTATAAAATGCCACACACACCTGGTCAGCAGGGATGGCCGTGGTCTGTGGAAATCAATGCTGGGGGGTTTATGCTGCTTTCCCCTTCCCCGCAGGGGGTTTTTATCTCCTCTCTGTGCTGCTGTTCTTGGGCTTTGGATTGGAGAGTGATGAAGGTGCAGGGGGGTTCGGTCTGGACCGGGCGTAGACGGACGGAGACGGGTGGCGAGAGATCTCTGTAGTCAGATCTTGGAACATGCGGTTTATTGCAAAGGGCGTGGGTACAGGGGCACTGCTTAGAGCTGCAGCTGGCAGCTCTGAGCAGGCCCAAGAGAGCAAGAGAGTAAGCGGGTAAGCAAAGAGAGAATAGTAAGAGTCTACAGTAAGAGTGTATAGTAAGAGTGTAGTAAAAAGTGTCTGAAGTCCTGGTTACAATACAATAAATCATCTTCTGTACTGAATATTCTAATTGTCACTAACCAATCTAATACAAGATACAAATCCTATAGCATTTACATACAGCCTATAAGAGTTCTTATATTACCATAGAGTGTTACATCTTAACTTCTAAAAACTACTCTTTGGACCCCTTCTGCTGAGCTAGTAGGGTCTGCTCTGACCCTTGGACCTGCCTGCAAGCAGAGGGTATTGTTCAATCAAGAGGGGATTACCTTCAGTCGGCCATACCATTGTTTTCCAGTTGTTCAGTAACTAAGACTTGGTATCTCAAAGGTGGCTTTCATTTCGATGTCGCTTATAGTTTTCATATTCCCAAAATCTTTTGTCAGGCAATCATATTTATAAGGCTTTCCTGTTTCATCTTTCCCAACAGAGTGATCTTTGTTGAGCAGCATGTCCTGCCTACTCACACTTTGGGTGTCACACTGCTCAGACACTCCAAGGCCCTTGCACCTTGTGCCAGGTGGTGCCATGCCAGTGTCCCCAAAGCCTCAGACGCTGTGTTCATGATGCCTATCGAAAAGGCTTCTATTTCAGTGGAATGGAAGCTACTCTTAATTCCATCCAGATTATGCACTGATCCTTTCTGAATGTTTCAAGCTGCTGCTTTTGGCACAGCTATGGCATCTTGTGGTTTGTTTCTCTGAACTTTGCACGGCCATTGCTGCTGGAACATTGCTGGAATCGAGTCAGAACAGCCACTGCTGTTCCAAGGCCAGTTCTGACCTCAGGTGAGCCTGCTGTGCTCAAATAGAGGTAGGCAGGACCTCCAGGCAGACCTTAGTCCCAGAAAGAACCCAAACATCAAATGTATCTAAAAGACTCTACTGGGGAAAAATCCAAGGGGTATTGCTCTATTGATCTCATTCTCCTTTTAAACAGAAGTAGCTTTTCTTCATGAAATGCAGCTCATTCGTCCCTCATTGCCATCTTGTTTTCCCACAAGTTGGCTGCTGGTACATGCAGCCAGCGGAAGGGGACTTTCCAGAAAGATGAATAGTGGGTTTTCAGGCCTTCCAGGAGCCCTTTCTGCATTAGTTCCCAAGGTTTCCGAAGGTTTCCATGGAACTTACTTTGATTGTCAGTTTCTGGATACTTGCTGTAAAGCAGAACCCTTGCATGCGATGGTTGCATTCCAGTGTTGATCCCTTAAAAGTCTCTGTGCAATAAAGCAACCTGGTAGTAACTTCCTCCCTCCCACAGCTGCAAAATGAAGCAAATTCCAGCCACATTTCCACTTTCAAGGACGCAGAACATAAGAGGACAAGCGGCAAAATTCTAAATGTGCTGCTTAATCGAAGTGGGGTATTTCTGTGAGCAAGCCTGGGATTTGGTGAGGCCTGGCAGGTGTTTTATGGGCTCTGGTGTTCCCAGAGGTTCAGAGGAGCGCTGCCTGGACCAGGTTTTAACCACGTTTTAAGCAGGTACTGAGAAGATGGTGCACTGGGATGCTGGAATCAATCCATTCCAGCTTTACATCATCTGTTTAAGGGATTTTACACCGTCAGCTGGTGCTGCTGAAGCTCTGCCTGTGTCACTGTGGCTTTTTTGTTTTGAAGGTTTCCTTGCACTCTTTGGCCCTTGTGACGTTCATTTTTCCAGGTGGCTGACACAGCCTGCCCAGCCAGATGGAGCCAGGTGGGATTAGAGCTTCACCCTGTGCACACTGCGGCACCCACGGGCTCAGGAAAGCGCGAGAGGAAAGCACAGCTCAGGTGACACAAGCTGGCCTGGGGTTCTTCCCCGAAAAAAGTGAAATGGGCCTCACAAAAGCCTCATTTCTCAGGAGCACAGATGAAAGCAGCAGAATGCTTTCTGCCTGAACTTTCACTAATACAGTGCCCAGGAAAAGAAACCTGGTGGCTGGCAGGGAACTCCTGGAGACAGGCATTGTCTGTGGAGTTGAGAATTTCCCAGAGATGCCAGGAGAATGTGTTGCAAGACAGAGGCCTGAGGAATGGCTATCCCTAAATATGTAACTGTACTTAAAGCTTTAAAAACGACTTTACAAAACTGTATTCTACATTTTCTCTGGATATAATCCAGTTGTAGCCTACAGGATCCATTTGATCACTTATTATTTATTTCAATAGATGGCTTTTTTGGGCTGTGAATTGCATATAGAAATCACTTCTTTTGGTCTTGGAGAAACCATACAGACCTCTTTTTCTTTCTTATTTAGTGTCTGTCACGATGCTACAGAAATACTCTGAAAAGGCTGAGAACTGTTTGTGGCACTGAAAGATGATCTGTGCAGCACAGAAGGGGTGGTGCTCGGCCTGGAAGCAGCAGTCCTGGTGTCCTATCCAGATGCTTAATCCCCAAGGAGTCCTGGAAGGGTCCTGAGGCAGGAATTTGTGACCCTGATGGTTTTCATGTACCCCCACTCTGCCCATGGGCCCAGGAGTCCCCTTTCAGCCAGCCCAGGGCCGCGCTCTTGCTGCTCCTCGTCTTCCCTACGCTGCTCCTGGACGGGCCCTTTGCATGAGCTGAGACACAGGACTAGGTTGTCTTCCTCCCCACTGTCATTCCTGGAGCACATGCCCAGGGCCAGCATTTACTGTCTCTGCCTAAGAAGTGTACATGGGATTTTTGCTATGAAATCTGGATGTCCTTCACTCCACTTTTCTTTTCTCAGCAGGAAGAAAGGGAATCTCCCCGCCTCTTATACCAGTGCCATTTCTTTCAAAGGATTCTCACCAGCTGTTTCCCCATTTCATGTTTCTGTTTCTTTTCCTCCCTGTTCACCTGAGTCGATCAGTTTCAGTATACAAGGACCAAACAGACAGAGAGTAAACAAAGTGCAAAACAAAGAAGAAGGATTGAGAATGGAGAGATAGATCAACAATTTAAGACTAAATCTCTGCAGGTTTTCCATGTGATTTCCACAAACAGGCTGCTTTTGCAGCCTACAATCACTGCAAATGTTCAGGAGGGACAGGAGTAGAAAGCCAAAAACTTATCCTAAATCTCTCCCACTCCCCTGTCCCATGTGATGGACGGAGGGAGGGAAGGGAAGGGAAGGGAAGAGAAGAGAAGGGAAGGGAAGGGAAGGGAAGGGAAGGGAAGGGAAGGGAAGGGAAGGGAAGGGAAGGGAAGGGAAGGGAAGGGAAGGGAAGGGAAGGGACTGCACATCCCATGTCCTTAGGTGACCACACAGACTGTGTGTGCTGCAGGGCCGTTCCCGTTCCCACTCCCGTTCCCACTCCCGTTCCCGTTCCCGTTCCCACTCCCGTTCCCGTTCCCACTCCCGTTCCCACTCCGGTTCCCGTTCCCACTCCGGTTCCCGTTCCCACTCCCGTTCCCACTCCCGTTCCCACTCCCGTTCCCGTTCCCTGCTCACCGGACACCGCCCCCGCCCGGGCTTCGGCCGCGGTCTCACGTAACCAAAACCCGCCGCTCTGGCTCCACCAATCACCGCGCGCGACCGCTCTCTTATTTGCATGGCCACGCCTCCACAGGGCCCGATCGTTGTGGTCACGCCCACTCCGGTCGGTCACGCCCACCGTGGGTAACCACGCCCCCCGGCAGTTCCCTCCCAGTGCTCCCAGTTCCTTCCCGGTGCTCCCAGTATCCGTCCCCCTGGGTGGCCGGGAGTCGGGGTTCGCCTTGTCCTCGTGCATCTCTGTCGTGCTCTGCGCAGAGGAATCCCGGGAGCTGCTTCTTTCTGCGAGAGCGGCTCTCCTGGGACTGGGCATCCCAGGGCACAGCGCGGCTGCTTTTGGGGTGTTGGCACCTGCCCGGGGATGGCCATGGGGCATGTGGGGGGAGCTGGGGCCGTACTGGTGTGTCACAGGTTAGCAAGCATGGTGTTACTGGAGGTTCTGGGAGCAGCCCCGGCCGCCGGCTGAGCGGGGGACGAGGTGAGAAGGGGGAGAGGGACCTGGAACCCCCAAAACCAAGCACGGGGGAGGGTGGGGATGGGGGGGGAAGATGAAGGGGCAGAAGAGCTGGGGAAAAGAGGGGGCTGGGAACCCCAGACAGAACGGGAGCGGGGTGGGACACCCAAATTGAGTTGGGAGGGGTTTGTGGATTGGGGGAACGCTGGGAAAGGGAAGGAGGGGGGAGGGAAAGGTGGGGTGGGGATGGAAGAAGGGCCGTTCCAGGGGTGTCCAGCCCTGTCCTCCAGCACCTGAGCCCTGGAGCGATTCCCTGCGGCTCGGGAGGGGCGGATCCGCACTGGGGGGTCCCCAAAGCCCCTGCCCATCCCTGGGGGCTCATGGGGGGTTCCCCCCACCCAGCAGCCGGTGCTGCGGCGGCCGTGGGGCAGCGACGGGTGGGAAGGGGAGTCCGGCGTGGGAGCGGGGGAGGAGTGGAAGGACGAGGAGGGAGAGAGAAGCAGGAGGAGCAGGAACAGGAGGGGAAGGAAGAGGAGGAGCCCGAACAGGAAGAAGAAGAGGAGAATCGGAGGCATCCGCTGCCGCTCGCTGAGTCCACAGCGCTCCTCGGCCCGACTGCATCGCATCCCCCCGCATTCCGCAGGTGACCGGGGAGGGGAAGTTCGCCCCAAATCTATCGCGGGATCTCCGGGAGGATTTTTTCTGGGGAGGTGTTTGGAGCTCGCAGATTTCGGAATCGAGTCGCAAATCTATTTCGGTGTCCCTGGGAAGGTATTTTTTGATCTTGCAGGAGTCCAAAGCTGAGCCGTAAATGCCCCTTGGGGGGATTTTGAGGGGCCCGCTTGGCGATCGCCCGGTACTGTTGGGCGGGACATGGGTTTTGGGAATCCCCGGGAGAGCCGGGGGGTGAAACACGGGAGCCCCCCGTTAACAGACCTGGGGGACCCCCGGCAGCCTGGAGGGGTGGGGGAGCCTGGAGATGAGTGGGGTTCGGGCCCCCTGACCCTGAAAGTGTTGGCGGGGAGAGGGGGAAGCCCCGAGTACTTGGAGGGGGGGGGAGATGCTGAGGAGGGGGACCATAGGACCCCTAGGAGCCGAAGCAGAGTCAGGGGAGGATGACCCCTGAGACCCCCGAAATGCCCCCAGCATCCCTAAGCAGGACTTGGGAGAGGTTATCCTCAGGACCCACAGGCCCCCCAGCAGCCCTGAGAAGAGGGACCCCCATAACCCCAAAGTAAGGACACTGGAAACAGGGAACTCCTGTGAGAGTTATTTTGGACTCCTTGATTTCTGGAGGTTTTTGTGGACACCAGACCCACGGTGACTTCTAGAGATGGACTTGGACAGTGGAACCCTCAAAGCCAACACTTTCACATCTTGTTTTCCCCCCCAAACCAGGATTTCCCATTCCCAAACCTTGGCCGGTTGGAGGAAGAGGCTGCAAGGAAGAGGAAGATGCCCCAGGACCCCCAGGCAGGTGAGGAGGAAGTCAGTGCCCCTTTCCCCCTCTCTCCTGCTCCATCTCCCAGCCCAGCATCGCGCCCGGCTGCAGGACAACCCCGCTGCCGACGCCGTCCTGCCGGGGACGGACTGGGGGGATCTCCTTCCCCTTCCCTGTGGCACGGAGGCAAATCCCATCCTCTCCTTGTCCTTCCTCCCCCAGACAAGGAGCTGAGCACGGAGCCCAGGGAGGACAAATCCCCGTGGCAGAACCTGGTGGAAGAGGCCATTTTGAGCGGCTCCACGGCGCAGGAATCCAACAGGGAGGAAAAGCCCCAGAGATCCTGCAGGAGGAGGGGCTGCAAACACAGCCCAGAGTGCTCTGAGGAGGGAAGACCCACCCTGTTCCAGGAAGGCAGCTGGAGATCCAGCCAGAGCTCGGAGCTGGGGGTCCATGAGCAGCTTCATGATGGGGAGAAGCCCTACAAATGCTTGGAATGTGCAAGGAGTTTCAGCAAGAGATCCCGCCTGGTCCGCCACCAGACAATCCACACAGGGGAACGGCCCTATGAGTGTGGGGAATGTGGAAAGGGCTTCAGAGACACCTCCGACCTGATCCGCCACCAGACAGTCCACACCGGGGATCGGCCCTACGAGTGTGGGGAATGCGGGAGGGGCTTCAGCATCAGCTCCCACCTGATCACCCACCAGAGGATCCACACTGGGGAACGGCCCTACGGGTGTGGAGAATGTGGGAAGAGCTTCAGCCTGAGCTCCAGTTTGAAACGCCACCAGAGGATCCACACTGGTGAACGGCCCTATGAGTGTGGGGAATGTGGGAGGGGCTTCAGGAAGAGCTACCACCTGATCCGCCACCAGATGATCCACACTGGAGTACGACCCTACAAGTGCGGGGAATGTGGGAAGAGCTTCCGTGACAGCTCTGGCCTGATCATGCACCAGACAGTCCACACTGGGGAATGCCCCTACAGGTGTTCAGAATGTGGGAAGAGCTTCAGCCAGAGATACAGCCTGACCTCCCACCAGAAGATCCACACCAGGGAGAGGCCCTAAGAGTGTCCCAAATGTGGGAAGAGCTTTTCACAGAGCTGTCACTTGACCCAACACCAACAGAGCCACCAGTAAGGGAAGCCCTGTGAGTCCCCTGAGTGCAGGAAGATCTTTGTGCACTGCTCCAACTCCATCCCCCTTTGGAGGACCCCTGTTAGATGATGCACAGTGACCCCCCTTGGGCAGAGAGTTGGTGATCCATGCTCCTGGTGATCCGTGTTGGGATCATCCTGGCTGGTGGTCTCCACATCTGCCTGGCTCCCTGTGGGCACCTGGATGCAGCAGGACAAAAATCCACTGGGATGCAGACTGATGTCAGGAATTCGTTGGGGACAGCATTTTTTTTTTTACTTTTGACCCCAAAAACTCTTACCTTTTGCATCCAATAATTTCTTCTGGTGGCATCAAGGAATACTGGATGGTCTTGGAGGTCTTTTTCAGCCTAAATCATTCCATAATTCTAATTCTCTCTGGCCCACAGGCATCTTCCACAGCCAAACCGTGATGGACTGGGGCAAAAAGCAAGATTTTGGAGACAATGGAGTGGAAAACTCTCTAAAAAAGGTTCTTTCCACCCACTCAAGCACATGGATACTCAGCCAGCATGGACACGTAAATCCTTTTATTTTAGCCTTGATTTTGTTTTCATTCTTCTTCATCCCTTCACCCAACATTGGGGTAAAAATAAAGACATTGAACTAACACATGGATGGGTACATGGAAGGGGACGTGGGGGACACAGACATGGATGAGAACATTGTGGGACATGGGTGGGGACATGGTGGGGACAGGGACATGGTCATGGGTGCGGACATGGCTGTGGATGGGGATATTGAGCGTGGGGGGTCACAGACATAGATGGTGACGTGGGGGTATATGGCCATGGATGAGGACGTGGGGGACGTAGCCATGGATGGTGACAAGTGGCCTAGGGGACAAGTCCATGGGTTGACATATCCATGCCATGAGGTGTCCCATGACCAAGGACAACACATCCCCACCACCACCATGATGACACTGTCCCCTTCATGCTACCATTTATTCCCCTCTCCTCCCCTGGATGTGACACCCACCTCGCGGGGTGTCCCCATGTCCTGGTGACCCGTGTCCCTCAGGCCACTCCCGGCAGTGGCTCCAGCAGCAGCCAAAGCCCATTTTCGGCACGCAGGATCAGCTCGGGCTTGCGGCGCGGGGGTGGCCTCGCTGTGTCCTTCCGCAGCACGAACCGGGACAGCGTCAGTGCCACCACCACCTTCATCTCAGCCATGGCAAAGCTCTGCCCGATGCAGTTCCTGCCACCACATCTCCACTGTCACCCCACTGTGAACCCAACCAGGAACGAGGGTGGCACTTCGGGACACTCCTGTCCCCGCCCCACCACGTACCTGGGGCCGGCAGAGAAGGGGATGAAGGACGACGGGGACCGTCCCTTGCTGTTCTCTGGGCTGAACCTCAGGGGGTTGAACACCTGGGGTGACAGCGTCACGCTGAGGGGACACAGCTGTCACCACTGTGGTGACAGGGACGCCTCGTAGGGTGGCCTTACCTCAGGCTCGGGCCAGAGGTCTGGGTTGTGGTGGGTCCCGTAGATGCTCATCAGGCAGGTGACCCCTGGTGTGATGGGAATGGCCACTTTAGGGACAGCAGATGAGGGTGGGTGGTGACATTAGGGACACCCTGGCCATGTCATACCCTTGGGGATGATGCGGCCATCACGCAGGGGGATGTCCTCGGTGCAGCGCCGGGACACAGCAGTGACAGGAGGGTGCAGCCGCAGACTTTCCTTGATGCACATGGTGGTGAAGGGCAGCTGGGACAGGTCCTCCCTAGGGACAAGTGGGGGTGGCACCATGTCCCCGAGCCACGTGGCCGGAGGTGGCCTTGGGGACATCTCACCATTCAATGTCCGCAGTGTCCCGGCCAGCCAGGAGCTCCTGGACCTCCTGGCGGCACCGCTCCTGGTGCTCAGGGTGGCCAGCCAGGTTGTAGAATAGCCACGCCAGGCCACTGGCTGTGGTGTCGTGGCCTGTGGCGACATTGGATGAGCGAGGGGACACCAGAGTGGCTCGTCCCCAATGGCACCTGGGAGCTCGTGCTCACCCTCAAACATGAAGGTGTCAGCCTCGGCCGCGATGTCCTCATCGGACAGGGTATGGCCGTTCTCGTCCTGGAGGAGTGAGATGAGCCATGGGCCACCTGGGACCACCAGTCTATGACCAAATCCCATCCATGGCCACCACTGTTCACCCATGGCCACCACCATCCCACTGGCCCCCACCTTTCTGGTCAGTGCTGCCCATGGCCACCACTGTTTTCCCCCCTTGGCCACCAGTATATGCCCAAACTCCCCCATGTCCACCACTGTTTTCCCCCCTTGGCCACCAGTATATGCCCAAACCCCCCCATGTCCACCAGCATCCCACTGGTCTATGGCAAACATTTCCATGGCCACTGCCACCCTCTTGACCACCTCCATGCCCCCACAGCCACCACCCCTGACCCCCCCGCCCCACCTTGGTGAGCAGCAGGAGGTCGATGAAGTCCATGCTGCGTCCCCGGTGGCCATCCAGCCAGGCCTGGTGGCCCAGGCGGGCGAGGGCACGGCGCCGGCGCTGCACCACATCAGCAGTGAAGGCATGGACAGTGGCGCAGGCGCGGGCAAAGTGCTGACCATCAGAGGAGAGGCTGTAGAGCCACCACGGGTGGAGAAGTGGCTGGAGCTGGCGTCGGACCACCAATGAGCTCAGCTCCAGGATGGCCTGGATGTACTCACTGGGCTGCCTGCAGGAACCGGGGACAGTGGGGGGACACTGTGGCCACCAGGATGGCCAACAGGGAGGATGGCAGGGCCATTGTGGCCACCGGAATGGCCAGTGGGGACAATGGTGGGAGCAGGATGGCCAATAGGGACAATGGAGGGGCCACCATGGCCTCCAGGAGGGCCAACGGGGACTATGGTGGGGCCACCGTGGTCACCAGGATGGTCAACAGGGACAATGGTGGGGTCACCACAGCCACCAGGATGGTCAGGTGGGACAGGTGACACTCACTCCTGGCAGTGGCTCTCATGGCTGAAGATGCACTTCTGGAGTGTGTCCAGGGTGAGGAGGCTCAGGGGCTGCAGCACCTCCAACCCCACCGGCCCCCCGCCAGCTGCCACTGCTGCCACCCTCCACTTGGCCTGCGGGGATGGACTGCATCAGGGAGGGAACAGGGAGGGGACAGGGACAGGGTCAGGGACAAGGGATGGGGACCGGGGGGGCCATTGGGGGTGGGACAGGGGGCAGAGTTGGAATGGGGGTGTGGGACAGGGATGGGGTGATGAGCGAGGGGTGGGGTTGGGGTTTGGGGGCAGGTTTGGGTTTGGGGTATGGGACAGTACAGGATTTGGGGAACAGGACAAGACAGGGTGCAGGACAGGACTCAGGGTGCAGCAGTGGGTACAGGACAGAGTTTTGGGTGCAGGACTCAGGGTTTGGGATGCACGTCAGAGTTCAGGGTGCAGGTCAGGACTTGGGGTTGAGGTCAGGATTTGGGGTGCAGCACTCATGATTTGGGGTGCAGGTCAGGATTTGGGGTGCGAATGAGGACTCATGCGCATCTTGGATCTCTCACAAGCAGCACGCGAGTGCTCTGGTTGAAGATTCCCAGGTAATTCCGAAGCACATCCCCGTGGAAGGCGGGCGTCAGGAGTCGCCGGTGTCGCGCCCAGCGCTGCCCGCAGCTCAGCAGCAGCCCCTCCCCTGGGGGGGACACCGGGGTCCGCCAGGGGCACCCAGGGGGGTTGTCCCTGTCCCCTGCTGCCCCTGACCCCTGTGACACATCCAGATCCATCCTGCGGGCACCCAGGGGGTCTGTCCCGTCCCCCACTGCCCCTGTTACACACCCGGATCCATCTGGGGAGGCACTCAGGGGTGCTGTCCCCTGTGACATCTCCATTCGGGGGGCACCCAGGGGTGGTGTCCCCACCCCAACCCCCCCCCACTCACCCAGCCAGGGCTTGAGGAAGCTGTAGAAAAGTTCGTCCTTGGGAGCCACGAAGGCTGTGGGGGACAGAGACAGGGTGGGCAGGGGTTCACTGGGGTGGCATCAGGTCTCCTGGGTGGGGACACTGGGGGTGGGGCCCCCCTGTCTGCACCCATAACCCTCAGGTGGGGACCCTGGGGTGGGCACCCTCTCCCAGCACCCATGGCCACTACAGGATGGGGGTTGGGAGGCAACCAGAGGCTGGACATGGTGACACCTTTGGGTGGTCTTGGAGAACCTCAAGGACAGATTGGTGGCCACTATGGGGTGGCATTTGGCCTGGCCATGGTGACACCTCTGAGGACCTGTGGGTGGCCCTGGGGACCCATTGGATGTCCCATGTCCTACCTGAGGCACTGAGGAGTGGCCGGAGGGTGCTGGGGTGGAAGAGGCGCAGGACAGGCAGCCAGGGAAGTCCCCACCAGAGGCAGCCGTGACGGTACTGGGCCACCAAGGCATCCACCTGCTGTAGGCCTTGCTCTGTACTCTGCCCCTGGGGACAGCAGCGGACATGTGTGTCATCGGGGGCACAGACAGGCTTGGGGACACATGTGTCCTCAGGACACTGCCAGCCCTGGGGACATGTGTGTCAGCCTCCTCTGTCCCCTCACAGGTGCCACTACCCCATCCTCACTGTCTCTTTGCCAGTGCCACCACCCTGTCCTCACTGTCCCCCCAAGTGCCACCACTCCATTCCTCCTGTCCCCTTGCAGGTGCCACCACCCCGTCCTCACTGTCCCCCCAAGTGCTACCACTCCATTCCTCCTGTCCCCTTGCAGGTGCCACCACTCCAGGTGCCACCGGCCGTGCCCTTACCATGCCGGTGTGTCCCAGCAACCAATTGCGCCAGGGTGGGATGGGGAACTTGTTCAGCTGGCGACAAGTGGCCCGGAATCGGGTGACAGCCACCAGCGCATCCCAGAGCCACCGCAGCAGCAGGGCCACCACGAAGGTGCCCAGGGCCACCGCGCCCAGGGAACCTAGCGCCGCGGCCACCGCCATGGAACCGCTCCTGGGCACAGGCTGGGGACAGGGCAAGGGTCGGGCGCGGGCGGTGTCGCCCGCGGGGTCACGTGGCCCCGCGCTGGGTGTCACCGGATGCCTCCAGGTGGCTTTTGTCGCAATGCGCGTCCTGGTGGCAGCGTCCCCTGACACGTCCTGGTGGCATCGTGTCCCCTCCCCTCCGTGTGTCCCCGTCTCCCTGTGTGTGTCCCTGTCCCCACTTGTGTCCCCGTCCCCCTTCCGTCTCCCACTCTGTGTGTCCCTGTCCCCCACCCGTGTGTCCCTGTCCCTCTCCACGTGTCCCCTGTCCACTGCCGTGTGTCCCTGTCCCCCCCGAGTGTCCCTGTCCCCATCTTCCCCGTGTGACCCTGTCCGCTTCTGTGTGTCCCTGTCCCTCCCCGTATGTCCCCTGCCCCCCGCCCCCGCCGTGTCCCGCAGGGTGTCTCCACGTCCCGCAGGATGTTGCCGTGGCTGTTCCTTGCGCGGAGCATCTGTGCCCGTCCCGGAACACGTAGGGACATGCCACGGCACCCCGTGACACCTTTTGACCTCTGGTTTTGTCTCTGTTCTTTTCTCCTTGGTTTGGGTCCTTTCCACCTCTTTTGGGTCCTTTAACTCTATTTTGGGTACTTTCCCTTCTTCTAGTCCTTTCCCCAGTTTTAGGTGCATTGTTCAGATTTTGGGTCCTTTCCCTTAATTTTGGGTGCCCTCCCCCTGCTTTGATGCATTTTTGGGTGTCTTTCCCCCCTCAACCCCCTCCCCACCCTTCTCCTCACACACCCTCACCCCCTGCCCACCCTTTTTCCCCCAGGTGTCCCCACGGATGTCCCCCACACCACATGGACTCCATAGGTGACATCATGGATGTCCTCGAGTCTCCAGCCCTGGGGCAGCTCCCCCGTCACCACCACGGCACTGGGGCAGGTGCTGGGGGTCTGGAGCACCCTGGAGTGCCAGGCCGTGCTGGGCAAGCACCCCCAGGACCTACCCAGCTCTCCCGGGCAGTGGCAGCTCCTGACCGAGCTCCTCTGCCGTGACCCCGCGACACTGGACACTCAACGGCTCCACGGTGGCCCTCAGTCCCCTCCTCGCCAGCATCGAGATGGGGCTGAGATCTGGAGGATTTGGGTGGCCTCTCCCCAGCCTTAATCCCCTGCTGATCCTCTCTTCACTGTCACCACCGCCGAGGCTTTGGGGACATCTCTCCTGGTGACAACAATAGGATCATGCTGGGACCCAGCGGCTGCTGGGATGACATGGGGAACTGCCAAAATTACATCTTGCAGGGCCTCCCATCCCCTGTCCCCGATGCTGTGGCCACCATGGATGGGGTGGTCCTGGGGGTGTGACTGGCCCGGGAGCCCCTCCTGCTGGCCAAGCTGCTCTGAGGCTACTGCAGGACCAGCAATGGCTTGGAAATGAGGAGATTCCCCAGCACTTACTGGAACCAGGATTTCAGGGCGCTGGTGGGGCCAGGAGAGCTGGAGAAGGAGGAGACAAAAGGAGGTTTTGGCGGTGCTATGGGTGCTGTCACCCACCTGGCATCTCCTGAGGGATGTGAAGACACAGCAAGTGGTGACCGTGGCTCGTTGGGTGTCTCGGGAGTTCAGCGAGCACTACGTGGGTATGGGCAGGGGATGTCACCCCCTAAACAGGGTTGTCACCACACAAATGGGGGCTGTCACTGCACAAATGGGGTGGGAGGGTGTGGGAGGGGACCCCAGGTGGGTGGGGTGGGGTCACTCTGGTGGGCAGGCACTGAGAGATGAGGGCAGGGACAGGTGGCTTGGTGTGGTGGGACATCTTCGGGTCCCCTGGATGGCCACCACCATGCTGCCTGGGTGAACACCACTGTGTCCCCTTGATGACCTCCACCACATCCTCCGTATGGCCACCACTCTGTCCCCCCGATGGCCACCACTCTCCCCTGGGTGATGGTCCCTGGGTGGCCACCACCATGTCTCCATTGCCAATACTGCTGTGTCCCCTGGACATTGGCCACCTCATGTCCTGGCCAGAGGACACCCTGAGCAGCCCCTCTCCGACCCCTCAGTAACTCCCAGGAGGACCCTCCCACATCCAGGCTGAAGGTCCCTCAGGTGTCCCCACGTGTCCCAAAGGACCCATTGAGCCCCTTGTCCCCACGTGGACTCTGCCATGTCCCCAAGGGCTCATGGGACACATGGAGCCCCTTGCCCCTGCAGAGTGCCTGAGCATCGTGCCCCGCTGCATGTGGGGGCCCGTCTGTGCTGGGGCACCCTGTAATTGCTGCAGCTCCTGCTGGGCTCCATGTTCCTCCACCACACCCTGGAGCCGACACGGCCATGCCAGAGCTTCTGCCCCGTGCCTGTGCCACGAGGGACAGGCAGAGCTGTCACCAGGACACCCGCACCTGGGACAACATTGGCTGCAGGTCATTGTCACCCCTCAAGGGAGCTGTCATTGTACCCTTGTGGGCCCTGTCACCCCCTGAGAGACCCGTCGCCTCCCAAGGTCCCCATCACCCCCTGCAGTCACTGTGACCCCCTGTGGTCCCTGTCACCCACTGTGGTCCCCATCACTGTCCCCTTGTAGTCCCCACCATTGTCCCCCCGCTGTCCCTATCACTGTCCCACTGTGGTCTCTGTCACCCTCTGTGGTCCCTTTCACCCCCCATGGTCCCCCTGTAGTCCCTACCATTGTCCTCCCCATGATCCCCACCATTGTCCCCATCAGGTCCTTGCAGCTTCGTGGTGGGCTCAGACGGATACCTGTACGAGGGTCGGGGGTGGCGCTGGGTCGGTGCCCACACCAAGGACTACAGTACCAAAGGCTTGGGCATTGGCATCATCTGGGACTTCTCGGCCACCCTGCTGGACCCCGACACCCTGGCCCTGGTGCAGGATGAGCTCCTGCCCTGTGTTGTCCACTCTGACCTCGTCTGGCCAGACTTCACCCCATGTGCCCACCGCCAGCTCAGCCATGCCAACTGCCCTGGCAACGCCCTCTTCCAGGAGATCCAGAGCTGGCCCAGCTTCCAGGGCTTGGGGTGGGTGTCCCAGTGGGGTTGGTGGGAGGGGGTTTGGAGTGATGATGCTGGGACTGACTGCCCTGTGCCATGCTCCATGGTCATGTCCCGTGCCATGTCCTGTGTCCTGTGCCATGTCCTATGCCCTGTGTCCTGTGCCACGCTCCACAGTCATGTCCCATGTCCCTGTGCTCTCTAGCCATGCCCTGTGTCCTGTGTCATGTCCCGTGTCCTGTGCCATGCTCCAAGGTCATGTCCCAACCCACGGCATGCCCTGTATCCTGTGCCATGTCCCACGCCACACTGCACACCATGCCCCACGCCGTGCCCCAAGCCATGCATGGCTGCCTCGTTCTGTCACCGTCACCATCCCTGTCACTGTCCCCATCACTGCTTCCTTCCTGCTGCTGCATTGGCCAATCCCCAGGTTAAAACCTTCAGCTTCCTTCGGGGCCAGCATGGCATTGCCCAGCCCTGGACCTTGCTGGTGGTTGCCCAAGGTGTCCCCCAGGGTAGGGGGTGACACTGGCACACAGCTGGCACACACCTGGTATCAGTGTGGCAGTGGGGCTGGCACCTATCTGGGACCGGGGTGGGGACTGTCCTGGATCAGTTCTTGGCATTGTGGCACCAGGCCTGGGAACTGGGACTGGGGCTGGGGAGTGGGGCTGGACACTGAGGCTGGGTTGTGGGCAGTGGGACTGGCCACCAGTATTGAGCACCGACACTGGGGACTGGACAGCTGGACTGAACAATGGGGACGAGCACTGAGGCTGGATGCTGGCACTCGGCACTGGCACTGGATATCAGCACCAGGCACTGGGACTGGACACTGGGAATGGACACTGGGACTGGGCACCAATACTGGGCAGTGAGGCTGGACACTGCGGCTGGGCATCGGCATTGGGCACTGGCACTGGGTGCTGGGGCTGGACACTGGCACTGGGCACCAGCACTGGGTGCTGAACCAGGAGCAGGATAAGCCCCTCGGCCCCTTCTCCTTTGTCCCCCTGAGCCCCCCCTTTGCCTACCCAAAGCTTGGCTGCACCAGATCCTGGCAGGATTTGGCACGTTTGGGGGATGTTTCCCACGGGATGAGGGGTGGTCTGGGAGTACTGGGTGTGCTGACTCTGGTCCCCCCCAGACCCAGATGAGAGGACCCCCTGGGGGGCTGCCAGAAGCCCTAAAATGAGACCTCCCCAACCTCCCAGTCCAGCAACGCCAAGGTGGGCACCCCCCACCCCTGATCCCACCCCCCCCAAGGGTGCTGGCCCCAGGGCTGACATGGAGCTGTCCCTGGCCCCTCCTCCAGGTGCTCTTGTGGAAGAGGCTCCTCCAGGAGAGGAAAAGTTACAGCGGCACCAAAGCTCACAGAATCACAGATTTAACTGGGTTGTAAAAGACCTTTGAGATCAAGTCCAACCTATGACCTAACACCACCTTATCAACTAAACCATGGCACTGAGTGCCACATCCAGTCTTTTTTTATACACTGCCAGGACCGGTGACTCTACCACCCCCCTGGGCAGCCCATTCCAGTGCCCAATCACTCTTTCAGTGAAGAATTTTTTCCTAATGTCCAGCTTAAACTTCCCCTGGCACAGCTTGTGTCCTCTCGTTCTGTCAGTGGTTGCCTGGGAGAACCAGCCCTACCTGACTACAACCTCCTTTCCAGGAGCTGTAGAGAGTGAACCAGTTGAGACAGCAGTGATGGTCCTGATGGCAAGAGTTGCAGGACAGCATGGTGAAAGGGGTCCCAGTGACACTCTTGTCCCCACACAGTCCCTGTTTGGGGGCCCCAGTGACACTACTGTCCCTGCAGGGTCTCCACCAGAGCCATTTGGGGGGGGTGGGGGGTGCTGGGGCAGTCCTGGTGACACTCCTGGTGACACTCCTGTCCCTGCAGGGTCCCCACCTGAGCAGTTTGGGGGGTTCCAGTGACACTGTTGTGTTTGCAGGGTACTTCCAAATGTAGCCAACGGGAGAGTTCCCAGCTCACAGGGGCCCCACTCACAGGGACTTTGCTGCTCACCGCTGCTGCGGCCCAGCACAGCTCCAGGGGGCTCCTTTGGCACCCTGGGCTGGCCTTTAGTCACAACAAGGTTTCATCCTGGCCCCACTTGCGATCGGCAGCTTTCTCTGAAAGTCTGAGAATGAGAATGTGGTGCCACTCAGGCAAAAACAAATGCCAAAGTTTGTTAGACAAAAAAACAAAAGCAGAAGCACAGTAGAACACAGGAGTTCCTAGGAGCACACAGTGTTTCTGAGACGCTCCAGAGCAGCTCAGCCCAGGTGGGGTCCACCAAGGCCAAGGCCTAACCAGCATTTCTCAGATCATGGTGTGGCCTGAAAAAGGGCAGAGGGGGATGCACCAGCACAAGCTGTGAGATCACCCCTGCTCACAGGCCCTCCATGCTGACATCCCATGTCATCCTGGGACTCTTTCATCTTCCAAAGACATCTGAGGGCAGGGCCACTCACAGTGACTCCGTGGCAAAACCAGAGGTGTCTCTAGGTGCTAAGGAGCCCTTTTGGCACTGGCACTCCCCGGGGTTCCATGGGGACATCCCAGGGCTCTCTATGTTCCTAAGGAACAGGCAGGGGAAGGGCAATCCCAGGGCCTCCAGGGTAACATCCCAGCAATCTCCACACTGCTAAGGAGCCACGATGTCACAGGAACTCACAGGCCATCTACACTGACATTCCAGAGGGCTCCCTGCTGCTGGAGAGCAGTGATGTCACAGGCACTCACACTTGGCCCCTGGAGACATTCCAGGAGGTTCCATCTTGCCAAACAGCTGGGATGTCACAGGCACTCACAGGGGCTCCACAGGGACATCCCAGGGGTCTCAAAGGCTGCAAAAGAACCATGAGGACTCGTGCTGCCATGGGGGCCCCATGGGGACATCCTGGGGTCACCATGCTGCTAAAGAGATGGGATGGCACAGGCACTTTAACATCACTTAAAGAATCATGGGAAAGCTATCAGGAGAGAAAGATTTCATATCAAAGCCACAGCAGGACAAGGTTCCTTGCCAAGCTTCACTCTACTCCTGACACGACGGTTAAGGCACAGCGAGGAAAAGCAACAAACAAAATCCAGAGTCAGTCAATCCAAAATGAAATACCATGAAAATCATCTGTGCATGTGTGTGAGTGTGTGCATGTCTTTGTAAAGGTGATCTAAAGAGTAAGGATAAAAAGAACATGGCCTAAAGGCTCAGCAGCACTTCACTTAAGTAAAAGGTAGCAACATTTAAACTTATAAGTTAAACTTAACCATTTAGCAATGGAATAACACTGAAAAGCTTTTAGACTCAACCATACTTCAACTTAAACAACACTTAACTGAGAACTGAACTCAAACCCGACACCTCAGAACAGGACCCATACAGGATTCACCATACCTCTATAGTAACTTTACTTACAAGCATAACTTACTTACAGTTCTAAAGCACTTAAAGATCCAGGAGAGCAGCCCCTCTCCCACGTTCCAGAGAGGACATGCACACCTGCACGCAGTGTTTACCATTCAGGCACAAACAAAGTTTCCAAGGCTGTTAAAATAAAAAAAAAGCAGGAACACGTTAGACAGCACCAGTTGCTGGGAGTGCACGTTGTTTTTGATAAGCTCAAGAGTAGCTCAGCCAAGCTGCAGTTTGTCAAGGCCAAGGCCTAACCAGCATTTCTCAGATCATGGGGAGGCTGAAAAATGGGAGGGAAGGGGAATGCACCACCACAAGCCATGAGATCACACCTGATCACAGACCCTCTGTGCTGACATCCCATGTCATCACAGGGCTCTTAATCCTCCAAAGACTTCTGAGGTCACGGGCATTGACAGGGGCTCCGTGGGGACAACAGAGGGGTCTCTACGTGCCATGGAGCCCATTTGGCTCAGACACGCACTGAAACAAAGGGTTCCAGAAAGACCTCCCGGTGCTCTCCATGCTTCTGAAGAACACCAAGGTCATGGGCAATCCCAGAGGCTCCACGGGGACATCCCAGGGGTCTCCCATCTACCAAACCAGACTGAGCTCACAGGCTGTGACAGGATGTCAGTTGTGACATCAGTGGTGTCTCTAGGCTGCTGAGGAGCCCTGATGTCACAGGATCTCACAGGGGCTCCACGGGGACATTCTAGGGGTCTGCAGGCTGAAAAAGAGGTCTCTTGTCACAGACAGTCACAGAGGTGCCAGTGTGACATCCCACTGGTCTCTGCTCAGAGGAACACTGAGGTCACCAGCAATCCCAGGGGCTCCATGGGGAGATCCCAGGGCTCTCAGGCTGCTCAAGAGCTCTGATGTCACCAGCAGTGACACAAGCTCCTTGGGGATCTCCATCGCTGCTGCAGTGGCAGCTTCAGACAAAGGCTCCTAGAGCAGCACGGCCACCGAGTCACAAGGGGCACAGAGGGACCCCTGGCTTTCTCAGCTCCTTCTCACAGACAGGAGCCTGGCTGGGGCGGCTGCATCCAAGCCCGGCCTCACACTGTCACTGGTTTCAGTAACTCTGTCCAGCAGGACTTGAACATGGCAAAACAGATCAATGTATAGAAAACAAATTATTCAGTAGGAGAAATGATTTGACACAAAGGACTCGATCGCAATTATTGACTACACAGGAGAAAATCCAAACCTGCTCCTGGCAGTGTACAGTAGAGCACAATAGAGTGCACTCTATTAAAGCAGTAGGGAAGCAGTCATCTTTCAGCAAGCAAAGAGAAACAGTTATGAAGTAGAGCTCGATGTAACTCCCCACACCAACACTCGTGGCAGCTCTCTTTCTCTTCACCTCCAGCAGTAGCCTTGGTGGGCATCACTGCCAGGAAGGAACCTCCACATACTCCAAGGAGGAAGATTTTAGAAGAACCTACCCTAGCAAAGAGGACTGCACTTTTACAGTCTAAAGGGATTGACTGGCTGGCAGAGGCCTTCAGGGCACTTTAGCAGCTTCTCTGCAAATGTTTTGCCTCACTATCAGCACCTTCGCTCCGCCTGCGCCGCCACGGCCCCGCTGCCCCAGAGCCCACACGGCCCCCACACACAGCCCGGCCGGCGGGGATCGCGTCGGGGCGGCCGAGCCCGGCCCCAAGCCACCGGCCCCGGCGCGAGTTCCCCCGCCCGCCGCGAGAGCGCAGGGCCGGGCGCCCTTGGCCGGCTTTCGGCTTTGGTTCCGCGAGGTGAGAGGAGGTAATTTTGTGTTTCTGTTGCGGGGTGGTTTATTTTTCGGCGCGGGAGGCGGAGGTGCGGGTATGGGGAGGGGTCTTAGAGGGGAGCGTGGTAGTTGGTTGTTTCCCTTTTGCACCAGCCCAGGCCGCTTTTCCTTCTGCATTTCTTTCCTTCCTTCTGTTTTCCCCTCGCTCCCCGCGCCGCCTCGCAGGGCCCGCGCGCGGCCCAGGCCGCCCCGCCCTCCCCGCTCAGGCTCGGCGGTGGCGCGGAGCAGCACGGGAAAGGCTTTTCCCGCCGCCGCCCGGGGTCCCAGGCGCGGCTGGCGGCGGCGGCGGCCGGGAGAGGAGGAGGCTGCGCGGGGGCAGCGGGCGCGTTGGGCGAGCAGGGGAAGCCGGGCACGGGTGAGGCTGGGCACGGGCTGCGGGTGGTGGCGGGGGGCTGCGCGGCGTCTCTTTGCGAAAAGATTTCTGGCTGGGTCGCTTGGAGTCTTTTGGTTTTACGGCGTTTTTCCCACGGTCCCCCGCTTCTTCTTCATCCCGCGGCGGGGGCGAGCAGGAGCGCAGCGGGGCGACGGAGCGATGCAGAAATGAAGGCGGGAGGCGGGGCAGGGGCACGGCGGGTTTAGAGACCCGGGCCCCGGGCTTAGAGAGCTCACGCTGCTGCCTGTCCGGGGGCGGGGCGGGAGGCAGGAACTCCGGCGGCTCCTAAAGACTCCCTCCTTCTCTCCCCGGGAGCAGCGCGGAGTGGTGAGGCGCAGGAGAGGGGTGGTGGCGGTGGTGGCGGTGACAGAGAGAGGAGGGAGATTAAAGAGCCTTGGGATGTCACCATGGAGTGCCTGTGACTGCTCCTGACCTGTCTTTAGCAGCCCAGAGTCTTCTAGGATGTGACCGTGGAGCGTCTGTCACTGTCAGGGCTCCTTAGAAGGCCCAGAGAGCCCTGCGATGTCACCATGGAAGCCGTGTGAGTGCAGGTGAGCTCAGGGCTCTTTAAAAACCTGGCTCCCTTTGGAATGTGAGGATGGAAGCCTTGGGAGGGCCTTTGACCTGACTGCTCTTCAGCAGTTTAGAGAAACCTGGCATGTCCCCATGGAGCCGTTGTCACTGCCGGTGACGTCAGAGCTCTTTAGCAGCCTAGAGACACATGGGATGTCAGTACAAAGCTGCTGTCATTGCCTGTGACCTCAGTGTTCTTTAGGAGCACTGGGATGTCACAATGGAACACTTCTGGGTGTCTGTGAGGAAGAACCTTTTTAGCAGCCTGGAGACACCTGGGGGGATGTCCCTATGGAGTCCCTGTAACAGCGTGTGACCTCATGGCTCTTTTGCAGCCTTCGACACCCTCAGAATGTCACCGTAGAGCCGCTGTGAGTGCCTGTGACATTACAGCTTTTCAGCAGCATGGAGACACCTAGGATGTCACTGTGGAACCCCTGTGAGAGCCTGTGACATCACATCTGCTCAGCAGCCTGGAGACACCTGTTACGTTGCCATTGAGACCCTGTGACAGCGTGTGAAGTCAGTGCAGTTTGGCAGATGGGAGACTCCTGGGATGTCGCCATGGAACCCCTGGGATTGCCTGTGACCTCAGTGTTCTTTAGGAGCATAGAGACCACTGGGATGTCACCACAGAACCTCAGTGAGTGCCTGTGCCAAATGGGCTCCTGAGCACCTAGAGACTGTAGTGTTCTCACCATGCAGCCACTGTGACTGTCCGTGACCTCTCAAGTCTGTGGAAGATTTAAGAGCCCTGGCATGTCACCATGGAGGCCCTGTGACCTCACTTCTCTTTAGCAGCCCAGAGAGACTTGAGATGTCAGCGTGGGTGCCTGTCTGTGATCTCTCTACTTTTGAGCAGGCTGGAGACAACTCTGATGTCACCATGGGCTGGTGGTTCAGGGAGGTAAGGGTGGGGGGAGGAACATGTGCTAGGGCTCACTGGGACCTGCTCAGGCACTGAGTCAGCAGGGACCACAGCGGTACCCAGGCCTGGGAAACACTCCTGTCTCCCACTGGCCAAGTCTGGTCACAGGAAGCAGGTGTGCCCTCCACTGGGATGAGATGCCACATCTCCCCACTGGAACAGGGGACCAGGTGTACCCCGTGTCCCCAGCATGCCAAGTGTGGTCACGGAAGGCCAGGTCTCCCCACTGGGGTCTCAGACACGGTCTGACTGCTGCCGGCATGGGGAGCCTTCCCTCCTCTACCCAGGAGGCCAGGTGTGCTCACCAGAACAATCAGAGTAGTGGTATTTCACCGATGGCTGGGACACCAGTGGGCGGGTCACCCAACACTGCCAAGTGTGCACCACGCCTCCCACTTATTCCACACCTCTCATGTCTCGTCAGAGCGCCAGAGCAGAGTCAAGCTCAACAGGGTCTTCTTTCCGTGTTGCTTCTGCCAAGCCTGTTCCCTTGGCTGTGGTTTCTCTGGATAGTAAGTAGGGACAGTGGGAATCTCATTGATCCATTCATTCACATCACTAATTAGATGATGAGGCATTTGGCTATTTACTGAGCATTTATTTTCATATATGTTCCTTTTCTGGGTTAAGTATAAGTGGCCCATCCACCATGGTCCAAATCAGTAGAATTTTGTCTCAAAAGTGGGTGAAACACAATGCTACATCCTTGGAAGAATTGTGTCATTCCCACTGTCCTTATGTACCATCAGGATTTAACTTTTTTTTTTTAATTAGCATAAGCAATAACAACTCTATGCAACCGAGCCAGTCTTGCTTGCAAAGATATGAACAATATCAGCGGAGGTGAGGAGTGCTCTGGAGGCCAGGGCCCAGGCAGTCTTCTCCCGCCTTGTTTTGGAGAGACCCAGGGCCTCTAGGAGCTCATTTGTTCCATAGAACCACTTGCGCCACTCTCCAGCGGGAAAGCCCCCAAACTTGATATCTCCTGCATTGGTGAGTTCCTGAATGTGTTCATGAAGATGTTGATATTTTCTCACTTTTCCAGTTGCAGCTTCCTGTAAAGATGCTTCAGTGCGTTCACATTTGATTGTCACCTCCATCACCAATGCCTGTTTTTCTCTTACAAAGATCAGGTCTGGTTTGTACATTTTGCCGTTGTCATCCCTCACATGTGGCTCTTGTAACACTGTCCAATCCTCCTTTGTAGCTTTGTTGATCAACATGTCACAGATGTAGTTGTGTCTTTTAATCCTGCCATTTTGTGTTACTGCACAGTTTCTGATGATGTGGGAGCACGTTTCATTTTCAGCCTTGCAGTGCCTGCAGCTTTTGGCACACTGATCTTGTCTTCCTCTTGCCAGGAAGGAACTCTCTTGTGGTGTAGACAATTGGCTCTCAGCTGCAATGCTGTTATTACTTTTCTGTCAGGTATGCCTCTGTATCTAAAGATCCAGAAATTGCTGATGTTACCCTCCTCAAAGTTTGTAACACTAGGGCCCTGGGATACCAGCTGTTTCCCTTTAGTAAATTCCTGTTTCCTCCGGTTACATGGTCGCAGATACTGAGTTTTCGGAGTAGCTACTTCCCATTCTGATGTTGTGTCATCACCTGCACCATCCAGCAGTTCCGTCTTAGGTTTAGGCTCCCATATGGACAGGATCTTTTCTTTATCTCCTCCAGCTGTTATCCATAATTTCCTGTAGATTTGATCGGAGCATTCTTCTTTCAGGAACAATCTTAAGGCATCATCCGACAATTGGGCAAGTCGACGTAATCTTTGGGCCCGTATACTTGGATTGAGGCCCATCAGTTTGGTGATACCCAAACCTCCATCCTTCATGCTGGAGTACAGGACGGCATCATGTGTGCATGGTGTGAAGTGTAGCCATTCCTTGACAGTCGATTGAATTTGTAGGTCAGGGGATTCAAGGAGCCCTGCTTTGCATCCTTGTGGTCTGCCAAGTATATTAGTGTAGGGATGGTGTCTATTTGTTTGGAATGTCCATTTTCTGAACAGGTTTTAATGTGATGATAGGTATGGATGTTCTCATACATATTGCTCACCAGTCTGGTGACATGGGGGTCCGCTTCCCTGTGCTGCAGACCATGTAGAATGTGCTGGTGGCTCACGGTGTCAAAAGCCTTAGCAATGCCCATGAATACGACACCCAGCGGTCTGTATTCTCTTTTGGCAGATGGAATTATTGTTCGTAGGAGTTTCCAGTTTTCAGAGGATTCCGCTGCTCTTATAAAGCCACTTTGCCTTGGGTTGAGGGAGCATGCCTTAGTCAACCTTGCTCTCATTATTCTGGAGAACAGTCTTAACGAGATGGAATCGATTGTGATGGGTCTCCAGTTATCAGTGTCCTTTAAACAATCCGGTTTGGCTGACTTTGGTATTAACACAGTCCTGCATCCCCTCACCATGTCTGGGATTTTTATCTGATGTTAACCAAAGGTTGACTATCTCCATGGTCTGGGAGAACTTGGGGTACATCTCCTTGAGGTCCCTTAGGGTAATCCCATCTGGACCAGGAGCCGAATTTTTGCTAATTTCCTGCACATTCTTCTCAATTTCTTTAGCCATAATAAAGTCCCTGAAAGCGCTGTTGTCAGCTTTAATTTGGAAGTTCCCAAGGCTCTTGAACTTGGCAGGTGTTTCCCATCTGGCTTTAAATGCTGAATAAATTTCTTGGGGTGGCATGTCACAGGACAAACATTCAACATCATCCAGAGTAATCTTGGCTAATTTCCCCCTATCTAGATGGAACAGGCGCTGGAAGTGCAGGTAATTACCTCTCTTGATTGCTCCCTGACAGATCTTCTTGAGTTTCTTTCCTGGGTCTTCCTTTTGTTCTTATCTTGGGTTGATGTTCTTCTCTGGCTTATCATATGGAGGCATCCCGAAGCAGTCCTGCCCTGACTCATTGACCAGTGATGTCATCTCGTGGCCATGAAGTAACTGCTGGAATGCCTGTGGGAAGGTGTTGAGTTTCCCAGCTGAAAGCCATTCACCCAGAGTTCTCTGCTAATGGGCCTGCAGCTGCCCCTCCCTCTGCTGGTTGATGTTCCCCAGCTGTTCCTCCTCATTATCTGGGTGATGACTCATCCCAGGTTCTGTTCCCATGCCCACAGCTGGTTCCTGGGGCAGCAATCTCCTTTTGTCACTGATTTGCTTTGCTGTCTTGGATGGAATGTGTTTGGCTAAGAGTTTATTGATGTTCTTGTTTTGCCAAAACTGAGCCTCTAACCTTAGCAGCAGATGTTCTTCCTCCTTGGTTCAACACCTTTTGTGAGCTCCTCGGGCAGAGGTCTCATTCGGGTGGGAAGCAACAATCCTTTCCTGATTTCTGACAATCGGGTGTGCCAATCTTTTGTGTTGTCCCAGGCCAATTTCTGTTTTGAAGTCACGGCTGCAAACCTCACAGATCCACTGGCCTGCTGGAGCTGTTTCAGCTGTTGCCCTGCATTTAGGAAAACGACTAGCAGTAGTTACTGATAGTTACTGTTTTCCCTCCCTCATGTAGCACATTGAAACCGAATCCTCCTTTTCCTGTGGGCTCCTTTCAGGTGTTTAATTAAGCCCAACACATGGTCCACCCGGGTTCCACAGCATGGACATGGTGGATTTTTGTCGGGAATCATCACTGTTGGAATGTCCTCCGGTGTCCGATTCACGCTGTTCCCTGGGACGGGTGGGGATTTTGCTGGCGTGTTGTTCTCTGGCTCGGGAGGTGATGTTTCTGATGTGCTTTCTGTCTTTTCCTCGCTGCTTTTTTCCCCATTGTTAAGTACAAACAACTTGCTGGTCTTCAGGAGACAGCTGTCTTCTCTCGCACTCAGATGAGGTGTAAGACGTTTGTACACCTCTGGCAGCCTGTTCAAACCCTCCCAACTTGTGGAAAAATGAACACATTCATTCGTTTCAGACACTCCCTAGTTACAAAACTCCAACACCACCAGTTCATTTTCATTTTCCACCAAATCTTGGGGGGCAGATGGTAAATTTGCAGACAACAGGTCTCCTTCAGTGTTAGACAAGGGGTCTAGTTTTAAATTGCTAGGCCCCAGTCTACCCAGTCAGAAGGGCTGGTCGGGGTGCTGGTCAATACCTGGAATAAGCGTATCGATGGCCCCATTTTACGGATCCGGAATTTTAGTTTGTAGCAAATTAAGGAGAGGAAGTATTAGATTGGTGGTGGACCCCCAACCACTTGCTGATCTTTGGCCAGCACAAACCCGTGGGCTAGGTTTTGGGTAAAAAGCTCCACAGCTCTTACCTTAAATTTGTTTCACTGATTTTGGGGCTATTGTTGGCTGATGATTCCAACAATAACTTGCTGGGGCAGAGGTCAGGTTCATTACCCTTCGCAGCGTTTTCAGTGGGACCACAAGGAGGTGCGACCTCTGCAGCGATGCCCAGTTTGTAACTACGCCCTCATACACAACGTCCTTTGCATTGGTAAGTTCTCATACCTCTTTCTCCAGGTGTTTGTACTTGTTCACTTGCTCAGGAGTGGCTTCTTCCGGCGATGTTTTGGCTGATTCCTACTGCACTGTCACATCCACGACAAATGCCTGGGCGACCTTTGCCAGTACCAGATTAGGTTTATATAACTCTTTGTTGTTATCGCTTATATGCGGTTCCTGAAACACTACCCCGTCCTTCTTCTTCGCCTCTTCAGACAGCACCTCGCCGATGTAACTGTGCCTCTTAATCCTAGCATCCTGTGTAACTGGGCAGTTGCCAATGATGTGGGTGCAAGTTTCATTGTCCGCCTTGCAGTGTCTGCTTGCCTTGAGGTATTGGTCCTGTCTACCCCTGGCTAAAAATTCTCTCGTGGGGTAGACATTCTCTCTCAGCTGTAATGCTGAAAGGAGCTTCCTGTGAGGTATGCGTCTATTATTTTGCAGCCAATTATTGCTAATTTTATCTCCTTCAAAATTTGTGATTCCGCAGTCCTGGGACAATAACTTAGTCCATTTATTGAATTCAATTTTTTTGCCAGTTGCATGGTTTAGGAAATTGGCTTTTTAAAGACGGTGCTTCCCACTCCAAAGTTATGTCTGCACTATATGAGCCAATTGGTTCAGTCACCGTTTTGGTCTCCCAAACTGACAAGTATCTTTTCTTTGTCTCCTCCATCTTGAGTCCACAGTTTCTTATACGCTTGTTCCATTTGATCTTACTCCAGGAACATCTTCGTGGTTTCTTACTAAACATATGTCAGGAAAATTAATCCACAAACACCAGAGGTTTATGTCCAAAAAGGAGATAGAGGAGTCCTGTTACTTTATTTGAATAAAGAGAGAGGTCATGGGCATTTCCCATGGGTCTCTCAGACTGATAGAGGATGCAGCCTCCTTTTTATCCTAATTTTCCAGCCACATTTCCCTCTCTCTTTCCCCATTGGCTGAGGTACTTGAGAGGTACAGACTTCCCGAATCACCTAATACAGACCCCATTCTAATGTATACCCCCCCTTTTCTTTTCCTTGTGTCTCTGTTCTTTTTCTCTAAATCCAGGGATTTAGCACAGCCTTGGGTGAGTAACAGTTTGTGTCAATCAGTGGAATTCCTATGGAATTTATGGTTCCTCCCACTGCTTCTTTCATCTCTCGGTATCTGGCTTTATCCACCAGCAGACCCACAGTTTGTTTGTAGAGATAAATCCCTCCCATTCCTTTCACATATATGATTATACGTTTCTTTTCTGGGTTAAGTATAGGTGGCCCATCCACCTGGTCCAGATCGTTAAATTTATCCCAAATACGGGCAGTGGGCGACACAGGACAATTGGCAGAATTGTATTGTTCTCATGTGTCCTACGCACTGTCCAGCAATGCCATTCAGCCGTATTTATGTTCCATGTTCCATCAACAGAAACGATTGAGCTTTGCTCGCAAACATATGAACGATGTCAGTGGAAGAGAGGAGCGCTGTGGATGCCAGGGCCCAGGCAGTCTTCTCTTGCCTCTTCTTAGAGAAACCTAGGGCCAGTAGCAACTCAGAGTTTTTCTCGTACCACTTTCCTTGCGCTCCTACAGGAAAGCCCATGAATTCAATGTCTGCTGCATTTTTAAGATCTTGAACTTGTCTGTGAAGTTGCTAATATTTCTTGACCTTCTCACTGGCAGCATCTTTCAAGGATGAGTTGGAGTGCTGGTATTTGACCATCATGTCCAGCACGAATGCCTCTCCTTTAAAAAAGATCAGATCTGGCTTGTATAACTCGTTGTTCTCATCTCTGATACGCTGCTCGTGGAATACAGTCCAATTCTTCTTTTTAGCCTCGCAGCTAAGCATCTCACAGATGGAATTGTGTCTTTTAATCCTGACCTCTTGAGGTATTGGACAATTCCCAATAATATGGGCTGGTGTTTCATTACCAGTGCCACAATGTCTACAGGTTTTCACACATTCATTTTGCCTACCCCTGGCCAGGAACCCTCAAATGGGGAAGGCATTGGCTCTCAGTTGTAGCACAGTTATCAATTTTCTGTGAGGTATTCCTCTCTACCTTGCTATCCACCAATTACTGATATTACCATTTTCAAAGTTCTCAATACCGTGGCCGTGGAATAACAGTTGCTTCCACTTACTGTATTCATGTTTCTGTCAGTTACAAGGTCTTGGGCAGTGGATCTTTGGAACGGCAACCTCCCGTTCAGATGCATCTTCACCCTCAGCAGGGATACCTTCTGGTAATGGAATAGGCTTCCAAATTGGTGGGATATTCTCTTTAGCTCTTTATGTCTATGCAATCTCCGTGCTTGTATACTTGGAAGAAGCGCCACCAACTTGAAGAAACCCAGACCACCATCTTTACAGTCCGAGTACAAGATAGCATCACAGATGTTTGGTGCAAGATGAAGCCATTCCTTGACAAAAGATTGAATTACCAAGTCAGGGGATTCCAGGAGCCCAACTTTTACTTTGGTGTGGTGGGCAAGGTGTACCAATCTCTGGATACTAGTAAGTTTTCAGTATCTTGATTTTCTGAAGAGGCTTTAGTGGTGCGTCATCAATCCAATGGAGCCAATCTTCTGGTTTTTCGGATAAACCTGTATCTGCTATACCAGTCCAGGGATCAATCTGTAAACCAAGATATTTCTCAGAGTGGCCAAGGTCAATCATATTAAGGGGGGTGCCATTTATCATCCACACTGGACAGTCATTGATGGTATAAGGAGAGTCTTTAGTTGGCTTGGTGTAAAAGCCATGACACTTCTCCCCCTGTGTCTTGAGATCAGTTAGATGGCAAAAGGTCTCTAGGATCTTGATGTTCGTACACATACCTTCCCAGGAGTCATTCAATAACACTAAATTATCAGCGAAGGCCATGGGGGTATCTTTGAAACTTCCTTGACAGTTGCCTTCACCAAGATTCTCCAATTTACATAATAGAGGGCCAAGCACCAGGTTGAATAATAAGGGTGACGTTGGATCACCCTGTTTGACACTTAAAAGGATTTGTCTTTTCCTTTTTGGTGTTGATGTCCGTAAAATTTTGCCAACAAGATGTTTAACGTGGGGGTCAACCCCTCTCTGCATCAGACTCATGATAATATGCTGATGACATACGGTGTCAAAAGCTTTCACAATGTCCACGAAAACAATCCCAAACTCTTTGTGCTCCTTTTTTGCATGTTTGACAGTAAGTTGTAACAACTTCAGATTCTCAGAACATCTTGCTGCATGTATAAATCCCCTTTGTCTGGGGTTTATGGGACATGCTTTGGTCAATCTTGCTGTTAAAGTCCTGGAAAATAACCTAAACACCATAGAAGCAATGGTGGTAGGCCTCCAGTTATTGATGTCATTAAGCCTATCCATATCGATAGACTTGGGGGTCAAGATTGACCAGCATTCATTCAGGGCAGCAGGAAGAGTTCTGGTTACGAGCCATAAATTGAAGATCTCCATCAATAGGGAATACCTGGGATGAATTTTGACAAGACAGCCCAACGTAATCCTGTGTGGCCCCGGAGCAGAGTTCCTCCTCATCTCTTTGATATTCTTTTCCACTTCTTTCTCAATAATCAGGGCTTTACAAGCAGTGTTATCTGCTTCCTTCTGTGAAGGGAAGGATTCAAGGCCCATGAATAATGGAGCCATAGCAGTCCCTCTATCAGCAATTTGGGAGATGGGGGATGTTCTCCTCTCCCCACATTAGGACCATTAGCCATCTATATCAGGTTGAACAGCTTTAGAGGGAACTTTTAGAAGACATCTTTTATCACATACCTGCTTGGCCATTTTAGATGGAATATGCTCTGCAGTTAAGTTATTGATGTTACCATCATACTTTATCAGTAATTGTCTCAGAAGAGCCTCTTCCTCCTCAGTCCATACCGTTTGGTGGGCTCCTCTAACCGATGTTTCCTTTGGATGGGGGGCAGCAATTCCTTCCAGGTTCCTTATAAGAGGATGCGCCAGCCTCTTGTGCTGTCCCAAGCCAATCTTGGTGGAGAAAGCCTTCTGGCATACTTCACAGATCCAGTCACCCTTTGGGACTACTTCCACATTTCCTTTGCACTGTGGGAAGTGGCAGGAGATACTGTGGTACGAACGCAACTGGGGGCTTGTCACCACAAGCCCCGGCGTGCCCTCGGGCAGAGGGGACGCAGCGTTGGCCTCCACAGCGTCCTCGCTGGACGGCTCAGTGGAATCGGCGTGAGATGGGTGCGTGCGCTGGCTCCTCCTCAGAGGAAACACGTCGGGCAGCCGATGATCAGGCTGGTGTTTGCCTGGAGGCAAAGAAGGCGGGAGGGGCTTCTGGTGTGAGTTCCAACAGGTTTATTTGCAGGAGGGACCAGGGACAAGCAACCGCCCTGAGGAGACACGGGCTAGTCCCCTTTATGGGGGGGTGGAGTAAGGCAGGGAAAGGGAAAACAACCAATGGGGTACAAGCAGAGGGGAGGATACAGTTTTTCAGAACAAATGGGGAAAACATGGAGGCAGGAGTCATAACAGGGAACCAATTAATAACTAAAAAAGGGAGAACTTTCTGGAACAGGGGGAGGTAATTTAGGATTGGGAGCCACCCAGGGGGAGGTAACCTAGACCTCAGTGATCTCTTCTGGTGACTGACATTTGATGGTTTCAGCCCGAGAGCAGGCTGACCCACCCCAACATGGTACTTTGGATTTCCTTACCACATTTGAGACACTTAAAGATGATCTTTCTTTTCCTGTGGGTTCTCTTTAGATGGTCAATCAGCCCCAGCATCCAATTGAATCGGGTATCACAGGATGGACAGGATGGATTTTTGTCAGGAACAGATACCACGTGTGTATCGATCGGTATCGTGCCTGAGCTTGTCCCAGGGAGAGCTGCAGATGTTTCAGGCTCATCCTTGTCTCTGTGATCTTTAAGCACGCACTCAGTTTCTCCATCCCGGGTGGACCTATTTGGTAAGGCTTCATATGCCTCAGGGTACTTGGCAAACCTCTCCCAAATTCCCCAATGACTGTCATAGTCAATCGTGGAATTAACAAACTCCAAACATACTAAATTGAGGTTCTCAGCTGCCAGTGTGGAGGGTAAAGGTATCAGTTAAAGGTAACAATATCAGCTGTACTGACCCTCAGATCTAAGGGGTCAGTCAGAGTGGCCGTTGATACGTAGAGCAATCTCATTGATTGTACCATTGTTCCAAAACCAGTCAAAGATAGATGTCAGTCCAAGTGAGGGTAGTCAAAGTTGACAGCGGGCCCTCTCCCACACTGCCGTGTCCAACACAAGTCCATGGACTAGGCTCTGGGCATCAGCAATAAGAGCTGTTACCAAACAATTTTGTTTCAGCTAAGATGTGAAGCTATGGGGGGTGAGTCCAAGCAATAGGGAGGGGTACACCCTCTCTCACACTGGGGCAGAAGCCAACTTTAGATACCACTAAGGGTATCCGGCGGGACCACAAGAAGGTGCGGCTTCCACAGCTGAGCCCAGTTAGTAACTGCTCCCATTTATTGAGCATATCACAATACACACTTTCCTGGCTTTAATGAAGGTAGCCTGTCCACCTTGGTCAAAATCAGTAAATTTTGGCCCAAGATTGAGGTGGTAAATGGATGACGTCATGGTACACACCTTGCAGCATGCAGCAAAACGAGTTTCCCAATCAGGGTTTGAAGTCTTAATCGGTCACAGATCGGGGCATAGCCATGCACTACCAGGGACATGGCCCTGTACGGCATGATGCGCATGCCCTTTCCAACGGTCTGGGGTATAGCTGTATGCATGGATGGGCTCTGGTACAAGACCATGTCTCCAGCACTCGGTGCCACTGGGTTGCAATCAGTGCAGAGCATCCAGGTGGCAGAATACGGCAACCGGTCCAGTCTTGCCCCCATGTAGTTGGAACAAGTGGCGTACACACCCAGGTTCTGATGGATTAGAGTGATGGCCTTGCGCGTGCAGTTGCTTGATTGATGTGATTCCCTCAAAACACAGAGGTCAACCAAGCTGGCCCTGGCTAGGCGATTGGCATATCCTGCTCTAAAGTGGGGGATTCCAAGAGTCATGGCAGCGCTACCCCTTGAGCAGCTGCCCGACTTTATCCAGATCACCACCCCCTGGGCAAAGGGTCAGCAGCTCATGTCATGACTCGTATGAGTTGTGTGACACCGAATCATGAGGCTACTATTTGGGTGGTGAGTCCAAACAGTAGGGAGGGGTAGCCGCTACACCCTCGCTCACACTGGGGCAGAAGTCGACTTAGTTACCCTTGCAGGCATCCAGCGGGACCACAGGGAGATGTGACTTCTGCAGCTGAGCCCAGTTAGTAACTAAGCTCTCTTTCTTCCTTGTTCTCTTTTGCATCCAATTAGCTGTCATTCTGGATGCTTGCTGACCATGGGACCTTTGCAACTTTGGATCCCTGGTCGCCTTTGTAATCTGGCAGAGCCTTACTCAGGCCACCAAAACAGTTCTCAAAAGCATCATTCACCACCCCTTGTGGATCTTGCCCATCCAAAATCTTCTCAAAGGCGCTCTGGCACTTAGCAAATCTACATGCTATGACCCTTTCCTGGTGACATCACAATAGTGGAGCTTCAGCTGTCCCTCTCTCGGCAATTCAGTGACCTGGGGGAGCTCTTTTCTCTCAACATTAGACTCGCTTTTGATTTCAGATTGAACCACATTGGAGGGACCTTTCATGAGAAGGTGTCTCTTGTCATTTATCTGCTTTGCCGTCTTAGATGGAATATGCTCCGCAATCAACTTACTGATGTTTCTGTTACCGGCATACTTCATCACCAACTGAGACAGAGGAGCCTCTTCCTCCTCAGTCTATACCTTTTTATGGGCTGCTCTCACAGATGACTCTATAGGATGGGAGGAAGCAATCCTTTCCAAGTTTCTCACAAGAGGATGCATCAACCTCTTGTGCTGGCCCAGGCCAGTCTTGGTAGAGAACCCCTTCTGGCATACCTCACAGAGCCAGTCACCCATCGGAACCCCACACACATTCCCCTTGCACCGTGGGACATGACAGGCAATACTGTGGTATTTTAAGATTTCATTTACCACATTTAGAGCACTTAAAAAAGATCTTTTTCAGCCCATGGGTCCTCTTTAGAGGTTCAATCAGCCCCAGTATTTGATTATATTGGGTAAAACAGCGTGGACAAGCTGGATTTTTGTCTGGGACGGACACCACAGGAGTTCCAACTGGTGTCCCACCTCACTGATCCCAGAGAGAGCCTCAGGTGTTTTGGGCTCCTCAATATCTCCTCAATCATGCCCACACTGATGCATCATCCCAAGCAGGCCGAGGTGGCAAGGCCTCATATGGCTCTGGGAACTCAGCCAATCCCTCCGAGACACTAACCAGATGGATTCCAACCTCAGAGTAAATAGAGGAGTTTAAAAACTCCAGACACACCAGATTGAGCCCAACATCTCCCAACGCAGGGGATAAAGATGGAATGACATTGGCTGATGTGACCCTAAGATCTAAAGGGTCACTTTGAGTAGCTGTTCAAATGTACCACAAAGCCATTGATTGCACCATTGTCCAAATCAAACAAACAGTAATGACGGTATAAGTGAGGGCAGTCGAAGTCAGCAGCTGGCCCTCACCCAAACTCCTAACTGTGTCCAACTTAAGCCCATGGACAAGGCTCTGGGCGACAGTTAAACAAGTGTGCCAAGCAATTTGTTTCTGCAGGCTTGGGAAACTACCGCTGGGTGGCGAGTCCAAGCGATGGCGAGGGGTAGCAATTATACCCTCTCTCACACTGGGGTGGAAGCCGACTTCATTACCACAAAGGGTATCCAGCGGGGCCTTGAGAAGGCGCGGCTTCCGCAGCTAAGCCCAGTTAGTAACTGTGCCCTCATTTATTGAGCATACACGTACGTACATGCACCTGTTCTGTGTTAAGTGAAGGTGGCCCATCCGCCTAAGTTGCAATCAGTAAGTTTTGACGGGGTTATCAGACACGCCACACAGCGTGTGGCAAACGAGATTCCCATAATTGGTTTGGAGACTCAATCCTTGTCAAGATTAGGGCATGCCTTGCTCTACCAGTGACGTGGCCCTGTATGGCACGAATGCACCTTGGCCCTGTCGCACAGTTGCTTGAGTGACATATGTCTCCCTCACAACATAGAGGTCACACAAGCTGGCCCTGATAGGCGAACGGCAAAAGCAGGCTCCAAGGTGGAGGGTCCCATAAGTCATGGCAGCACTACCCTCCAAGCAACTGCCCGACCCTACCTAACTCTACCACCCTGAGGGTGAAGGGCTCACAGCTCATGTCTTATGTACCACCAGCAAGAGTGTCATGAGTCACATGAGTTTGTTTCACCCCTTTGGAAACGGTATACCGAGTGGGTGGTGAAGCCACAGGGTAGGGCGAGAGCATTCTATGCTCCCACACTGGGGCAGAGGTTGACTCAGTTACCCTACACAGGGCATCCGGTGGGACCGGGAGGAGGTACAACCTCTGCAGCTGAGCCCATTTAGCAACACACGTCCCGAGTCATAGAGACATCTAAATTATATGTTTCTATTCCAGGTTAAGTAAAGGTGACCCATCCACCTGGTCCAATTTGAATTTGATGCCCAAATATGGGCCAGACATGGTATGATGGATGAACTCCTCCCACCCAAAACCAATTCCACTGTCCAGCTCTTACCACACAGGGAAGGGGCCTTCATTTATTTAAAGGTACACACAGTCGGGCTTTACTAGTAAATATATGTACTATGTCAACAGAAGAGAAGAGCGCTCTGGATGCTAGGGCTCGGGCAATCCTCCCCTGCCTCGTTTTAGGGAGTCCCAGGGCCTGTAGCAATTCAGAGTTCTTCTCATACCATTTTCCCCGTGCTCCTGAGGGAAAACCTACAAACTCAATGACTGTTGCATTTGTAAGATCACAAATTTGTGGGAGAAGGTATAGGAGAAAGTTTCACGAAGGATGTCTGGACTTCAGGCGTCTCTCTTGAAAGCTGTTTATTGCATAGGCGAAGTTACAGCATTTCAGGGAGTGAGTATCCAGAGCCAGCCCTACAGCTGCCAGCTCCAGCTGTAGGCATACCTGAAGCCGCTTTCTGTTCAAGTTACAAAGCATTATATGCTTTTCTTTGCAGAGTATCTTAACACATAACAACCAATAAGCACCATACACAGTACCTTTACATTTGCCTGTAGCCTATCATAACTACTACCAGCACCATTTTATAGTCATTATTATCCAATCACAAGAGAAAGTAAGTTACAATTCAAGCTTATAGTGGAAAATTCTCAGACCTTTCTTCTTCCTGCATCGACATTTCTTGTTTGCCTGCCATCTCTCTCTTTTTGGTAAAGACATGTTTTCTATTTACTTATGCTCTTCTCGAGACTTATTTACTTGGTGAAAAACATGTCTTTGTTTGTAGTCACATCCCTTTGTCCTACTCCTAAAAATCTCCTTCCAACTCATCTCCAACCTTTGCCTTCTCAGTTACTCATCGATCACTGTTTCAGCAAAACATCTTTTACTCTATACCAAAACTTGCTTCCATTTCTATCTCATCCCCAGTTTCTACATTCACAGATCTTTCTGCCAAGTCTACATACCTGTGAAACTTTCTTACCAAACTTTCATCCTCCCCAACAAGAAGGTGCTGATATTTTTTGGCCTTCTCAGCAGCAGCCTCTTTCGAAGACGAATTACTATGCTCATATCTCACTGTCACGTCCACTACAAATGCCTTTGCTTCTGTAACAAAGATCAAATCTGGCTTTTGTAATTCATTCTGATCATCCTTCAAGTGTGGTTCCTAAAACACTGTCCAATCCTCCCTGTTAGCCTCACAGCTAAGGGTTTCACAGATGGAATTGTGTCTTTTAATCCTGGCGTCTTGAGTAATTGGACAGTTCCCGATGGCATGGGCGGTTGTTTCATAATCAGCGCCACAGTGTCTGCAAGATCTAACGCAAACATCATGCCTACCCTTTGCCAGGAATTCATGTGTAGCTCTTAATTGCATCACAGTTACAAGTTTTCTATGAGGAATACTGTGGTAATGCACCAGACAGCCGTTACTGGTGTTCTCATTCTCAAAGTTCTCCATACCATGGCCCTTGGCAGCCAGATGTTTCCATTTATTAAATTCAACTTTCTGCCAGTCACAGGGTCTTGGAAAGCAGGTTCTGGAACGGGGAGCCTCCCACTCTGACAAGACTTCACCTCCTTCTACAACAAATTCCGTCTCAGGGATAGGCTCCCAAATTGGTGGGATGGACTCCTTTACCCCACCAGCTCTCAACCATAATTTCTCAAATACCAGTTCTAGATGTTGTTCCTTCAAGAATGCAACCAGAGCACCATCCAAAGATTGAGCCAGCCTACGCAATTTCCGTGCTTGTATACTTGGTATAAGCACTGCCAATTTAATGAGTCCTAGCCCTCCACCCTTAAACCTCGAGGAAAAGACGGCATCACATTTACTTGATGGGAGGTGAAACCACTCCTTGACCATCCTCCTAATGAACAGGTCAAGGGATTCGAGGAGCCCAGCTCTTGCCTCGGTATAGGCAGCCAGATATATCAGTCTAGGAATGGTAAGTCCTGAGTATATCAACTTTCTGAAGAGTTTTGAGTGGTGTGTCTCCAATCCGATGGAGCCATTCCTCTAGTTTCCCAGGCAAGCCTGGATTGGCAAAATTGGTCCAGGGGTCAATCTGGGTGCCTAGATATTTCTCTGAGCTCCCAGGGTCGATCATGTTCAGGGCAGACCCACTAATCCACCGGGCAGGACAATCATTGATGGTATATGAGTCTTTTGTCAGCTTGATGTAAAAGCTGTGGCATTCCTCCCCTTGTGTCCAGAGACCAGTAAAGGTGCAAAAGGTCTCCAGAACCTTGATGTTATGACACATACTTTCCCAGGAGTCACTCAGCAGCACCAAATCATCAGCAAAGGCCGTGGCCGTAAGTTTAAACCCACCATGATGGAACCCCTTGCCTTCTGCTTTAGGTTTACACAGAAGAGGGTCAAGTGCCAGGGTGAATAACAAAGGTGACATGGGCTTGCCCTGCTTGACACCGGAGCAGATGTTAATTGGGTCTGTTTTCCCATTCTTAGTGACAATGTACGTCGTGATGTTTCTGTACATCTCACTAACCAGGTGGACCACATGGGAATCAGCCCCCCTCTTAACTAAACCAGTGATGATATGCTGGTGACAAACAGTGTCAAAGGCCTTGACTATATCCACAAACACAACCCTCAGATCTTGATGCTCCTGTTTAGCACTTTTAACCAGAAGCTGTAACAGCTTCAGGTTCTCAGAACAACCAGAAGCACTAATAAAACCCCGTTGTCTGGGCTTAATGGGGCATGCTCGGGCCAGTCTCGCCATAGCGATCCTGGAAAATAACCTGAACACCACAGAAGCAAAATGGAGATAGGTCTCCAGTTATGGATATCAACAAGTCTCTCCTCCTCGGAAGACTTGGGTATCAAAACTGTCTGGCAGTCCCATAGTGCATCCGGTATAGTTCTGGTAACGAGCCAGAGGTTGAAGATCTCTCTCAACTGGGAGAACTTAGGGTCTTCTTTAATAAGATGACCCAAAGCAATCCCATCTGGCCCAGGAGCGGAGGTTTTACACATCTCACTCAAGTTCTTACCAATCTCTTTCTCAGAGATCAAGTCCTGAAACATGGTGTTATCCGCTTCCCTATATATATACAGGGAAGGTTTCAAGACCATTAAAACAAACGGATGTTTCCCATCTTTCCTTAAATGCATTGTGGATAACACCAGATGATATTTGGCACTGCAGGGCTTCCGCATTATCCAAAATAGCCCGTGCCAAGCTCCCTCTATGAATCTGAAACAACCTCTGATATCTCAGATATTTTCCCCGCTTGACGGCCCTTTTCTGCATCCACTTAGTTGTTGCCCCGGATGCTTTTTGGCCTCGAAGCCCCCGAGGCCTTCACGGCTTAGACACTTTATGGTTAAGCCTATCCAGGCTATCCCGAAACTTTTCATACACTTCATTCACCACTGACTGCAGGTCTTGCTCATGCACTACTTTCTCAAAGGCCTCCTGACACATGGTGAATTCTCCAGCCGATAGCTTCAGCCTGATGGCATCATGATAGTGGAGCCTCAAACTTCCCTCACTTTGCCCTTTAGCAGATTGCGGAGATTCCTCTCTCCCTACATCCCCGCCTTCTCTAGATCAAACTTTCTTCGAGGGACCTTTTCCCAGAAGGCGTCTTTTATCACTAATCTGCTTTGGCGTCTTAGATGGTAAGTGCTCCGCTATCAGCTGATTGATGTTCCTGCTACCGGCAAACTTAACCACCAATTGGTTCAGGAGAGCCTCTTCCTCTTCAGTCCATACCTTTTTATGGGCCCCCCGCAAAGATGTTTCTTCAGGGTGGGAGGCAACTATCCGTTCCACATTACGCACAAGAGGGTGTTGTAACCTCTTGTGTTGGCCCAGTCCAATCTTGGTGGCAAAACCACGGGAACAAACCTCACACACCCAGCTGCCCGTGGGAGCCACAAGACCTTCACCCTTGCACCGAGGGACGTGACAGGCGATACTGTGGTATTTCAGATTTTGCTTACCACACTTTGAGCACTTAAACCAGATCTTTTTACATCCATGGGACTTCTTCAGATGGTCTATTAACCCCAGCATCCTAGTGAACCGGGTCATACAGCATGGACACGATGGATTTTTTGTCCGGGACGGACATAACAGGAGTTCCTGTAACAGTTCCGCCCTCGCTGGTCCCGGGAGGAACCTCAGGTGTCAATGGTTCCTCAGGTTCTCTTGCTTCACACCCAATTTCTTCCTGAACCAGCCCAGAGGGCAAGAATTCATAGGGCTCAGGAAGTACAGCCAGACACTCTGCAGTGTTAATCCGATGGATACCAGCTTTAAAAACAAATTTGAAGTTTATAAACTCTAAAGATACAAGATCGAATCTTTCCTCCTCTAACACCACAGGAGGTGATGGAATTCTGGCATCTCTGACCCATAGATCTAAAGGGTCAGTTTGGGTGGCCGTTGACACGTACCGCAATGCCACAGATGGTACCATTGTCAGACCCAAGTTGGCGTTTGGTCAAATCCAGGAGAGGGTTGTCAAAGTCCACAGATGGGACCCTCGACCAACCTGCAGACTGTGTCCAGCTAATGCCCGTGGACAAGGCTTTGGGCAACAGCGAATGGCTGCGCCAACAAATTTTTGTTTCTGCAGTTTGTGAAACTACCACTGGGTGGCGATTCCAGCAATAGGGAGGGGAGATAATACCCCCTCACTCACACTGGGGCAGAGGTCGACTTTGTTACCCTTTCAGGTATCCGGTGGGACCACGAGGAGGTGCGACCTCTGCAGCTATGCCCAGTTAGCAACTATGACCTTAATAAACATATAAAATTATATGCTTCTTTTCCGGGTTAAGTAAAGGTGGCCCGTCCACCTGGTCAAATTCGAATTTGTAGCCCAAATCTGGGCAAGACACGATAGAAGGGGATGAACCCCTCCCACCCAAAACCAATTCCACTGTCCAGATCGAACCACTGAGGGAAGGGGCCTTTATTGTACAGGTACAACTAATCTAGCTTTGCTTACAAACATATGAACTATGTCAACAGAGGAGAAGAGCGCTCTGGATGCCAGGGTCCAGGCTAGTCTCCCTAGCCTCGTTTTAGAGAGTCCCATGGCCTCTAGCAACTCAGAGTTCTTCTCATACCACTTCCCCCGCGCTTCCAGGGGAAAACCCGCGAACTCTACTGATGTTACATTTGTGAGGTCCTGAATATGTGGGAGAAGGCGTTGATATTTCTTCACCTTCTCCTCAGCGGCCTCTTTCAACGAGGAGTTGCTGTGCTCGTATCGCACTGTAACATCCACTACCAGTGCCTTTTCCTCCTTAACGAAGATTAAATCCGGTTTGAATAGTTCATTTTCCTCATCTCTCAGGTGTGGCTCTTGGAAAACTGTCCAATTCTCCCTCTTAGCTTCCTGGCTAAGGGTTTCACAGATGACATTGTGCCTTTTAATTCTGGCTTCCTGAGTAATTGGACAGTTTCTGATGACGTGAGCAGCTGATTCATATACGGCGCCACAGTGTCTACAAGTTTGAACACAGACATCGTGTCTACCCCTTGCCAGAAATTCCCGAGTGGGGTAGACATTTGCTCTTAATTGCAGCGCGGTTATGAGTTTCTTGTGGGGGATGCCGCGGTAATGCACCAACCAATCATTACTGATCTTATCATTCTCAAAATTTTCAATCCCATGGCCCTGGGCAACCAGATGTTTCCATTTCTTAAATTCCACCTTCCGCCAGTCACACGGTCTAGGGAGGTGAAGCTTAGAACGTGGTGCCTCCCACTCTGACAAGGCTTCACTGCCCTCACTAACAATTTCCATCACTGGGATGGGACCCCAAATCTGGGGGATGGACTCTCGAACGCCACCAGCTTTAATCCATAATTTCTCATATAATAATTCCAGATGTTCACCCTTTGAAAAGGAAACTACAGTCCCATCCGAAGATTGTGCTAATTTATGCAATCTTCGCGCTTGGATACTTGGTATAAGCACCGCCAGCTTGATAAGTCCCAGCCCTCCATCCTTAAATCTCGAATACAAGATGGCATCACATGTACTAGTTGGAAGATGAAGCCACTCCTTGACCGCTTTCTTAATCATAAGGCCAAGGGATTCGAGGAGCCCAGATTTTGCATCGGTATGGTCGGCCAGATATATCAGTCTAGGGATGGTATATGTCCTGAGTATATCGGCCTTCTGGAGGGGTTTAAGTGGTGTGGTCCCAATCCGATGAAGCCACTCTTCTAGTTTTTCTGGAAGTTTTGGATCAGCAAAACCGGTCCAAGGATCGATCTGTGTGCCTAGATATTTCTCTGAGCTTCCCGGGTCGATCATGTTCAGGGGAGTTCCTCCAACTTGCCAGACAGGACAATCATTGATGGTATACGCGTCCTTAGTCGGCTTGATGTAAAAGCCGTGGCATTTCTCCCCTTGGGTCCGGAGGCCAGAAAGTTTACAAAAGGTCTCCAAAATTTTGATGTTATAACACATGCCTTCCCATGAGTCGCTCAGAAGCACCAGATCGTCTGCGAAGGCCATGGCCGTAATCTTAAATCCTCCATGATAGAATCCATGACCTTCTGTTTCCAGTTTACATAGTAGAGGGTCCAGCGCCAGATTGAATAACAGAGGTGACATTGGGTCGCCCTGTTTAACACCGGAGCGGATGTTAATAGGGTCTGTCGTCCCATTCTTGGTGACGATGTACGTTTTGATATTCCTGTACATCTCACCGATTAGATGGATTATATGGGAATCAACCCCTCTCTTAACCAAACCAGCAATGATATGCTGATGGCAAACGGTATCAAACGCCTTGGCAATATCCACAAACACTACCCCTAAACTTCGATGCTCCTGTTTTGCCTTTTTAACCAGAAGCTGTAACAGCTTAAGGTTCTCAGAACAGCCTGATGCACTGATAAAACCCCGTTGTCTGGGCTTAATGGGACATGCTCGAGCCAGTCTCGCATTCACGATCCTGGAGAATAACCTAAATACCACCGATGCAATGGTAATAGGCCTCCAGTTATTGATATCGCCAAGTTTCTCCTCGTTGGATGACTTGGGTATCAAAACTGTCCGGCAGTCCCGCAGCGCATCAGGTAGAGTTCCGGTGGCCAGCCAGAGGCTGAAAATCTCTCTCAACTGGGAGAACTTAGGGTCTGTTTTGATAAGATGACCCAAAGTAATCCCATCTGGCCCAGGAGCGGAGGTTTTAGATATCTCCCTCAAGTTTTTACCAATCTCCTTCTCAGAAATCATGTCTCAAAACATGGTGTTATCTGCTTCCCTGTATACAGGGAAGGTTTCAAGACCACTAAAACAAACAGATGTTTCCCATCTATCTTTGAATGCCTTGTGGATAACACCAGATGGTATTTGGCACTGCAGGGCTTCCACGTTATCCAGTATAGTACGTGCCAACCTCTCTCTATGAATCTGGAACAATTTCTGATATCTCAGATATTTTCCCTTCTTAACGGCCCTTTTCTGCATCCACTTAGTTGTTTTACCGGATGCCTTTTGGCCTTTAGGCCTCCGTGGCCTTCGCGGCTTAGACCCTTTTTGGTTAAGCTCAACCACACTATCCCGAAACTTCTCATATACTTCGTTCACCACTAGCTGCGGATCTTGCCCATCTATGATTTCCTCAAAAGCCTCCTGATACATGGTGAACTTACCGGCCGATAGCTTCAGCTTGATGGCATCATGATAGTGGAGCCGCAAGCGTCCCTCACTTTGCCTTTTAGCAGACTGGGGAGGTTCTTCTCTCCCTACATCCCCGCCTTCTCTAGATCGAACTTTCCTCGAGGGACCTTTTCCCAGAAGGCGTCTTTTGTCACTAATCTGCTTTGGTGTCTTAGATGGTAAGTGCTCCGCTATCAGCTGATTGATGTTCCTGCTACCGGCAAACTTAACCACCAATTGGTTCAGGAGAGCCTCCTCCTCTTCGGTCCATGCCCTTTTATGGGCCCCCCTTAAAGATGTTTCTTTAGGGTGGGAGGCAACTATTCGTTCCGCATTACGCACAAGAGGATGTTGTAACCTCTTGTGTTGGCCCAGTCCAATCTTGGTAGCAAAGCCACGGGAACAAACCTCACAGATCAAACTGCCCGTGGGAGCCATATGACCTTCACCTTTACACTGAGGGGTGTGACAGGCGATACTGTGGTATTTCAGATTTTGTTTACCACATTTAGAGCACCTGAACCAGATCTTTCTACATCCATGGCCTTTCTTTAGATGGTCTATTAGCCCCTGCATCCTAGTAAACCGGGTCGTACAGCATGGACACGATGGATTTTTGTCTGGGACAGATATCACAGGAATTCCTGTAATTGTTCCGTCCCTGCTGGTCCCGGGAGGAGCATCCGGTGTTACTGGCTCCTCTATTTCTCTTATTTCACACCCATTTATTTCCTCCTGAACTGGCCCAGAGAGCACAGTTTCATAAGGTTCAGGAAGTACCGCCAGACACTCTGCAATGTTGCCCAGATGGCTCCCAACCTCGAAATCAAGTTTAGAGTTAATAAACTCCAAAGATGCTAGATCGAACTTCTCCTCCTCTAACACTACAGGTGAAGATGGTATTTTGGCCTCCTCGACCCACAGATCTAGAAGGTCAGTTTGGGTGGCTGTTGACACATACCTCAAAGCTACAGAATGTACTATCGTCAAGACCATGATGGCGTTTGGTCAAGTTAAGAGGAGGGTTGTCAAAGTCTGCAGATAGAACCCTCGACCAGTCTGCAGACTGCGTTCAACTAATGCCCGTGAACAAGGCTTTGGGCAACAGCGAATGGCTGTGCCAATAAATTTGTTTCTGCGATTAGTGAATCTACCACTGGGTGGCGAGTCCAGCAATAGGGAGGGAGATATTGCTCCCTCACTCACTCTGGGGCAGAGGTCGACTTTGCTACCCTTACGGGTATCCGGCGGGACCACGAGGAGGTGCGACCTCTGCAGCTATGCCCAGTTAGTAACAATGACCCCTTAAGAGAGTCATAGTTACTCCCGCCGTTTACGCGCGTTTCATTGAATTTCTTCACCTGGACATTCAGAGCACTGGGCAGAAATCACACAGCGTCAACACCTGCCTGGGGTCACATCCACCATGAATACTTGCTTTGCCTTCACAAATATTAGCTCCTGTTTCTATAACTCATTGCTGTCATCTCTTAGATGTGGTTCCTGAAACATTACCCACTCCTCCTGTTCAGCTCCCTTTGGTAACATTTCACGGATGTAATTGTGCCTTTTAATTCTTGCATCCTCCATCCATGATTGGGCAGTTCCCGATGACCTGAGAGCATGTTCCATTCTCAGCCTGGCAGTGGCTGCAGGATTCGATGTGCCTTTCTTACCTACCCTTTGCCAGGAACTTTCTGGTGGGGTAAATGTTGGCTCTCACCTGCAGTGCTGTTCCAAGCTCCCTGTGGGGTATGTGCCTCTGTAGCTCTTGATCCAGAAGTTGATGGTCCTTTCCCATTCAAAGCTGGTAATAGCCAGGCCCTGGGATACCAGTTTGGTCCATTTTGCAAATTCTACTTTTCTCCAGTTGTGAGGTTTCAGAGAGCTGGTCTTTGGAGTGGCTGCCTCCCATTCTGATGTTATTTCCTCATCACCAAATTTGGGTGCTTCTGTCACTGGTTTGGGTTGCCATATTGATGGCGTCTTGTCTTTGTCTCCTGTGGCTTGTATCCATGCTTTTCATAGGCTTGTTGTATTTGTTCTTTCTTCAGAAATGTTTTGATTGTTTCATCTGAGGATTGAGCAAGTCTATTCAGTCATTGATCTTGTACAGTTGGAATCAGTCCTATCAGCCTGGGGGTACTCAAACCTCCTTTGTGCTTGAATACAGGATGGTGTCACATGTGCTTGGGGGTAGATGCCACCATTCCTTGACAGCCGATCGTACTTATAAGCCAAGCCCTTTTAGTGCTGTGAAGAGCTGAAAACCTGAGGGAAGAAAAAGAGGAGATGCTTAAAGCTGAAATTCTGTTGTAAAGCTATGAAGTATCAGAGTACCCATTGTAATTTCATGAAAGCATGGGGGGTGAGGCGTTCAACTTGTGAGCAAAAGCACCTGCACTGAGATAAGCACATGCTGAAGCAGCTGTAATTTCATGAGAAGTTTGAACGGGGAGAGATGGAAGCAATGAGGACCTTTGCTCCAAATGGAAAAGGAGAAGACCTCAGTTCCTAGAGATGCTCCCAGAGATAGTCCTAGAGATGAAGATGGGGAGGATCCTTTGATCCCAGGGAAGGAGGAGGACCTCTGTTCTTAGAGATGAAATGCTCCCAGAGATGGGTAAAGAGAACTTTTGTTTCTGAACGGCTCAACCTTAAAATTGCACCCCAGTAGCTCAAGATTGGACCCTTGAAAGCAGGTGTGGGAAAAGCTGCAAGTCGTGGGAAGGGACTCTCACATGATGCGAGCAGAGAACCAACCCGGGCGGCTGTCTCGTTGTGATAGTTTCTCCATAGCATGAGCGAGAGAGACTCCTCTTCCTAAATGAACTGAACAAGGTTATTATGGAAGTGGTAAACAGACTAAACATCTCAAGGGTTGTCTCTTCACATTGTCAGTGGGAGAAGGGAGGAAGGTGGGGGGAGGGGAAGAGTTCTGAAGGTGTGGTATGATTTTATTTTTTCCCTTTTTCCCTCTTTTAGGTCTGTTAATAAATTTCTTTATATTCTTTCAAGTATAGTGTCTGCTTTGCGTTTCTCCTAATTCTTATCTCACAGAAGGCAAACAGTAATGAGTATTTTGGACCAAACCACTACACCAAGGGACTCAAGGAACCCTGCTTTGACATCTGTTTGGTCTGCCAAGTAGGTCAGTCTGGGGGTGGTATAAGGTTTCAAGATGTCCATTTTCTGTAATGGTTTCAGTGGTGCCTTATCGATCCATTGTAACCAATCTCCTGATTTTACAGATAGTTCCAGTTTAGATACACCAGCCCAAGGGTCAATCTGCAGGCCCAGATATTTAAGAACTACCAGGGACAATCATATTGAGGGGTGTGGCATTAACAGTCCATGCTGGACAGACCTTGTGTGCCCCCAACAATATTGCATGGGTGAGATTTGCTCAAGCCTAACAGAAATCCACAGTTCTGGCATCAAAGCTCTTCTCGGCCTCCCACCATCAGAAGAGTTCATGCAGAAAAGAGGACAAAGAGACTGAAACTTCTCCCACTATGTTTGCCCTTTCCAAATTTGGCAGCTCCCAGCAAGGGAGATTCCCTTTTCCCTGGTTTTCACTCGCTCTGGTCTGGGACCCTGATGGCAAACACCTTCTTAAACCACAGCCTCTTCCTTCCACACTGTGAACATCACCTCCAGCAGTGCTTCACTCAGGACTTTCAGTGCACCCCAGGCCCCTCTGCAGAAATGCCCTTGCTCTGGGGGCTTCCCCCTGGGCTCTGCAGTCCCAGTGGTGCTGGTCCCAGTAGCCCAAGGAGTCTTGCCTGTGAGTCTGATGGTGCTGAACAGAAAGTCTGTGCTGAACCTGAAAAATCTCATGATGTTTAGCTTTAATGTGTGCTAACCATGGAGTTTCTTCAAGTTTCTTGGGTTTCTGGGCCGTTCCCAGGCAGTTGCTGGGGGAGTTCCTGAGGCAGGTCCCAGGCGGTTTCTGGGTGGGTGCCTGGGTGGCTTCCAAGGTGGTTCTCAGGCAGATCCTTGGGAATTTTCAGGAGGTTCCTTGATGGGTTTTGAAAGGTTCCTGGGGTGGGTTTCCAGAGAGGTTACATGAGCAGGATTCTGGGTGGGTTCCCACATGGTTCCTGGGCAGTTCCTTGGAGAGGTTGCTGGGTGGATCCTGGGTGGCTCCCTGGACAGGTTCCCATGTAGTTCCTAGGCAGGATCCCAGGTGGTCCCCACTCATGTTCCCAGGCCATTCCCATGGCAGTTCATGGGTGATTCCTGGAATCCGTTTCCAGTCTCAGTCAGGCAGCGCAGTTTGCCGTCCCACCATGTCCCCACCTGGCCCAGAGCAAAAACCAAAAATCCTGAGTCAGTCAATCCAAACTGAAGTATACTGAAAATTATCTGTCGGAGGAGGGTGTCTCTCTGTGTATGCATGTGTGGGGGTGTGTCTCTCAAAAGGATAGAAAGGGTAAGGATTAAAAGAAGATGGCCAAAAGGCTCAAGAGGACTTAAACGCACTTAAACTCAGCAACATTTAACTTAATTGATCCCCTAAATTAAACTCCACAATTTAGCAGAGGAGCAACACCTAATAGCATTTAAATTGTACTTCAACTACACAACATTTAACTTAGAACTTCACTGAAACCCAGCACCTCAGCAAAGGACCCCCACAGGCTTTACCACAGCACAACAGCAATTTACAGGCCTGACCTAGGGACAAACCTAAAGCACTTCAGAGTCCAGGGGAGCAGCTCCTCTCCCACCTTCCAGAGAGCACATGCACACCTGCACACACACAAGCACACAAAGAGCCTGCACAAGGTACCTGTGAAAAATTCCCCTCCAAGGCACTGAAATACTCCCTGCAGATGCCTTGGCATCTTCTCACCAAAGGGAAAAGGCTGAGGCCTCCAGGACTGGGGGCATCAGCAGCCCAGGAGCCGTCGTCCTTCAGGGATCCCCCGAGTGCAGCCAACGGGAGAGTTCCTGGCTCACAGGGGCCCCACTCACAGGGACTTTGCTGCTCACCGCTGCTGCGGCCCAGCACAGCTCCAGGGGGCTCCTTTGGCACCCTGGGCTGGCCTTTAGTCACAACAAGGTTTCATCCTGGCCCCACTTGCGATCGGCAGCTTTCTCTGCTCACAGGCCCTCCATGCTGACATCCCATGTCATCCTGGGACTCTTTCATCTTCCAAAGACATCTGAGGGCAGGGCCACTCACAGTGACTCCGTGGCAAAACCAGAGGTGTCTCTAGGTGCTAAGGAGCCCTTTTGGCACTGGCACTCCCCGGGGTTCCATGGGGACATCCCAGGGCTCTCTATGTTCCTAAGGAACAGGCAGGGGAAGGGCAATCCCAGGGCCTCCAGGGTAACATCCCAGCAATCTCCACACTGCTAAGGAGCCACGATGTCACAGGAACTCACAGGCCATCTACACTGACATTCCAGAGGGCTCCCTGCTGCTGGAGAGCAGTGATGTCACAGGCACTCACACTTGGCCCCTGGAGACATTCCAGGAGGTTCCATCTTGCCAAACAGCTGGGATGTCACAGGCACTCACAGGGGCTCCCAGGGGACATCCCAGGGGTCTCAAAGGCTGCAAAAGAACCATGAGGACTCGTGCTGCCATGGGGGCCCCATGGGGACATCCTGGGGTCACCATGCTGCTAAAGAGATGGGATGGCACAGGCACTTTAACATCACTTAAAGAATCATGGGAAAGCTATCAGGAAAGAAAGATTTCATATCAAAGCCACAGCAGGACAAGGTTCCTTGCCAAGCTTCACTCTACTCCTGACACGACGGTTAAGGCACAGCGAGGAAAAGCAACAAACAAAATCCAGAGTCAGTCAATCCAAAATGAAATACCATGAAAATCATCTGTGCATGTGTGTGAGTGTGTGCATGTCTTTGTAAAGATGATCTAAAGAGTAAGGATAAAAAGAACATGGCCTAAAGGCTCAGCAGCACTTCACTTAAGTAAAAGGTAGCAACATTTAAACTTATAAGTTAAACTTAACCATTTAGCAATGGAATAACACTGAAAAGCTTTTAGACTCAACCATACTTCAACTTAAACAACACTTAACTGAGAACTGAACTCAAACCCGACACCTCAGAACAGGACCCATACAGGATTCACCATACCTCTATAGTAACTTTACTTACAAGCATAACTTACTTACAGTTCTAAAGCACTTAAAGATCCAGGAGAGCAGCCCCTCTCCCACGTTCCAGAGAGGACATGCACACCTGCACGCAGTGTTTACCATTCAGGCACAAACAAAGTTTCCAAGGCTGTTAAAATAAAAAAAAAGCAGGAACACGTTAGACAGCACCAGTTGCTGGGAGTGCACGTTGTTTTTGATAAGCTCAAGAGTAGCTCAGCCAAGCTGCAGTTTGTCAAGGCCAAGGCCTAACCAGCATTTCTCAGATCATGGGGAGGCTGAAAAATGGGAGGGAAGGGGAATGCACCACCACAAGCCATGAGATCACACCTGATCACAGACCCTCTGTGCTGACATCCCATGTCATCACAGGGCTCTTAATCCTCCAAAGACTTCTGAGGTCACGGGCATTGACAGGGGCTCCGTGGGGACAACAGAGGGGTCTCTACGTGCCATGGAGCCCATTTGGCTCAGACACGCACTGAAACAAAGGGTTCCAGAAAGACCTCCCGGTGCTCTCCATGCTTCTGAAGAACACCAAGGTCATGGGCAATCCCAGAGGCTCCACGGGGACATCCCAGGGGTCTCCCATCTACCAAACCAGACTGAGCTCACAGGCTGTGACAGGATGTCAGTTGTGACATCAGTGGTGTCTCTAGGCTGCTGAGGAGCCCTGATGTCACAGGATCTCACAGGGGCTCCACGGGGACATTCTAGGGGTCTGCAGGCTGAAAAAGAGGTCTCTTGTCACAGACAGTCACAGAGGTGCCAGTGTGACATCCCACTGGTCTCTGCTCAGAGGAACACTGAGGTCACCAGCAATCCCAGGGGCTCCATGGGGAGATCCCAGGGCTCTCAGGCTGCTCAAGAGCTCTGATGTCACCAGCAGTGACACAAGCTCCTTGGGGATCTCCATCGCTGCTGCAGTGGCAGCTTCAGACAAAGGCTCCTAGAGCAGCACGGCCACCGAGTCACAAGGGGCACAGAGGGACCCCTGGCTTTCTCAGCTCCTTCTCACAGACAGGAGCCTGGCTGGGGCGGCTGCATCCAAGCCCGGCCTCACACTGTCACTGGTTTCAGTAACTCTGTCCAGCAGGACTTGAACATGGCAAAACAGATCAATGTATAGAAAACAAATTATTCAGTAGGAGAAATGATTTGACACAAAGGACTCGATCGCAATTATTGACTACACAGGAGAAAATCCAAACCTGCTCCTGGCAGTGTACAGTAGAGCACAATAGAGTGCACTCTATTAAAGCAGTAGGGAAGCAGTCATCTTTCAGCAAGCAAAGAGAAACAGTTATGAAGTAGAGCTCGATGTAACTCCCCACACCAACACTCGTGGCAGCTCTCTTTCTCTTCACCTCCAGCAGTAGCCTTGGTGGGCATCACTGCCAGGAAGGAACCTCCACATACTCCAAGGAGGAAGATTTTAGAAGAACCTACCCTAGCAAAGAGGACTGCACTTTTACAGTCTAAAGGGATTGACTGGCTGGCAGAGGCCTTCAGGGCACTTTAGCAGCTTCTCTGCAAATGTTTTGCCTCACTATCAGCACCTTCGCTCCGCCTGCGCCGCCACGGCCCCGCTGCCCCAGAGCCCACACGGCCCCCACACACAGCCCGGCCGGCGGGGATCGCGTCGGGGCGGCCGAGCCCGGCCCCAAGCCACCGGCCCCGGCGCGAGTTCCCCCGCCCGCCGCGAGAGCGCAGGGCCGGGCGCCCTTGGCCGGCTTTCGGCTTTGGTTCCGCGAGGTGAGAGGAGGTAATTTTGTGTTTCTGTTGCGGGGTGGTTTATTTTTCGGCGCGGGAGGCGGAGGTGCGGGTATGGGGAGGGGTCTTAGAGGGGAGCGTGGTAGTTGGTTGTTTCCCTTTTGCACCAGCCCAGGCCGCTTTTCCTTCTGCATTTCTTTCCTTCCTTCTGTTTTCCCCTCGCTCCCCGCGCCGCCTCGCAGGGCCCGCGCGCGGCCCAGGCCGCCCCGCCCTCCCCGCTCAGGCTCGGCGGTGGCGCGGAGCAGCACGGGAAAGGCTTTTCCCGCCGCCGCCCGGGGTCCCAGGCGCGGCTGGCGGCGGCGGCGGCCGGGAGAGGAGGAGGCTGCGCGGGGGCAGCGGGCGCGTTGGGCGAGCAGGGGAAGCCGGGCACGGGTGAGGCTGGGCACGGGCTGCGGGTGGTGGCGGGGGGCTGCGCGGCGTCTCTTTGCGAAAAGATTTCTGGCTGGGTCGCTTGGAGTCTTTTGGTTTTACGGCGTTTTTCCCACGGTCCCCCGCTTCTTCTTCATCCCGCGGCGGGGGCGAGCAGGAGCGCAGCGGGGCGACGGAGCGATGCAGAAATGAAGGCGGGAGGCGGGGCAGGGGCACGGCGGGTTTAGAGACCCGGGCCCCGGGCTTAGAGAGCTCACGCTGCTGCCTGTCCGGGGGCGGGGCGGGAGGCAGGAACTCCGGCGGCTCCTAAAGACTCCCTCCTTCTCTCCCCGGGAGCAGCGCGGAGTGGTGAGGCGCAGGAGAGGGGTGGTGGCGGTGGTGGCGGTGACAGAGAGAGGAGGGAGATTAAAGAGCCTTGGGATGTCACCATGGAGTGCCTGTGACTGCTCCTGACCTGTCTTTAGCAGCCCAGAGTCTTCTAGGATGTGACCGTGGAGCGTCTGTCACTGTCAGGGCTCCTTAGAAGGCCCAGAGAGCCCTGCGATGTCACCATGGAAGCCGTGTGAGTGCAGGTGAGCTCAGGGCTCTTTAAAAACCTGGCTCCCTTTGGAATGTGAGGATGGAAGCCTTGGGAGGGCCTTTGACCTGACTGCTCTTCAGCAGTTTAGAGAAACCTGGCATGTCCCCATGGAGCCGTTGTCACTGCCGGTGACGTCAGAGCTCTTTAGCAGCCTAGAGACACATGGGATGTCAGTACAAAGCTGCTGTCATTGCCTGTGACCTCAGTGTTCTTTAGGAGCACTGGGATGTCACAATGGAACACTTCTGGGTGTCTGTGAGGAAGAACCTTTTTAGCAGCCTGGAGACACCTGGGGGGATGTCCCTATGGAGTCCCTGTAACAGCGTGTGACCTCATGGCTCTTTTGCAGCCTTCGACACCCTCAGAATGTCACCGTAGAGCCGCTGTGAGTGCCTGTGACATTACAGCTTTTCAGCAGCATGGAGACACCTAGGATGTCACTGTGGAACCCCTGTGAGAGCCTGTGACATCACATCTGCTCAGCAGCCTGGAGACACCTGTTACGTTGCCATTGAGACCCTGTGACAGCGTGTGAAGTCAGTGCAGTTTGGCAGATGGGAGACTCCTGGGATGTCGCCATGGAACCCCTGGGATTGCCTGTGACCTCAGTGTTCTTTAGGAGCATAGAGACCACTGGGATGTCACCACAGAACCTCAGTGAGTGCCTGTGCCAAATGGGCTCCTGAGCACCTAGAGACTGTAGTGTTCTCACCATGCAGCCACTGTGACTGTCCGTGACCTCTCAAGTCTGTGGAAGATTTAAGAGCCCTGGCATGTCACCATGGAGGCCCTGTGACCTCACTTCTCTTTAGCAGCCCAGAGAGACTTGAGATGTCAGCGTGGGTGCCTGTCTGTGATCTCTCTACTTTTGAGCAGGCTGGAGACAACTCTGATGTCACCATGGGCTGGTGGTTCAGGGAGGTAAGGGTGGGGGGAGGAACATGTGCTAGGGCTCACTGGGACCTGCTCAGGCACTGAGTCGGCAGGGACCACAGCGGTACCCAGGCCTGGGAAACACTCCTGTCTCCCACTGGCCAAGTCTGGTCACAGGAAGCAGGTGTGCCCTCCACTGGGATGAGATGCCACATCTCCCCACTGGAACAGGGGACCAGGTGTACCCCGTGTCCCCAGCATGCCAAGTGTGGTCACGGAAGGCCAGGTCTCCCCACTGGGGTCTCAGACACGGTCTGACTGCTGCCGGCATGGGGAGCCTTCCCTCCTCTACCCAGGAGGCCAGGTGTGCTCACCAGAACAATCAGAGTAGTGGTATTTCACCGATGGCTGGGACACCAGTGGGCGGGTCACCCAACACTGCCAAGTGTGCACCACGCCTCCCACTTATTCCACACCTCTCATGTCTCGTCGGAGCGCCAGAGCAGAGTCAAGCTCAACAGGGTCTTCTTTCCGTGTTGCTTCTGCCAAGCCTGTTCCCTTGGCTGTGGTTTCTCTGGATAGTAAGTAGGGACAGTGGGAATCTCATTGATCCATTCATTCACATCACTAATTAGATGATGAGGCATTTGGCTATTTACTGAGCATTTATTTTCATATATGTTCCTTTTCTGGGTTAAGTATAAGTGGCCCATCCACCATGGTCCAAATCAGTAGAATTTTGTCTCAAAAGTGGGTGAAACACAATGCTACATCCTTGGAAGAATTGTGTCATTCCCACTGTCCTTATGTACCATCAGGATTTAACTTTTTTTTTTTAATTAGCATAAGCAATAACAACTCTATGCAACCGAGCCAGTCTTACTTGCAAAGATATGAACAATATCAGCGGAGGTGAGGAGTGCTCTGGAGGCCAGGGCCCAGGCAGTCTTCTCCCGCCTTGTTTTGGAGAGACCCAGGGCCTCTAGGAGCTCATTTGTTCCATAGAACCACTTGCGCCACTCTCCAGCGGGAAAGCCCCCAAACTTGATATCTCCTGCATTGGTGAGTTCCTGAATGTGTTCATGAAGATGTTGATATTTTCTCACTTTTCCAGTTGCAGCTTCCTGTAAAGATGCTTCAGTGCGTTCACATTTGATTGTCACCTCCATCACCAATGCCTGTTTTTCTCTTACAAAGATCAGGTCTGGTTTGTACATTTTGCCGTTGTCATCCCTCACATGTGGCTCTTGTAACACTGTCCAATCCTCCTTTGTAGCTTTGTTGATCAACATGTCACAGATGTAGTTGTGTCTTTTAATCCTGCCATTTTGTGTTACTGCACAGTTTCTGATGATGTGGGAGCACGTTTCATTTTCAGCCTTGCAGTGCCTGCAGCTTTTGGCACACTGATCTTGTCTTCCTCTTGCCAGGAAGGAACTCTCTTGTGGTGTAGACAATTGGCTCTCAGCTGCAATGCTGTTATTACTTTTCTGTCAGGTATGCCTCTGTATCTAAAGATCCAGAAATTGCTGATGTTACCCTCCTCAAAGTTTGTAACACTAGGGCCCTGGGATACCAGCTGTTTCCCTTTAGTAAATTCCTGTTTCCTCCGGTTACATGGTCGCAGATACTGAGTTTTCGGAGTAGCTACTTCCCATTCTGATGTTGTGTCATCACCTGCACCATCCAGCAGTTCCGTCTTAGGTTTAGGCTCCCATATGGACAGGATCTTTTCTTTATCTCCTCCAGCTGTTATCCATAATTTCCTGTAGATTTGATCGGAGCATTCTTCTTTCAGGAACAATCTTAAGGCATCATCCGACAATTGGGCAAGTCGACGTAATCTTTGGGCCCGTATACTTGGATTGAGGCCCATCAGTTTGGTGATACCCAAACCTCCATCCTTCATGCTGGAGTACAGGACGGCATCATGTGTGCATGGTGTGAAGTGTAGCCATTCCTTGACAGTCGATTGAATTTGTAGGTCAGGGGATTCAAGGAGCCCTGCTTTGCATCCTTGTGGTCTGCCAAGTATATTAGTGTAGGGATGGTGTCTATTTGTTTGGAATGTCCATTTTCTGAACAGGTTTTAATGTGATGATAGGTATGGATGTTCTCATACATATTGCTCACCAGTCTGGTGACATGGGGGTCCGCTTCCCTGTGCTGCAGACCATGTAGAATGTGCTGGTGGCTCACGGTGTCAAAAGCCTTAGCAATGCCCATGAATACGACACCCAGCGGTCTGTATTCTCTTTTGGCAGATGGAATTATTGTTCGTAGGAGTTTCCAGTTTTCAGAGGATTCCGCTGCTCTTATAAAGCCACTTTGCCTTGGGTTGAGGGAGCATGCCTTAGTCAACCTTGCTCTCATTATTCTGGAGAACAGTCTTAACGAGATGGAATCGATTGTGATGGGTCTCCAGTTATCAGTGTCCTTTAAACAATCCGGTTTGGCTGACTTTGGTATTAACACAGTCCTGCATCCCCTCACCATGTCTGGGATTTTTATCTGATGTTAACCAAAGGTTGACTATCTCCATGGTCTGGGAGAACTTGGGGTACATCTCCTTGAGGTCCCTTAGGGTAATCCCATCTGGACCAGGAGCCGAATTTTTGCTAATTTCCTGCACATTCTTCTCAATTTCTTTAGCCATAATAAAGTCCCTGAAAGCGCTGTTGTCAGCTTTAATTTGGAAGTTCCCAAGGCTCTTGAACTTGGCAGGTGTTTCCCATCTGGCTTTAAATGCTGAATAAATTTCTTGGGGTGGCATGTCACAGGACAAACATTCAACATCATCCAGAGTAATCTTGGCTAATTTCCCCCTATCTAGATGGAACAGGCGCTGGAAGTGCAGGTAATTACCTCTCTTGATTGCTCCCTGACAGATCTTCTTGAGTTTCTTTCCTGGGTCTTCCTTTTGTTCTTATCTTGGGTTGATGTTCTTCTCTGGCTTATCATATGGAGGCATCCCGAAGCAGTCCTGCCCTGACTCATTGACCAGTGATGTCATCTCGTGGCCATGAAGTAACTGCTGGAATGCCTGTGGGAAGGTGTTGAGTTTCCCAGCTGAAAGCCATTCACCCAGAGTTCTCTGCTAATGGGCCTGCAGCTGCCCCTCCCTCTGCTGGTTGATGTTCCCCAGCTGTTCCTCCTCATTATCTGGGTGATGACTCATCCCAGGTTCTGTTCCCATGCCCACAGCTGGTTCCTGGGGCAGCAATCTCCTTTTGTCACTGATTTGCTTTGCTGTCTTGGATGGAATGTGTTTGGCTAAGAGTTTATTGATGTTCTTGTTTTGCCAAAACTGAGCCTCTAACCTTAGCAGCAGATGTTCTTCCTCCTTGGTTCAACACCTTTTGTGAGCTCCTCGGGCAGAGGTCTCATTCGGGTGGGAAGCAACAATCCTTTCCTGATTTCTGACAATCGGGTGTGCCAATCTTTTGTGTTGTCCCAGGCCAATTTCTGTTTTGAAGTCACGGCTGCAAACCTCACAGATCCACTGGCCTGCTGGAGCTGTTTCAGCTGTTGCCCTGCATTTAGGAAAACGACTAGCAGTAGTTACTGATAGTTACTGTTTTCCCTCCCTCATGTAGCACATTGAAACCGAATCCTCCTTTTCCTGTGGGCTCCTTTCAGGTGTTTAATTAAGCCCAACACATGGTCCACCCGGGTTCCACAGCATGGACATGGTGGATTTTTGTCGGGAATCATCACTGTTGGAATGTCCTCCGGTGTCCGATTCACGCTGTTCCCTGGGACGGGTGGGGATTTTGCTGGCGTGTTGTTCTCTGGCTCGGGAGGTGATGTTTCTGATGTGCTTTCTGTCTTTTCCTCGCTGCTTTTTTCCCCATTGTTAAGTACAAACAACTTGCTGGTCTTCAGGAGACAGCTGTCTTCTCTCGCACTCAGATGAGGTGTAAGACGTTTGTACACCTCTGGCAGCCTGTTCAAACCCTCCCAACTTGTGGAAAAATGAACACATTCATTCGTTTCAGACACTCCCTAGTTACAAAACTCCAACACCACCAGTTCATTTTCATTTTCCACCAAATCTTGGGGGGCAGATGGTAAATTTGCAGACAACAGGTCTCCTTCAGTGTTAGACAAGGGGTCTAGTTTTAAATTGCTAGGCCCCAGTCTACCCAGTCAGAAGGGCTGGTCGGGGTGCTGGTCAATACCTGGAATAAGCGTATCGATGGCCCCATTTTACGGATCCGGAATTTTAGTTTGTAGCAAATTAAGGAGAGGAAGTATTAGATTGGTGGTGGACCCCCAACCACTTGCTGATCTTTGGCCAGCACAAACCCGTGGGCTAGGTTTTGGGTAAAAAGCTCCACAGCTCTTACCTTAAATTTGTTTCACTGATTTTGGGGCTATTGTTGGCTGATGATTCCAACAATAACTTGCTGGGGCAGAGGTCAGGTTCATTACCCTTCGCAGCGTTTTCAGTGGGACCACAAGGAGGTGCGACCTCTGCAGCGATGCCCAGTTTGTAACTACGCCCTCATACACAACGTCCTTTGCATTGGTAAGTTCTCATACCTCTTTCTCCAGGTGTTTGTACTTGTTCACTTGCTCAGGAGTGGCTTCTTCCGGCGATGTTTTGGCTGATTCCTACTGCACTGTCACATCCACGACAAATGCCTGGGCGACCTTTGCCAGTACCAGATTAGGTTTATATAACTCTTTGTTGTTATCGCTTATATGCGGTTCCTGAAACACTACCCCGTCCTTCTTCTTCGCCTCTTCAGACAGCACCTCGCCGATGTAACTGTGCCTCTTAATCCTAGCATCCTGTGTAACTGGGCAGTTGCCAATGATGTGGGTGCAAGTTTCATTGTCCGCCTTGCAGTGTCTGCTTGCCTTGAGGTATTGGTCCTGTCTACCCCTGGCTAAAAATTCTCTCGTGGGGTAGACATTCTCTCTCAGCTGTAATGCTGAAAGGAGCTTCCTGTGAGGTATGCGTCTATTATTTTGCAGCCAATTATTGCTAATTTTATCTCCTTCAAAATTTGTGATTCCGCAGTCCTGGGACAATAACTTAGTCCATTTATTGAATTCAATTTTTTTGCCAGTTGCATGGTTTAGGAAATTGGCTTTTTAAAGACGGTGCTTCCCACTCCAAAGTTATGTCTGCACTATATGAGCCAATTGGTTCAGTCACCGTTTTGGTCTCCCAAACTGACAAGTATCTTTTCTTTGTCTCCTCCATCTTGAGTCCACAGTTTCTTATACGCTTGTTCCATTTGATCTTACTCCAGGAACATCTTCGTGGTTTCTTACTAAACATATGTCAGGAAAATTAATCCACAAACACCAGAGGTTTATGTCCAAAAAGGAGATAGAGGAGTCCTGTTACTTTATTTGAATAAAGAGAGAGGTCATGGGCATTTCCCATGGGTCTCTCAGACTGATAGAGGATGCAGCCTCCTTTTTATCCTAATTTTCCAGCCACATTTCCCTCTCTCTTTCCCCATTGGCTGAGGTACTTGAGAGGTACAGACTTCCCGAATCACCTAATACAGACCCCATTCTAATGTATACCCCCCCTTTTCTTTTCCTTGTGTCTCTGTTCTTTTTCTCTAAATCCAGGGATTTAGCACAGCCTTGGGTGAGTAACAGTTTGTGTCAATCAGTGGAATTCCTATGGAATTTATGGTTCCTCCCACTGCTTCTTTCATCTCTCGGTATCTGGCTTTATCCACCAGCAGACCCACAGTTTGTTTGTAGAGATAAATCCCTCCCATTCCTTTCACATATATGATTATACGTTTCTTTTCTGGGTTAAGTATAGGTGGCCCATCCACCTGGTCCAGATCGTTAAATTTATCCCAAATACGGGCAGTGGGCGACACAGGACAATTGGCAGAATTGTATTGTTCTCATGTGTCCTACGCACTGTCCAGCAATGCCATTCAGCCGTATTTATGTTCCATGTTCCATCAACAGAAACGATTGAGCTTTGCTCGCAAACATATGAACGATGTCAGTGGAAGAGAGGAGCGCTGTGGATGCCAGGGCCCAGGCAGTCTTCTCTTGCCTCTTCTTAGAGAAACCTAGGGCCAGTAGCAACTCAGAGTTTTTCTCGTACCACTTTCCTTGCGCTCCTACAGGAAAGCCCATGAATTCAATGTCTGCTGCATTTTTAAGATCTTGAACTTGTCTGTGAAGTTGCTAATATTTCTTGACCTTCTCACTGGCAGCATCTTTCAAGGATGAGTTGGAGTGCTGGTATTTGACCATCATGTCCAGCACGAATGCCTCTCCTTTAAAAAAGATCAGATCTGGCTTGTATAACTCGTTGTTCTCATCTCTGATACGCTGCTCGTGGAATACAGTCCAATTCTTCTTTTTAGCCTCGCAGCTAAGCATCTCACAGATGGAATTGTGTCTTTTAATCCTGACCTCTTGAGGTATTGGACAATTCCCAATAATATGGGCTGGTGTTTCATTACCAGTGCCACAATGTCTACAGGTTTTCACACATTCATTTTGCCTACCCCTGGCCAGGAACCCTCAAATGGGGAAGGCATTGGCTCTCAGTTGTAGCACAGTTATCAATTTTCTGTGAGGTATTCCTCTCTACCTTGCTATCCACCAATTACTGATATTACCATTTTCAAAGTTCTCAATACCGTGGCCGTGGAATAACAGTTGCTTCCACTTACTGTATTCATGTTTCTGTCAGTTACAAGGTCTTGGGCAGTGGATCTTTGGAACGGCAACCTCCCGTTCAGATGCATCTTCACCCTCAGCAGGGATACCTTCTGGTAATGGAATAGGCTTCCAAATTGGTGGGATATTCTCTTTAGCTCTTTATGTCTATGCAATCTCCGTGCTTGTATACTTGGAAGAAGCGCCACCAACTTGAAGAAACCCAGACCACCATCTTTACAGTCCGAGTACAAGATAGCATCACAGATGTTTGGTGCAAGATGAAGCCATTCCTTGACAAAAGATTGAATTACCAAGTCAGGGGATTCCAGGAGCCCAACTTTTACTTTGGTGTGGTGGGCAAGGTGTACCAATCTCTGGATACTAGTAAGTTTTCAGTATCTTGATTTTCTGAAGAGGCTTTAGTGGTGCGTCATCAATCCAATGGAGCCAATCTTCTGGTTTTTCGGATAAACCTGTATCTGCTATACCAGTCCAGGGATCAATCTGTAAACCAAGATATTTCTCAGAGTGGCCAAGGTCAATCATATTAAGGGGGGTGCCATTTATCATCCACACTGGACAGTCATTGATGGTATAAGGAGAGTCTTTAGTTGGCTTGGTGTAAAAGCCATGACACTTCTCCCCCTGTGTCTTGAGATCAGTTAGATGGCAAAAGGTCTCTAGGATCTTGATGTTCGTACACATACCTTCCCAGGAGTCATTCAATAACACTAAATTATCAGCGAAGGCCATGGGGGTATCTTTGAAACTTCCTTGACAGTTGCCTTCACCAAGATTCTCCAATTTACATAATAGAGGGCCAAGCACCAGGTTGAATAATAAGGGTGACGTTGGATCACCCTGTTTGACACTTAAAAGGATTTGTCTTTTCCTTTTTGGTGTTGATGTCCGTAAAATTTTGCCAACAAGATGTTTAACGTGGGGGTCAACCCCTCTCTGCATCAGACTCATGATAATATGCTGATGACATACGGTGTCAAAAGCTTTCACAATGTCCACGAAAACAATCCCAAACTCTTTGTGCTCCTTTTTTGCATGTTTGACAGTAAGTTGTAACAACTTCAGATTCTCAGAACATCTTGCTGCATGTATAAATCCCCTTTGTCTGGGGTTTATGGGACATGCTTTGGTCAATCTTGCTGTTAAAGTCCTGGAAAATAACCTAAACACCATAGAAGCAATGGTGGTAGGCCTCCAGTTATTGATGTCATTAAGCCTATCCATATCGATAGACTTGGGGGTCAAGATTGACCAGCATTCATTCAGGGCAGCAGGAAGAGTTCTGGTTACGAGCCATAAATTGAAGATCTCCATCAATAGGGAATACCTGGGATGAATTTTGACAAGACGGCCCAACGTAATCCTGTGTGGCCCCGGAGCAGAGTTCCTCCTCATCTCTTTGATATTCTTTTCCACTTCTTTCTCAATAATCAGGGCTTTACAAGCAGTGTTATCTGCTTCCTTCTGTGAAGGGAAGGATTCAAGGCCCATGAATAATGGAGCCATAGCAGTCCCTCTATCAGCAATTTGGGAGATGGGGGATGTTCTCCTCTCCCCACATTAGGACCATTAGCCATCTATATCAGGTTGAACAGCTTTAGAGGGAACTTTTAGAAGACATCTTTTATCACATACCTGCTTGGCCATTTTAGATGGAATATGCTCTGCAGTTAAGTTATTGATGTTACCATCATACTTTATCAGTAATTGTCTCAGAAGAGCCTCTTCCTCCTCAGTCCATACCGTTTGGTGGGCTCCTCTAACCGATGTTTCCTTTGGATGGGGGGCAGCAATTCCTTCCAGGTTCCTTATAAGAGGATGCGCCAGCCTCTTGTGCTGTCCCAAGCCAATCTTGGTGGAGAAAGCCTTCTGGCATACTTCACAGATCCAGTCACCCTTTGGGACTACTTCCACATTTCCTTTGCACTGTGGGAAGTGGCAGGAGATACTGTGGTACGAACGCAACTGGGGGCTTGTCACCACAAGCCCCGGCGTGCCCTCGGGCAGAGGGGACGCAGCGTTGGCCTCCACAGCGTCCTCGCTGGACGGCTCAGTGGAATCGGCGTGAGATGGGTGCGTGCGCTGGCTCCTCCTCAGAGGAAACACGTCGGGCAGCCGATGATCAGGCTGGTGTTTGCCTGGAGGCAAAGAAGGCGGGAGGGGCTTCTGGTGTGAGTTCCAACAGGTTTATTTGCAGGAGGGACCAGGGACAAGCAACCGCCCTGAGGAGACACGGGCTAGTCCCCTTTATGGGGGGGTGGAGTAAGGCAGGGAAAGGGAAAACAACCAATGGGGTACAAGCAGAGGGGAGGATACAGTTTTTCAGAACAAATGGGGAAAACATGGAGGCAGGAGTCATAACAGGGAACCAATTAATAACTAAAAAAGGGAGAACTTTCTGGAACAGGGGGAGGTAATTTAGGATTGGGAGCCACCCAGGGGGAGGTAACCTAGACCTCAGTGATCTCTTCTGGTGACTGACATTTGATGGTTTCAGCCCGAGAGCAGGCTGACCCACCCCAACATGGTACTTTGGATTTCCTTACCACATTTGAGACACTTAAAGATGATCTTTCTTTTCCTGTGGGTTCTCTTTAGATGGTCAATCAGCCCCAGCATCCAATTGAATCGGGTATCACAGGATGGACAGGATGGATTTTTGTCAGGAACAGATACCACGTGTGTATCGATCGGTATCGTGCCTGAGCTTGTCCCAGGGAGAGCTGCAGATGTTTCAGGCTCATCCTTGTCTCTGTGATCTTTAAGCACGCACTCAGTTTCTCCATCCCGGGTGGACCTATTTGGTAAGGCTTCATATGCCTCAGGGTACTTGGCAAACCTCTCCCAAATTCCCCAATGACTGTCATAGTCAATCGTGGAATTAACAAACTCCAAACATACTAAATTGAGGTTCTCAGCTGCCAGTGTGGAGGGTAAAGGTATCAGTTAAAGGTAACAATATCAGCTGTACTGACCCTCAGATCTAAGGGGTCAGTCAGAGTGGCCGTTGATACGTAGAGCAATCTCATTGATTGTACCATTGTTCCAAAACCAGTCAAAGATAGATGTCAGTCCAAGTGAGGGTAGTCAAAGTTGACAGCGGGCCCTCTCCCACACTGCCGTGTCCAACACAAGTCCATGGACTAGGCTCTGGGCATCAGCAATAAGAGCTGTTACCAAACAATTTTGTTTCAGCTAAGATGTGAAGCTATGGGGGGTGAGTCCAAGCAATAGGGAGGGGTACACCCTCTCTCACACTGGGGCAGAAGCCAACTTTAGATACCACTAAGGGTATCCGGCGGGACCACAAGAAGGTGCGGCTTCCACAGCTGAGCCCAGTTAGTAACTGCTCCCATTTATTGAGCATATCACAATACACACTTTCCTGGCTTTAATGAAGGTAGCCTGTCCACCTTGGTCAAAATCAGTAAATTTTGGCCCAAGATTGAGGTGGTAAATGGATGACGTCATGGTACACACCTTGCAGCATGCAGCAAAACGAGTTTCCCAATCAGGGTTTGAAGTCTTAATCGGTCACAGATCGGGGCATAGCCATGCACTACCAGGGACATGGCCCTGTACGGCATGATGCGCATGCCCTTTCCAACGGTCTGGGGTATAGCTGTATGCATGGATGGGCTCTGGTACAAGACCATGTCTCCAGCACTCGGTGCCACTGGGTTGCAATCAGTGCAGAGCATCCAGGTGGCAGAATACGGCAACCGGTCCAGTCTTGCCCCCATGTAGTTGGAACAAGTGGCGTACACACCCAGGTTCTGATGGATTAGAGTGATGGCCTTGCGCGTGCAGTTGCTTGATTGATGTGATTCCCTCAAAACACAGAGGTCAACCAAGCTGGCCCTGGCTAGGCGATTGGCATATCCTGCTCTAAAGTGGGGGATTCCAAGAGTCATGGCAGCGCTACCCCTTGAGCAGCTGCCCGACTTTATCCAGATCACCACCCCCTGGGCAAAGGGTCAGCAGCTCATGTCATGACTCGTATGAGTTGTGTGACACCGAATCATGAGGCTACTATTTGGGTGGTGAGTCCAAACAGTAGGGAGGGGTAGCCGCTACACCCTCGCTCACACTGGGGCAGAAGTCGACTTAGTTACCCTTGCAGGCATCCAGCGGGACCACAGGGAGATGTGACTTCTGCAGCTGAGCCCAGTTAGTAACTAAGCTCTCTTTCTTCCTTGTTCTCTTTTGCATCCAATTAGCTGTCATTCTGGATGCTTGCTGACCATGGGACCTTTGCAACTTTGGATCCCTGGTCGCCTTTGTAATCTGGCAGAGCCTTACTCAGGCCACCAAAACAGTTCTCAAAAGCATCATTCACCACCCCTTGTGGATCTTGCCCATCCAAAATCTTCTCAAAGGCGCTCTGGCACTTAGCAAATCTACATGCTATGACCCTTTCCTGGTGACATCACAATAGTGGAGCTTCAGCTGTCCCTCTCTCGGCAATTCAGTGACCTGGGGGAGCTCTTTTCTCTCAACATTAGACTCGCTTTTGATTTCAGATTGAACCACATTGGAGGGACCTTTCATGAGAAGGTGTCTCTTGTCATTTATCTGCTTTGCCGTCTTAGATGGAATATGCTCCGCAATCAACTTACTGATGTTTCTGTTACCGGCATACTTCATCACCAACTGAGACAGAGGAGCCTCTTCCTCCTCAGTCTATACCTTTTTATGGGCTGCTCTCACAGATGACTCTATAGGATGGGAGGAAGCAATCCTTTCCAAGTTTCTCACAAGAGGATGCATCAACCTCTTGTGCTGGCCCAGGCCAGTCTTGGTAGAGAACCCCTTCTGGCATACCTCACAGAGCCAGTCACCCATCGGAACCCCACACACATTCCCCTTGCACCGTGGGACATGACAGGCAATACTGTGGTATTTTAAGATTTCATTTACCACATTTAGAGCACTTAAAAAAGATCTTTTTCAGCCCATGGGTCCTCTTTAGAGGTTCAATCAGCCCCAGTATTTGATTATATTGGGTAAAACAGCGTGGACAAGCTGGATTTTTGTCTGGGACGGACACCACAGGAGTTCCAACTGGTGTCCCACCTCACTGATCCCAGAGAGAGCCTCAGGTGTTTTGGGCTCCTCAATATCTCCTCAATCATGCCCACACTGATGCATCATCCCAAGCAGGCCGAGGTGGCAAGGCCTCATATGGCTCTGGGAACTCAGCCAATCCCTCCGAGACACTAACCAGATGGATTCCAACCTCAGAGTAAATAGAGGAGTTTAAAAACTCCAGACACACCAGATTGAGCCCAACATCTCCCAACGCAGGGGATAAAGATGGAATGACATTGGCTGATGTGACCCTAAGATCTAAAGGGTCACTTTGAGTAGCTGTTCAAATGTACCACAAAGCCATTGATTGCACCATTGTCCAAATCAAACAAACAGTAATGACGGTATAAGTGAGGGCAGTCGAAGTCAGCAGCTGGCCCTCACCCAAACTCCTAACTGTGTCCAACTTAAGCCCATGGACAAGGCTCTGGGCGACAGTTAAACAAGTGTGCCAAGCAATTTGTTTCTGCAGGCTTGGGAAACTACCGCTGGGTGGCGAGTCCAAGCGATGGCGAGGGGTAGCAATTATACCCTCTCTCACACTGGGGTGGAAGCCGACTTCATTACCACAAAGGGTATCCAGCGGGGCCTTGAGAAGGCGCGGCTTCCGCAGCTAAGCCCAGTTAGTAACTGTGCCCTCATTTATTGAGCATACACGTACGTACATGCACCTGTTCTGTGTTAAGTGAAGGTGGCCCATCCGCCTAAGTTGCAATCAGTAAGTTTTGACGGGGTTATCAGACACGCCACACAGCGTGTGGCAAACGAGATTCCCATAATTGGTTTGGAGACTCAATCCTTGTCAAGATTAGGGCATGCCTTGCTCTACCAGTGACGTGGCCCTGTATGGCACGAATGCACCTTGGCCCTGTCGCACAGTTGCTTGAGTGACATATGTCTCCCTCACAACATAGAGGTCACACAAGCTGGCCCTGATAGGCGAACGGCAAAAGCAGGCTCCAAGGTGGAGGGTCCCATAAGTCATGGCAGCACTACCCTCCAAGCAACTGCCCGACCCTACCTAACTCTACCACCCTGAGGGTGAAGGGCTCACAGCTCATGTCTTATGTACCACCAGCAAGAGTGTCATGAGTCACATGAGTTTGTTTCACCCCTTTGGAAACGGTATACCGAGTGGGTGGTGAAGCCACAGGGTAGGGCGAGAGCATTCTATGCTCCCACACTGGGGCAGAGGTTGACTCAGTTACCCTACACAGGGCATCCGGTGGGACCGGGAGGAGGTACAACCTCTGCAGCTGAGCCCATTTAGCAACACACGTCCCGAGTCATAGAGACATCTAAATTATATGTTTCTATTCCAGGTTAAGTAAAGGTGACCCATCCACCTGGTCCAATTTGAATTTGATGCCCAAATATGGGCCAGACATGGTATGATGGATGAACTCCTCCCACCCAAAACCAATTCCACTGTCCAGCTCTTACCACACAGGGAAGGGGCCTTCATTTATTTAAAGGTACACACAGTCGGGCTTTACTAGTAAATATATGTACTATGTCAACAGAAGAGAAGAGCGCTCTGGATGCTAGGGCTCGGGCAATCCTCCCCTGCCTCGTTTTAGGGAGTCCCAGGGCCTGTAGCAATTCAGAGTTCTTCTCATACCATTTTCCCCGTGCTCCTGAGGGAAAACCTACAAACTCAATGACTGTTGCATTTGTAAGATCACAAATTTGTGGGAGAAGGTATAGGAGAAAGTTTCACGAAGGATGTCTGGACTTCAGGCGTCTCTCTTGAAAGCTGTTTATTGCATAGGCGAAGTTACAGCATTTCAGGGAGTGAGTATCCAGAGCCAGCCCTACAGCTGCCAGCTCCAGCTGTAGGCATACCTGAAGCCGCTTTCTGTTCAAGTTACAAAGCATTATATGCTTTTCTTTGCAGAGTATCTTAACACATAACAACCAATAAGCACCATACACAGTACCTTTACATTTGCCTGTAGCCTATCATAACTACTACCAGCACCATTTTATAGTCATTATTATCCAATCACAAGAGAAAGTAAGTTACAATTCAAGCTTATAGTGGAAAATTCTCAGACCTTTCTTCTTCCTGCATCGACATTTCTTGTTTGCCTGCCATCTCTCTCTTTTTGGTAAAGACATGTTTTCTATTTACTTATGCTCTTCTCGAGACTTATTTACTTGGTGAAAAACATGTCTTTGTTTGTAGTCACATCCCTTTGTCCTACTCCTAAAAATCTCCTTCCAACTCATCTCCAACCTTTGCCTTCTCAGTTACTCATCGATCACTGTTTCAGCAAAACATCTTTTACTCTATACCAAAACTTGCTTCCATTTCTATCTCATCCCCAGTTTCTACATTCACAGATCTTTCTGCCAAGTCTACATACCTGTGAAACTTTCTTACCAAACTTTCATCCTCCCCAACAAGAAGGTGCTGATATTTTTTGGCCTTCTCAGCAGCAGCCTCTTTCGAAGACGAATTACTATGCTCATATCTCACTGTCACGTCCACTACAAATGCCTTTGCTTCTGTAACAAAGATCAAATCTGGCTTTTGTAATTCATTCTGATCATCCTTCAAGTGTGGTTCCTAAAACACTGTCCAATCCTCCCTGTTAGCCTCACAGCTAAGGGTTTCACAGATGGAATTGTGTCTTTTAATCCTGGCGTCTTGAGTAATTGGACAGTTCCCGATGGCATGGGCGGTTGTTTCATAATCAGCGCCACAGTGTCTGCAAGATCTAACGCAAACATCATGCCTACCCTTTGCCAGGAATTCATGTGTAGCTCTTAATTGCATCACAGTTACAAGTTTTCTATGAGGAATACTGTGGTAATGCACCAGACAGCCGTTACTGGTGTTCTCATTCTCAAAGTTCTCCATACCATGGCCCTTGGCAGCCAGATGTTTCCATTTATTAAATTCAACTTTCTGCCAGTCACAGGGTCTTGGAAAGCAGGTTCTGGAACGGGGAGCCTCCCACTCTGACAAGACTTCACCTCCTTCTACAACAAATTCCGTCTCAGGGATAGGCTCCCAAATTGGTGGGATGGACTCCTTTACCCCACCAGCTCTCAACCATAATTTCTCAAATACCAGTTCTAGATGTTGTTCCTTCAAGAATGCAACCAGAGCACCATCCAAAGATTGAGCCAGCCTACGCAATTTCCGTGCTTGTATACTTGGTATAAGCACTGCCAATTTAATGAGTCCTAGCCCTCCACCCTTAAACCTCGAGGAAAAGACGGCATCACATTTACTTGATGGGAGGTGAAACCACTCCTTGACCATCCTCCTAATGAACAGGTCAAGGGATTCGAGGAGCCCAGCTCTTGCCTCGGTATAGGCAGCCAGATATATCAGTCTAGGAATGGTAAGTCCTGAGTATATCAACTTTCTGAAGAGTTTTGAGTGGTGTGTCTCCAATCCGATGGAGCCATTCCTCTAGTTTCCCAGGCAAGCCTGGATTGGCAAAATTGGTCCAGGGGTCAATCTGGGTGCCTAGATATTTCTCTGAGCTCCCAGGGTCGATCATGTTCAGGGCAGACCCACTAATCCACCGGGCAGGACAATCATTGATGGTATATGAGTCTTTTGTCAGCTTGATGTAAAAGCTGTGGCATTCCTCCCCTTGTGTCCAGAGACCAGTAAAGGTGCAAAAGGTCTCCAGAACCTTGATGTTATGACACATACTTTCCCAGGAGTCACTCAGCAGCACCAAATCATCAGCAAAGGCCGTGGCCGTAAGTTTAAACCCACCATGATGGAACCCCTTGCCTTCTGCTTTAGGTTTACACAGAAGAGGGTCAAGTGCCAGGGTGAATAACAAAGGTGACATGGGCTTGCCCTGCTTGACACCGGAGCAGATGTTAATTGGGTCTGTTTTCCCATTCTTAGTGACAATGTACGTCGTGATGTTTCTGTACATCTCACTAACCAGGTGGACCACATGGGAATCAGCCCCCCTCTTAACTAAACCAGTGATGATATGCTGGTGACAAACAGTGTCAAAGGCCTTGACTATATCCACAAACACAACCCTCAGATCTTGATGCTCCTGTTTAGCACTTTTAACCAGAAGCTGTAACAGCTTCAGGTTCTCAGAACAACCAGAAGCACTAATAAAACCCCGTTGTCTGGGCTTAATGGGGCATGCTCGGGCCAGTCTCGCCATAGCGATCCTGGAAAATAACCTGAACACCACAGAAGCAAAATGGAGATAGGTCTCCAGTTATGGATATCAACAAGTCTCTCCTCCTCGGAAGACTTGGGTATCAAAACTGTCTGGCAGTCCCATAGTGCATCCGGTATAGTTCTGGTAACGAGCCAGAGGTTGAAGATCTCTCTCAACTGGGAGAACTTAGGGTCTTCTTTAATAAGATGACCCAAAGCAATCCCATCTGGCCCAGGAGCGGAGGTTTTACACATCTCACTCAAGTTCTTACCAATCTCTTTCTCAGAGATCAAGTCCTGAAACATGGTGTTATCCGCTTCCCTATATATATACAGGGAAGGTTTCAAGACCATTAAAACAAACGGATGTTTCCCATCTTTCCTTAAATGCATTGTGGATAACACCAGATGATATTTGGCACTGCAGGGCTTCCGCATTATCCAAAATAGCCCGTGCCAAGCTCCCTCTATGAATCTGAAACAACCTCTGATATCTCAGATATTTTCCCCGCTTGACGGCCCTTTTCTGCATCCACTTAGTTGTTGCCCCGGATGCTTTTTGGCCTCGAAGCCCCCGAGGCCTTCACGGCTTAGACACTTTATGGTTAAGCCTATCCAGGCTATCCCGAAACTTTTCATACACTTCATTCACCACTGACTGCAGGTCTTGCTCATGCACTACTTTCTCAAAGGCCTCCTGACACATGGTGAATTCTCCAGCCGATAGCTTCAGCCTGATGGCATCATGATAGTGGAGCCTCAAACTTCCCTCACTTTGCCCTTTAGCAGATTGCGGAGATTCCTCTCTCCCTACATCCCCGCCTTCTCTAGATCAAACTTTCTTCGAGGGACCTTTTCCCAGAAGGCGTCTTTTATCACTAATCTGCTTTGGCGTCTTAGATGGTAAGTGCTCCGCTATCAGCTGATTGATGTTCCTGCTACCGGCAAACTTAACCACCAATTGGTTCAGGAGAGCCTCTTCCTCTTCAGTCCATACCTTTTTATGGGCCCCCCGCAAAGATGTTTCTTCAGGGTGGGAGGCAACTATCCGTTCCACATTACGCACAAGAGGGTGTTGTAACCTCTTGTGTTGGCCCAGTCCAATCTTGGTGGCAAAACCACGGGAACAAACCTCACACACCCAGCTGCCCGTGGGAGCCACAAGACCTTCACCCTTGCACCGAGGGACGTGACAGGCGATACTGTGGTATTTCAGATTTTGCTTACCACACTTTGAGCACTTAAACCAGATCTTTTTACATCCATGGGACTTCTTCAGATGGTCTATTAACCCCAGCATCCTAGTGAACCGGGTCATACAGCATGGACACGATGGATTTTTTGTCCGGGACGGACATAACAGGAGTTCCTGTAACAGTTCCGCCCTCGCTGGTCCCGGGAGGAACCTCAGGTGTCAATGGTTCCTCAGGTTCTCTTGCTTCACACCCAATTTCTTCCTGAACCAGCCCAGAGGGCAAGAATTCATAGGGCTCAGGAAGTACAGCCAGACACTCTGCAGTGTTAATCCGATGGATACCAGCTTTAAAAACAAATTTGAAGTTTATAAACTCTAAAGATACAAGATCGAATCTTTCCTCCTCTAACACCACAGGAGGTGATGGAATTCTGGCATCTCTGACCCATAGATCTAAAGGGTCAGTTTGGGTGGCCGTTGACACGTACCGCAATGCCACAGATGGTACCATTGTCAGACCCAAGTTGGCGTTTGGTCAAATCCAGGAGAGGGTTGTCAAAGTCCACAGATGGGACCCTCGACCAACCTGCAGACTGTGTCCAGCTAATGCCCGTGGACAAGGCTTTGGGCAACAGCGAATGGCTGCGCCAACAAATTTTTGTTTCTGCAGTTTGTGAAACTACCACTGGGTGGCGATTCCAGCAATAGGGAGGGGAGATAATACCCCCTCACTCACACTGGGGCAGAGGTCGACTTTGTTACCCTTTCAGGTATCCGGTGGGACCACGAGGAGGTGCGACCTCTGCAGCTATGCCCAGTTAGCAACTATGACCTTAATAAACATATAAAATTATATGCTTCTTTTCCGGGTTAAGTAAAGGTGGCCCGTCCACCTGGTCAAATTCGAATTTGTAGCCCAAATCTGGGCAAGACACGATAGAAGGGGATGAACCCCTCCCACCCAAAACCAATTCCACTGTCCAGATCGAACCACTGAGGGAAGGGGCCTTTATTGTACAGGTACAACTAATCTAGCTTTGCTTACAAACATATGAACTATGTCAACAGAGGAGAAGAGCGCTCTGGATGCCAGGGTCCAGGCTAGTCTCCCTAGCCTCGTTTTAGAGAGTCCCATGGCCTCTAGCAACTCAGAGTTCTTCTCATACCACTTCCCCCGCGCTTCCAGGGGAAAACCCGCGAACTCTACTGATGTTACATTTGTGAGGTCCTGAATATGTGGGAGAAGGCGTTGATATTTCTTCACCTTCTCCTCAGCGGCCTCTTTCAACGAGGAGTTGCTGTGCTCGTATCGCACTGTAACATCCACTACCAGTGCCTTTTCCTCCTTAACGAAGATTAAATCCGGTTTGAATAGTTCATTTTCCTCATCTCTCAGGTGTGGCTCTTGGAAAACTGTCCAATTCTCCCTCTTAGCTTCCTGGCTAAGGGTTTCACAGATGACATTGTGCCTTTTAATTCTGGCTTCCTGAGTAATTGGACAGTTTCTGATGACGTGAGCAGCTGATTCATATACGGCGCCACAGTGTCTACAAGTTTGAACACAGACATCGTGTCTACCCCTTGCCAGAAATTCCCGAGTGGGGTAGACATTTGCTCTTAATTGCAGCGCGGTTATGAGTTTCTTGTGGGGGATGCCGCGGTAATGCACCAACCAATCATTACTGATCTTATCATTCTCAAAATTTTCAATCCCATGGCCCTGGGCAACCAGATGTTTCCATTTCTTAAATTCCACCTTCCGCCAGTCACACGGTCTAGGGAGGTGAAGCTTAGAACGTGGTGCCTCCCACTCTGACAAGGCTTCACTGCCCTCACTAACAATTTCCATCACTGGGATGGGACCCCAAATCTGGGGGATGGACTCTCGAACGCCACCAGCTTTAATCCATAATTTCTCATATAATAATTCCAGATGTTCACCCTTTGAAAAGGAAACTACAGTCCCATCCGAAGATTGTGCTAATTTATGCAATCTTCGCGCTTGGATACTTGGTATAAGCACCGCCAGCTTGATAAGTCCCAGCCCTCCATCCTTAAATCTCGAATACAAGATGGCATCACATGTACTAGTTGGAAGATGAAGCCACTCCTTGACCGCTTTCTTAATCATAAGGCCAAGGGATTCGAGGAGCCCAGATTTTGCATCGGTATGGTCGGCCAGATATATCAGTCTAGGGATGGTATATGTCCTGAGTATATCGGCCTTCTGGAGGGGTTTAAGTGGTGTGGTCCCAATCCGATGAAGCCACTCTTCTAGTTTTTCTGGAAGTTTTGGATCAGCAAAACCGGTCCAAGGATCGATCTGTGTGCCTAGATATTTCTCTGAGCTTCCCGGGTCGATCATGTTCAGGGGAGTTCCTCCAACTTGCCAGACAGGACAATCATTGATGGTATACGCGTCCTTAGTCGGCTTGATGTAAAAGCCGTGGCATTTCTCCCCTTGGGTCCGGAGGCCAGAAAGTTTACAAAAGGTCTCCAAAATTTTGATGTTATAACACATGCCTTCCCATGAGTCGCTCAGAAGCACCAGATCGTCTGCGAAGGCCATGGCCGTAATCTTAAATCCTCCATGATAGAATCCATGACCTTCTGTTTCCAGTTTACATAGTAGAGGGTCCAGCGCCAGATTGAATAACAGAGGTGACATTGGGTCGCCCTGTTTAACACCGGAGCGGATGTTAATAGGGTCTGTCGTCCCATTCTTGGTGACGATGTACGTTTTGATATTCCTGTACATCTCACCGATTAGATGGATTATATGGGAATCAACCCCTCTCTTAACCAAACCAGCAATGATATGCTGATGGCAAACGGTATCAAACGCCTTGGCAATATCCACAAACACTACCCCTAAACTTCGATGCTCCTGTTTTGCCTTTTTAACCAGAAGCTGTAACAGCTTAAGGTTCTCAGAACAGCCTGATGCACTGATAAAACCCCGTTGTCTGGGCTTAATGGGACATGCTCGAGCCAGTCTCGCATTCACGATCCTGGAGAATAACCTAAATACCACCGATGCAATGGTAATAGGCCTCCAGTTATTGATATCGCCAAGTTTCTCCTCGTTGGATGACTTGGGTATCAAAACTGTCCGGCAGTCCCGCAGCGCATCAGGTAGAGTTCCGGTGGCCAGCCAGAGGCTGAAAATCTCTCTCAACTGGGAGAACTTAGGGTCTGTTTTGATAAGATGACCCAAAGTAATCCCATCTGGCCCAGGAGCGGAGGTTTTAGATATCTCCCTCAAGTTTTTACCAATCTCCTTCTCAGAAATCATGTCTCAAAACATGGTGTTATCTGCTTCCCTGTATACAGGGAAGGTTTCAAGACCACTAAAACAAACAGATGTTTCCCATCTATCTTTGAATGCCTTGTGGATAACACCAGATGGTATTTGGCACTGCAGGGCTTCCACGTTATCCAGTATAGTACGTGCCAACCTCTCTCTATGAATCTGGAACAATTTCTGATATCTCAGATATTTTCCCTTCTTAACGGCCCTTTTCTGCATCCACTTAGTTGTTTTACCGGATGCCTTTTGGCCTTTAGGCCTCCGTGGCCTTCGCGGCTTAGACCCTTTTTGGTTAAGCTCAACCACACTATCCCGAAACTTCTCATATACTTCGTTCACCACTAGCTGCGGATCTTGCCCATCTATGATTTCCTCAAAAGCCTCCTGATACATGGTGAACTTACCGGCCGATAGCTTCAGCTTGATGGCATCATGATAGTGGAGCCGCAAGCGTCCCTCACTTTGCCTTTTAGCAGACTGGGGAGGTTCTTCTCTCCCTACATCCCCGCCTTCTCTAGATCGAACTTTCCTCGAGGGACCTTTTCCCAGAAGGCGTCTTTTGTCACTAATCTGCTTTGGTGTCTTAGATGGTAAGTGCTCCGCTATCAGCTGATTGATGTTCCTGCTACCGGCAAACTTAACCACCAATTGGTTCAGGAGAGCCTCCTCCTCTTCGGTCCATGCCCTTTTATGGGCCCCCCTTAAAGATGTTTCTTTAGGGTGGGAGGCAACTATTCGTTCCGCATTACGCACAAGAGGATGTTGTAACCTCTTGTGTTGGCCCAGTCCAATCTTGGTAGCAAAGCCACGGGAACAAACCTCACAGATCAAACTGCCCGTGGGAGCCATATGACCTTCACCTTTACACTGAGGGGTGTGACAGGCGATACTGTGGTATTTCAGATTTTGTTTACCACATTTAGAGCACCTGAACCAGATCTTTCTACATCCATGGCCTTTCTTTAGATGGTCTATTAGCCCCTGCATCCTAGTAAACCGGGTCGTACAGCATGGACACGATGGATTTTTGTCTGGGACAGATATCACAGGAATTCCTGTAATTGTTCCGTCCCTGCTGGTCCCGGGAGGAGCATCCGGTGTTACTGGCTCCTCTATTTCTCTTATTTCACACCCATTTATTTCCTCCTGAACTGGCCCAGAGAGCACAGTTTCATAAGGTTCAGGAAGTACCGCCAGACACTCTGCAATGTTGCCCAGATGGCTCCCAACCTCGAAATCAAGTTTAGAGTTAATAAACTCCAAAGATGCTAGATCGAACTTCTCCTCCTCTAACACTACAGGTGAAGATGGTATTTTGGCCTCCTCGACCCACAGATCTAGAAGGTCAGTTTGGGTGGCTGTTGACACATACCTCAAAGCTACAGAATGTACTATCGTCAAGACCATGATGGCGTTTGGTCAAGTTAAGAGGAGGGTTGTCAAAGTCTGCAGATAGAACCCTCGACCAGTCTGCAGACTGCGTTCAACTAATGCCCGTGAACAAGGCTTTGGGCAACAGCGAATGGCTGTGCCAATAAATTTGTTTCTGCGATTAGTGAATCTACCACTGGGTGGCGAGTCCAGCAATAGGGAGGGAGATATTGCTCCCTCACTCACTCTGGGGCAGAGGTCGACTTTGCTACCCTTACGGGTATCCGGCGGGACCACGAGGAGGTGCGACCTCTGCAGCTATGCCCAGTTAGTAACAATGACCCCTTAAGAGAGTCATAGTTACTCCCGCCGTTTACGCGCGTTTCATTGAATTTCTTCACCTGGACATTCAGAGCACTGGGCAGAAATCACACAGCGTCAACACCTGCCTGGGGTCACATCCACCATGAATACTTGCTTTGCCTTCACAAATATTAGCTCCTGTTTCTATAACTCATTGCTGTCATCTCTTAGATGTGGTTCCTGAAACATTACCCACTCCTCCTGTTCAGCTCCCTTTGGTAACATTTCACGGATGTAATTGTGCCTTTTAATTCTTGCATCCTCCATCCATGATTGGGCAGTTCCCGATGACCTGAGAGCATGTTCCATTCTCAGCCTGGCAGTGGCTGCAGGATTCGATGTGCCTTTCTTACCTACCCTTTGCCAGGAACTTTCTGGTGGGGTAAATGTTGGCTCTCACCTGCAGTGCTGTTCCAAGCTCCCTGTGGGGTATGTGCCTCTGTAGCTCTTGATCCAGAAGTTGATGGTCCTTTCCCATTCAAAGCTGGTAATAGCCAGGCCCTGGGATACCAGTTTGGTCCATTTTGCAAATTCTACTTTTCTCCAGTTGTGAGGTTTCAGAGAGCTGGTCTTTGGAGTGGCTGCCTCCCATTCTGATGTTATTTCCTCATCACCAAATTTGGGTGCTTCTGTCACTGGTTTGGGTTGCCATATTGATGGCGTCTTGTCTTTGTCTCCTGTGGCTTGTATCCATGCTTTTCATAGGCTTGTTGTATTTGTTCTTTCTTCAGAAATGTTTTGATTGTTTCATCTGAGGATTGAGCAAGTCTATTCAGTCATTGATCTTGTACAGTTGGAATCAGTCCTATCAGCCTGGGGGTACTCAAACCTCCTTTGTGCTTGAATACAGGATGGTGTCACATGTGCTTGGGGGTAGATGCCACCATTCCTTGACAGCCGATCGTACTTATAAGCCAAGCCCTTTTAGTGCTGTGAAGAGCTGAAAACCTGAGGGAAGAAAAAGAGGAGATGCTTAAAGCTGAAATTCTGTTGTAAAGCTATGAAGTATCAGAGTACCCATTGTAATTTCATGAAAGCATGGGGGGTGAGGCGTTCAACTTGTGAGCAAAAGCACCTGCACTGAGATAAGCACATGCTGAAGCAGCTGTAATTTCATGAGAAGTTTGAACGGGGAGAGATGGAAGCAATGAGGACCTTTGCTCCAAATGGAAAAGGAGAAGACCTCAGTTCCTAGAGATGCTCCCAGAGATAGTCCTAGAGATGAAGATGGGGAGGATCCTTTGATCCCAGGGAAGGAGGAGGACCTCTGTTCTTAGAGATGAAATGCTCCCAGAGATGGGTAAAGAGAACTTTTGTTTCTGAACGGCTCAACCTTAAAATTGCACCCCAGTAGCTCAAGATTGGACCCTTGAAAGCAGGTGTGGGAAAAGCTGCAAGTCGTGGGAAGGGACTCTCACATGATGCGAGCAGAGAACCAACCCGGGCGGCTGTCTCGTTGTGATAGTTTCTCCATAGCATGAGCGAGAGAGACTCCTCTTCCTAAATGAACTGAACAAGGTTATTATGGAAGTGGTAAACAGACTAAACATCTCAAGGGTTGTCTCTTCACATTGTCAGTGGGAGAAGGGAGGAAGGTGGGGGGAGGGGAAGAGTTCTGAAGGTGTGGTATGATTTTATTTTTTCCCTTTTTCCCTCTTTTAGGTCTGTTAATAAATTTCTTTATATTCTTTCAAGTATAGTGTCTGCTTTGCGTTTCTCCTAATTCTTATCTCACAGAAGGCAAACAGTAATGAGTATTTTGGACCAAACCACTACACCAAGGGACTCAAGGAACCCTGCTTTGACATCTGTTTGGTCTGCCAAGTAGGTCAGTCTGGGGGTGGTATAAGGTTTCAAGATGTCCATTTTCTGTAATGGTTTCAGTGGTGCCTTATCGATCCATTGTAACCAATCTCCTGATTTTACAGATAGTTCCAGTTTAGATACACCAGCCCAAGGGTCAATCTGCAGGCCCAGATATTTAAGAACTACCAGGGACAATCATATTGAGGGGTGTGGCATTAACAGTCCATGCTGGACAGACCTTGTGTGCCCCCAACAATATTGCATGGGTGAGATTTGCTCAAGCCTAACAGAAATCCACAGTTCTGGCATCAAAGCTCTTCTCGGCCTCCCACCATCAGAAGAGTTCATGCAGAAAAGAGGACAAAGAGACTGAAACTTCTCCCACTATGTTTGCCCTTTCCAAATTTGGCAGCTCCCAGCAAGGGAGATTCCCTTTTCCCTGGTTTTCACTCGCTCTGGTCTGGGACCCTGATGGCAAACACCTTCTTAAACCACAGCCTCTTCCTTCCACACTGTGAACATCACCTCCAGCAGTGCTTCACTCAGGACTTTCAGTGCACCCCAGGCCCCTCTGCAGAAATGCCCTTGCTCTGGGGGCTTCCCCCTGGGCTCTGCAGTCCCAGTGGTGCTGGTCCCAGTAGCCCAAGGAGTCTTGCCTGTGAGTCTGATGGTGCTGAACAGAAAGTCTGTGCTGAACCTGAAAAATCTCATGATGTTTAGCTTTAATGTGTGCTAACCATGGAGTTTCTTCAAGTTTCTTGGGTTTCTGGGCCGTTCCCAGGCAGTTGCTGGGGGAGTTCCTGAGGCAGGTCCCAGGCGGTTTCTGGGTGGGTGCCTGGGTGGCTTCCAAGGTGGTTCTCAGGCAGATCCTTGGGAATTTTCAGGAGGTTCCTTGATGGGTTTTGAAAGGTTCCTGGGGTGGGTTTCCAGAGAGGTTACATGAGCAGGATTCTGGGTGGGTTCCCACATGGTTCCTGGGCAGTTCCTTGGAGAGGTTGCTGGGTGGATCCTGGGTGGCTCCCTGGACAGGTTCCCATGTAGTTCCTAGGCAGGATCCCAGGTGGTCCCCACTCATGTTCCCAGGCCATTCCCATGGCAGTTCATGGGTGATTCCTGGAATCCGTTTCCAGTCTCAGTCAGGCAGCGCAGTTTGCCGTCCCACCATGTCCCCACCTGGCCCAGAGCAAAAACCAAAAATCCTGAGTCAGTCAATCCAAACTGAAGTATACTGAAAATTATCTGTCGGAGGAGGGTGTCTCTCTGTGTATGCATGTGTGGGGGTGTGTCTCTCAAAAGGATAGAAAGGGTAAGGATTAAAAGAAGATGGCCAAAAGGCTCAAGAGGACTTAAACGCACTTAAACTCAGCAACATTTAACTTAATTGATCCCCTAAATTAAACTCCACAATTTAGCAGAGGAGCAACACCTAATAGCATTTAAATTGTACTTCAACTACACAACATTTAACTTAGAACTTCACTGAAACCCAGCACCTCAGCAAAGGACCCCCACAGGCTTTACCACAGCACAACAGCAATTTACAGGCCTGACCTAGGGACAAACCTAAAGCACTTCAGAGTCCAGGGGAGCAGCTCCTCTCCCACCTTCCAGAGAGCACATGCACACCTGCACACACACAAGCACACAAAGAGCCTGCACAAGGTACCTGTGAAAAATTCCCCTCCAAGGCACTGAAATACTCCCTGCAGATGCCTTGGCATCTTCTCACCAAAGGGAAAAGGCTGAGGCCTCCAGGACTGGGGGCATCAGCAGCCCAGGAGCCGTCGTCCTTCAGGGATCCCCCGAGTGCAGCCAACGGGAGAGTTCCTGGCTCACAGGGGCCCCACTCACAGGGACTTTGCTGCTCACCGCTGCTGCGGCCCAGCACAGCTCCAGGGGGCTCCTTTGGCACCCTGGGCTGGCCTTTAGTCACAACAAGGTTTCATCCTGGCCCCACTTGCGATCGGCAGCTTTCTCTGCTCACAGGCCCTCCATGCTGACATCCCATGTCATCCTGGGACTCTTTCATCTTCCAAAGACATCTGAGGGCAGGGCCACTCACAGTGACTCCGTGGCAAAACCAGAGGTGTCTCTAGGTGCTAAGGAGCCCTTTTGGCACTGGCACTCCCCGGGGTTCCATGGGGACATCCCAGGGCTCTCTATGTTCCTAAGGAACAGGCAGGGGAAGGGCAATCCCAGGGCCTCCAGGGTAACATCCCAGCAATCTCCACACTGCTAAGGAGCCACGATGTCACAGGAACTCACAGGCCATCTACACTGACATTCCAGAGGGCTCCCTGCTGCTGGAGAGCAGTGATGTCACAGGCACTCACACTTGGCCCCTGGAGACATTCCAGGAGGTTCCATCTTGCCAAACAGCTGGGATGTCACAGGCACTCACAGGGGCTCCCAGGGGACATCCCAGGGGTCTCAAAGGCTGCAAAAGAACCATGAGGACTCGTGCTGCCATGGGGGCCCCATGGGGACATCCTGGGGTCACCATGCTGCTAAAGAGATGGGATGGCACAGGCACTTTAACATCACTTAAAGAATCATGGGAAAGCTATCAGGAAAGAAAGATTTCATATCAAAGCCACAGCAGGACAAGGTTCCTTGCCAAGCTTCACTCTACTCCTGACACGACGGTTAAGGCACAGCGAGGAAAAGCAACAAACAAAATCCAGAGTCAGTCAATCCAAAATGAAATACCATGAAAATCATCTGTGCATGTGTGTGAGTGTGTGCATGTCTTTGTAAAGATGATCTAAAGAGTAAGGATAAAAAGAACATGGCCTAAAGGCTCAGCAGCACTTCACTTAAGTAAAAGGTAGCAACATTTAAACTTATAAGTTAAACTTAACCATTTAGCAATGGAATAACACTGAAAAGCTTTTAGACTCAACCATACTTCAACTTAAACAACACTTAACTGAGAACTGAACTCAAACCCGACACCTCAGAACAGGACCCATACAGGATTCACCATACCTCTATAGTAACTTTACTTACAAGCATAACTTACTTACAGTTCTAAAGCACTTAAAGATCCAGGAGAGCAGCCCCTCTCCCACGTTCCAGAGAGGACATGCACACCTGCACGCAGTGTTTACCATTCAGGCACAAACAAAGTTTCCAAGGCTGTTAAAATAAAAAAAAAGCAGGAACACGTTAGACAGCACCAGTTGCTGGGAGTGCACGTTGTTTTTGATAAGCTCAAGAGTAGCTCAGCCAAGCTGCAGTTTGTCAAGGCCAAGGCCTAACCAGCATTTCTCAGATCATGGGGAGGCTGAAAAATGGGAGGGAAGGGGAATGCACCACCACAAGCCATGAGATCACACCTGATCACAGACCCTCTGTGCTGACATCCCATGTCATCACAGGGCTCTTAATCCTCCAAAGACTTCTGAGGTCACGGGCATTGACAGGGGCTCCGTGGGGACAACAGAGGGGTCTCTACGTGCCATGGAGCCCATTTGGCTCAGACACGCACTGAAACAAAGGGTTCCAGAAAGACCTCCCGGTGCTCTCCATGCTTCTGAAGAACACCAAGGTCATGGGCAATCCCAGAGGCTCCACGGGGACATCCCAGGGGTCTCCCATCTACCAAACCAGACTGAGCTCACAGGCTGTGACAGGATGTCAGTTGTGACATCAGTGGTGTCTCTAGGCTGCTGAGGAGCCCTGATGTCACAGGATCTCACAGGGGCTCCACGGGGACATTCTAGGGGTCTGCAGGCTGAAAAAGAGGTCTCTTGTCACAGACAGTCACAGAGGTGCCAGTGTGACATCCCACTGGTCTCTGCTCAGAGGAACACTGAGGTCACCAGCAATCCCAGGGGCTCCATGGGGAGATCCCAGGGCTCTCAGGCTGCTCAAGAGCTCTGATGTCACCAGCAGTGACACAAGCTCCTTGGGGATCTCCATCGCTGCTGCAGTGGCAGCTTCAGACAAAGGCTCCTAGAGCAGCACGGCCACCGAGTCACAAGGGGCACAGAGGGACCCCTGGCTTTCTCAGCTCCTTCTCACAGACAGGAGCCTGGCTGGGGCGGCTGCATCCAAGCCCGGCCTCACACTGTCACTGGTTTCAGTAACTCTGTCCAGCAGGACTTGAACATGGCAAAACAGATCAATGTATAGAAAACAAATTATTCAGTAGGAGAAATGATTTGACACAAAGGACTCGATCGCAATTATTGACTACACAGGAGAAAATCCAAACCTGCTCCTGGCAGTGTACAGTAGAGCACAATAGAGTGCACTCTATTAAAGCAGTAGGGAAGCAGTCATCTTTCAGCAAGCAAAGAGAAACAGTTATGAAGTAGAGCTCGATGTAACTCCCCACACCAACACTCGTGGCAGCTCTCTTTCTCTTCACCTCCAGCAGTAGCCTTGGTGGGCATCACTGCCAGGAAGGAACCTCCACATACTCCAAGGAGGAAGATTTTAGAAGAACCTACCCTAGCAAAGAGGACTGCACTTTTACAGTCTAAAGGGATTGACTGGCTGGCAGAGGCCTTCAGGGCACTTTAGCAGCTTCTCTGCAAATGTTTTGCCTCACTATCAGCACCTTCGCTCCGCCTGCGCCGCCACGGCCCCGCTGCCCCAGAGCCCACACGGCCCCCACACACAGCCCGGCCGGCGGGGATCGCGTCGGGGCGGCCGAGCCCGGCCCCAAGCCACCGGCCCCGGCGCGAGTTCCCCCGCCCGCCGCGAGAGCGCAGGGCCGGGCGCCCTTGGCCGGCTTTCGGCTTTGGTTCCGCGAGGTGAGAGGAGGTAATTTTGTGTTTCTGTTGCGGGGTGGTTTATTTTTCGGCGCGGGAGGCGGAGGTGCGGGTATGGGGAGGGGTCTTAGAGGGGAGCGTGGTAGTTGGTTGTTTCCCTTTTGCACCAGCCCAGGCCGCTTTTCCTTCTGCATTTCTTTCCTTCCTTCTGTTTTCCCCTCGCTCCCCGCGCCGCCTCGCAGGGCCCGCGCGCGGCCCAGGCCGCCCCGCCCTCCCCGCTCAGGCTCGGCGGTGGCGCGGAGCAGCACGGGAAAGGCTTTTCCCGCCGCCGCCCGGGGTCCCAGGCGCGGCTGGCGGCGGCGGCGGCCGGGAGAGGAGGAGGCTGCGCGGGGGCAGCGGGCGCGTTGGGCGAGCAGGGGAAGCCGGGCACGGGTGAGGCTGGGCACGGGCTGCGGGTGGTGGCGGGGGGCTGCGCGGCGTCTCTTTGCGAAAAGATTTCTGGCTGGGTCGCTTGGAGTCTTTTGGTTTTACGGCGTTTTTCCCACGGTCCCCCGCTTCTTCTTCATCCCGCGGCGGGGGCGAGCAGGAGCGCAGCGGGGCGACGGAGCGATGCAGAAATGAAGGCGGGAGGCGGGGCAGGGGCACGGCGGGTTTAGAGACCCGGGCCCCGGGCTTAGAGAGCTCACGCTGCTGCCTGTCCGGGGGCGGGGCGGGAGGCAGGAACTCCGGCGGCTCCTAAAGACTCCCTCCTTCTCTCCCCGGGAGCAGCGCGGAGTGGTGAGGCGCAGGAGAGGGGTGGTGGCGGTGGTGGCGGTGACAGAGAGAGGAGGGAGATTAAAGAGCCTTGGGATGTCACCATGGAGTGCCTGTGACTGCTCCTGACCTGTCTTTAGCAGCCCAGAGTCTTCTAGGATGTGACCGTGGAGCGTCTGTCACTGTCAGGGCTCCTTAGAAGGCCCAGAGAGCCCTGCGATGTCACCATGGAAGCCGTGTGAGTGCAGGTGAGCTCAGGGCTCTTTAAAAACCTGGCTCCCTTTGGAATGTGAGGATGGAAGCCTTGGGAGGGCCTTTGACCTGACTGCTCTTCAGCAGTTTAGAGAAACCTGGCATGTCCCCATGGAGCCGTTGTCACTGCCGGTGACGTCAGAGCTCTTTAGCAGCCTAGAGACACATGGGATGTCAGTACAAAGCTGCTGTCATTGCCTGTGACCTCAGTGTTCTTTAGGAGCACTGGGATGTCACAATGGAACACTTCTGGGTGTCTGTGAGGAAGAACCTTTTTAGCAGCCTGGAGACACCTGGGGGGATGTCCCTATGGAGTCCCTGTAACAGCGTGTGACCTCATGGCTCTTTTGCAGCCTTCGACACCCTCAGAATGTCACCGTAGAGCCGCTGTGAGTGCCTGTGACATTACAGCTTTTCAGCAGCATGGAGACACCTAGGATGTCACTGTGGAACCCCTGTGAGAGCCTGTGACATCACATCTGCTCAGCAGCCTGGAGACACCTGTTACGTTGCCATTGAGACCCTGTGACAGCGTGTGAAGTCAGTGCAGTTTGGCAGATGGGAGACTCCTGGGATGTCGCCATGGAACCCCTGGGATTGCCTGTGACCTCAGTGTTCTTTAGGAGCATAGAGACCACTGGGATGTCACCACAGAACCTCAGTGAGTGCCTGTGCCAAATGGGCTCCTGAGCACCTAGAGACTGTAGTGTTCTCACCATGCAGCCACTGTGACTGTCCGTGACCTCTCAAGTCTGTGGAAGATTTAAGAGCCCTGGCATGTCACCATGGAGGCCCTGTGACCTCACTTCTCTTTAGCAGCCCAGAGAGACTTGAGATGTCAGCGTGGGTGCCTGTCTGTGATCTCTCTACTTTTGAGCAGGCTGGAGACAACTCTGATGTCACCATGGGCTGGTGGTTCAGGGAGGTAAGGGTGGGGGGAGGAACATGTGCTAGGGCTCACTGGGACCTGCTCAGGCACTGAGTCGGCAGGGACCACAGCGGTACCCAGGCCTGGGAAACACTCCTGTCTCCCACTGGCCAAGTCTGGTCACAGGAAGCAGGTGTGCCCTCCACTGGGATGAGATGCCACATCTCCCCACTGGAACAGGGGACCAGGTGTACCCCGTGTCCCCAGCATGCCAAGTGTGGTCACGGAAGGCCAGGTCTCCCCACTGGGGTCTCAGACACGGTCTGACTGCTGCCGGCATGGGGAGCCTTCCCTCCTCTACCCAGGAGGCCAGGTGTGCTCACCAGAACAATCAGAGTAGTGGTATTTCACCGATGGCTGGGACACCAGTGGGCGGGTCACCCAACACTGCCAAGTGTGCACCACGCCTCCCACTTATTCCACACCTCTCATGTCTCGTCGGAGCGCCAGAGCAGAGTCAAGCTCAACAGGGTCTTCTTTCCGTGTTGCTTCTGCCAAGCCTGTTCCCTTGGCTGTGGTTTCTCTGGATAGTAAGTAGGGACAGTGGGAATCTCATTGATCCATTCATTCACATCACTAATTAGATGATGAGGCATTTGGCTATTTACTGAGCATTTATTTTCATATATGTTCCTTTTCTGGGTTAAGTATAAGTGGCCCATCCACCATGGTCCAAATCAGTAGAATTTTGTCTCAAAAGTGGGTGAAACACAATGCTACATCCTTGGAAGAATTGTGTCATTCCCACTGTCCTTATGTACCATCAGGATTTAACTTTTTTTTTTTAATTAGCATAAGCAATAACAACTCTATGCAACCGAGCCAGTCTTACTTGCAAAGATATGAACAATATCAGCGGAGGTGAGGAGTGCTCTGGAGGCCAGGGCCCAGGCAGTCTTCTCCCGCCTTGTTTTGGAGAGACCCAGGGCCTCTAGGAGCTCATTTGTTCCATAGAACCACTTGCGCCACTCTCCAGCGGGAAAGCCCCCAAACTTGATATCTCCTGCATTGGTGAGTTCCTGAATGTGTTCATGAAGATGTTGATATTTTCTCACTTTTCCAGTTGCAGCTTCCTGTAAAGATGCTTCAGTGCGTTCACATTTGATTGTCACCTCCATCACCAATGCCTGTTTTTCTCTTACAAAGATCAGGTCTGGTTTGTACATTTTGCCGTTGTCATCCCTCACATGTGGCTCTTGTAACACTGTCCAATCCTCCTTTGTAGCTTTGTTGATCAACATGTCACAGATGTAGTTGTGTCTTTTAATCCTGCCATTTTGTGTTACTGCACAGTTTCTGATGATGTGGGAGCACGTTTCATTTTCAGCCTTGCAGTGCCTGCAGCTTTTGGCACACTGATCTTGTCTTCCTCTTGCCAGGAAGGAACTCTCTTGTGGTGTAGACAATTGGCTCTCAGCTGCAATGCTGTTATTACTTTTCTGTCAGGTATGCCTCTGTATCTAAAGATCCAGAAATTGCTGATGTTACCCTCCTCAAAGTTTGTAACACTAGGGCCCTGGGATACCAGCTGTTTCCCTTTAGTAAATTCCTGTTTCCTCCGGTTACATGGTCGCAGATACTGAGTTTTCGGAGTAGCTACTTCCCATTCTGATGTTGTGTCATCACCTGCACCATCCAGCAGTTCCGTCTTAGGTTTAGGCTCCCATATGGACAGGATCTTTTCTTTATCTCCTCCAGCTGTTATCCATAATTTCCTGTAGATTTGATCGGAGCATTCTTCTTTCAGGAACAATCTTAAGGCATCATCCGACAATTGGGCAAGTCGACGTAATCTTTGGGCCCGTATACTTGGATTGAGGCCCATCAGTTTGGTGATACCCAAACCTCCATCCTTCATGCTGGAGTACAGGACGGCATCATGTGTGCATGGTGTGAAGTGTAGCCATTCCTTGACAGTCGATTGAATTTGTAGGTCAGGGGATTCAAGGAGCCCTGCTTTGCATCCTTGTGGTCTGCCAAGTATATTAGTGTAGGGATGGTGTCTATTTGTTTGGAATGTCCATTTTCTGAACAGGTTTTAATGTGATGATAGGTATGGATGTTCTCATACATATTGCTCACCAGTCTGGTGACATGGGGGTCCGCTTCCCTGTGCTGCAGACCATGTAGAATGTGCTGGTGGCTCACGGTGTCAAAAGCCTTAGCAATGCCCATGAATACGACACCCAGCGGTCTGTATTCTCTTTTGGCAGATGGAATTATTGTTCGTAGGAGTTTCCAGTTTTCAGAGGATTCCGCTGCTCTTATAAAGCCACTTTGCCTTGGGTTGAGGGAGCATGCCTTAGTCAACCTTGCTCTCATTATTCTGGAGAACAGTCTTAACGAGATGGAATCGATTGTGATGGGTCTCCAGTTATCAGTGTCCTTTAAACAATCCGGTTTGGCTGACTTTGGTATTAACACAGTCCTGCATCCCCTCACCATGTCTGGGATTTTTATCTGATGTTAACCAAAGGTTGACTATCTCCATGGTCTGGGAGAACTTGGGGTACATCTCCTTGAGGTCCCTTAGGGTAATCCCATCTGGACCAGGAGCCGAATTTTTGCTAATTTCCTGCACATTCTTCTCAATTTCTTTAGCCATAATAAAGTCCCTGAAAGCGCTGTTGTCAGCTTTAATTTGGAAGTTCCCAAGGCTCTTGAACTTGGCAGGTGTTTCCCATCTGGCTTTAAATGCTGAATAAATTTCTTGGGGTGGCATGTCACAGGACAAACATTCAACATCATCCAGAGTAATCTTGGCTAATTTCCCCCTATCTAGATGGAACAGGCGCTGGAAGTGCAGGTAATTACCTCTCTTGATTGCTCCCTGACAGATCTTCTTGAGTTTCTTTCCTGGGTCTTCCTTTTGTTCTTATCTTGGGTTGATGTTCTTCTCTGGCTTATCATATGGAGGCATCCCGAAGCAGTCCTGCCCTGACTCATTGACCAGTGATGTCATCTCGTGGCCATGAAGTAACTGCTGGAATGCCTGTGGGAAGGTGTTGAGTTTCCCAGCTGAAAGCCATTCACCCAGAGTTCTCTGCTAATGGGCCTGCAGCTGCCCCTCCCTCTGCTGGTTGATGTTCCCCAGCTGTTCCTCCTCATTATCTGGGTGATGACTCATCCCAGGTTCTGTTCCCATGCCCACAGCTGGTTCCTGGGGCAGCAATCTCCTTTTGTCACTGATTTGCTTTGCTGTCTTGGATGGAATGTGTTTGGCTAAGAGTTTATTGATGTTCTTGTTTTGCCAAAACTGAGCCTCTAACCTTAGCAGCAGATGTTCTTCCTCCTTGGTTCAACACCTTTTGTGAGCTCCTCGGGCAGAGGTCTCATTCGGGTGGGAAGCAACAATCCTTTCCTGATTTCTGACAATCGGGTGTGCCAATCTTTTGTGTTGTCCCAGGCCAATTTCTGTTTTGAAGTCACGGCTGCAAACCTCACAGATCCACTGGCCTGCTGGAGCTGTTTCAGCTGTTGCCCTGCATTTAGGAAAACGACTAGCAGTAGTTACTGATAGTTACTGTTTTCCCTCCCTCATGTAGCACATTGAAACCGAATCCTCCTTTTCCTGTGGGCTCCTTTCAGGTGTTTAATTAAGCCCAACACATGGTCCACCCGGGTTCCACAGCATGGACATGGTGGATTTTTGTCGGGAATCATCACTGTTGGAATGTCCTCCGGTGTCCGATTCACGCTGTTCCCTGGGACGGGTGGGGATTTTGCTGGCGTGTTGTTCTCTGGCTCGGGAGGTGATGTTTCTGATGTGCTTTCTGTCTTTTCCTCGCTGCTTTTTTCCCCATTGTTAAGTACAAACAACTTGCTGGTCTTCAGGAGACAGCTGTCTTCTCTCGCACTCAGATGAGGTGTAAGACGTTTGTACACCTCTGGCAGCCTGTTCAAACCCTCCCAACTTGTGGAAAAATGAACACATTCATTCGTTTCAGACACTCCCTAGTTACAAAACTCCAACACCACCAGTTCATTTTCATTTTCCACCAAATCTTGGGGGGCAGATGGTAAATTTGCAGACAACAGGTCTCCTTCAGTGTTAGACAAGGGGTCTAGTTTTAAATTGCTAGGCCCCAGTCTACCCAGTCAGAAGGGCTGGTCGGGGTGCTGGTCAATACCTGGAATAAGCGTATCGATGGCCCCATTTTACGGATCCGGAATTTTAGTTTGTAGCAAATTAAGGAGAGGAAGTATTAGATTGGTGGTGGACCCCCAACCACTTGCTGATCTTTGGCCAGCACAAACCCGTGGGCTAGGTTTTGGGTAAAAAGCTCCACAGCTCTTACCTTAAATTTGTTTCACTGATTTTGGGGCTATTGTTGGCTGATGATTCCAACAATAACTTGCTGGGGCAGAGGTCAGGTTCATTACCCTTCGCAGCGTTTTCAGTGGGACCACAAGGAGGTGCGACCTCTGCAGCGATGCCCAGTTTGTAACTACGCCCTCATACACAACGTCCTTTGCATTGGTAAGTTCTCATACCTCTTTCTCCAGGTGTTTGTACTTGTTCACTTGCTCAGGAGTGGCTTCTTCCGGCGATGTTTTGGCTGATTCCTACTGCACTGTCACATCCACGACAAATGCCTGGGCGACCTTTGCCAGTACCAGATTAGGTTTATATAACTCTTTGTTGTTATCGCTTATATGCGGTTCCTGAAACACTACCCCGTCCTTCTTCTTCGCCTCTTCAGACAGCACCTCGCCGATGTAACTGTGCCTCTTAATCCTAGCATCCTGTGTAACTGGGCAGTTGCCAATGATGTGGGTGCAAGTTTCATTGTCCGCCTTGCAGTGTCTGCTTGCCTTGAGGTATTGGTCCTGTCTACCCCTGGCTAAAAATTCTCTCGTGGGGTAGACATTCTCTCTCAGCTGTAATGCTGAAAGGAGCTTCCTGTGAGGTATGCGTCTATTATTTTGCAGCCAATTATTGCTAATTTTATCTCCTTCAAAATTTGTGATTCCGCAGTCCTGGGACAATAACTTAGTCCATTTATTGAATTCAATTTTTTTGCCAGTTGCATGGTTTAGGAAATTGGCTTTTTAAAGACGGTGCTTCCCACTCCAAAGTTATGTCTGCACTATATGAGCCAATTGGTTCAGTCACCGTTTTGGTCTCCCAAACTGACAAGTATCTTTTCTTTGTCTCCTCCATCTTGAGTCCACAGTTTCTTATACGCTTGTTCCATTTGATCTTACTCCAGGAACATCTTCGTGGTTTCTTACTAAACATATGTCAGGAAAATTAATCCACAAACACCAGAGGTTTATGTCCAAAAAGGAGATAGAGGAGTCCTGTTACTTTATTTGAATAAAGAGAGAGGTCATGGGCATTTCCCATGGGTCTCTCAGACTGATAGAGGATGCAGCCTCCTTTTTATCCTAATTTTCCAGCCACATTTCCCTCTCTCTTTCCCCATTGGCTGAGGTACTTGAGAGGTACAGACTTCCCGAATCACCTAATACAGACCCCATTCTAATGTATACCCCCCCTTTTCTTTTCCTTGTGTCTCTGTTCTTTTTCTCTAAATCCAGGGATTTAGCACAGCCTTGGGTGAGTAACAGTTTGTGTCAATCAGTGGAATTCCTATGGAATTTATGGTTCCTCCCACTGCTTCTTTCATCTCTCGGTATCTGGCTTTATCCACCAGCAGACCCACAGTTTGTTTGTAGAGATAAATCCCTCCCATTCCTTTCACATATATGATTATACGTTTCTTTTCTGGGTTAAGTATAGGTGGCCCATCCACCTGGTCCAGATCGTTAAATTTATCCCAAATACGGGCAGTGGGCGACACAGGACAATTGGCAGAATTGTATTGTTCTCATGTGTCCTACGCACTGTCCAGCAATGCCATTCAGCCGTATTTATGTTCCATGTTCCATCAACAGAAACGATTGAGCTTTGCTCGCAAACATATGAACGATGTCAGTGGAAGAGAGGAGCGCTGTGGATGCCAGGGCCCAGGCAGTCTTCTCTTGCCTCTTCTTAGAGAAACCTAGGGCCAGTAGCAACTCAGAGTTTTTCTCGTACCACTTTCCTTGCGCTCCTACAGGAAAGCCCATGAATTCAATGTCTGCTGCATTTTTAAGATCTTGAACTTGTCTGTGAAGTTGCTAATATTTCTTGACCTTCTCACTGGCAGCATCTTTCAAGGATGAGTTGGAGTGCTGGTATTTGACCATCATGTCCAGCACGAATGCCTCTCCTTTAAAAAAGATCAGATCTGGCTTGTATAACTCGTTGTTCTCATCTCTGATACGCTGCTCGTGGAATACAGTCCAATTCTTCTTTTTAGCCTCGCAGCTAAGCATCTCACAGATGGAATTGTGTCTTTTAATCCTGACCTCTTGAGGTATTGGACAATTCCCAATAATATGGGCTGGTGTTTCATTACCAGTGCCACAATGTCTACAGGTTTTCACACATTCATTTTGCCTACCCCTGGCCAGGAACCCTCAAATGGGGAAGGCATTGGCTCTCAGTTGTAGCACAGTTATCAATTTTCTGTGAGGTATTCCTCTCTACCTTGCTATCCACCAATTACTGATATTACCATTTTCAAAGTTCTCAATACCGTGGCCGTGGAATAACAGTTGCTTCCACTTACTGTATTCATGTTTCTGTCAGTTACAAGGTCTTGGGCAGTGGATCTTTGGAACGGCAACCTCCCGTTCAGATGCATCTTCACCCTCAGCAGGGATACCTTCTGGTAATGGAATAGGCTTCCAAATTGGTGGGATATTCTCTTTAGCTCTTTATGTCTATGCAATCTCCGTGCTTGTATACTTGGAAGAAGCGCCACCAACTTGAAGAAACCCAGACCACCATCTTTACAGTCCGAGTACAAGATAGCATCACAGATGTTTGGTGCAAGATGAAGCCATTCCTTGACAAAAGATTGAATTACCAAGTCAGGGGATTCCAGGAGCCCAACTTTTACTTTGGTGTGGTGGGCAAGGTGTACCAATCTCTGGATACTAGTAAGTTTTCAGTATCTTGATTTTCTGAAGAGGCTTTAGTGGTGCGTCATCAATCCAATGGAGCCAATCTTCTGGTTTTTCGGATAAACCTGTATCTGCTATACCAGTCCAGGGATCAATCTGTAAACCAAGATATTTCTCAGAGTGGCCAAGGTCAATCATATTAAGGGGGGTGCCATTTATCATCCACACTGGACAGTCATTGATGGTATAAGGAGAGTCTTTAGTTGGCTTGGTGTAAAAGCCATGACACTTCTCCCCCTGTGTCTTGAGATCAGTTAGATGGCAAAAGGTCTCTAGGATCTTGATGTTCGTACACATACCTTCCCAGGAGTCATTCAATAACACTAAATTATCAGCGAAGGCCATGGGGGTATCTTTGAAACTTCCTTGACAGTTGCCTTCACCAAGATTCTCCAATTTACATAATAGAGGGCCAAGCACCAGGTTGAATAATAAGGGTGACGTTGGATCACCCTGTTTGACACTTAAAAGGATTTGTCTTTTCCTTTTTGGTGTTGATGTCCGTAAAATTTTGCCAACAAGATGTTTAACGTGGGGGTCAACCCCTCTCTGCATCAGACTCATGATAATATGCTGATGACATACGGTGTCAAAAGCTTTCACAATGTCCACGAAAACAATCCCAAACTCTTTGTGCTCCTTTTTTGCATGTTTGACAGTAAGTTGTAACAACTTCAGATTCTCAGAACATCTTGCTGCATGTATAAATCCCCTTTGTCTGGGGTTTATGGGACATGCTTTGGTCAATCTTGCTGTTAAAGTCCTGGAAAATAACCTAAACACCATAGAAGCAATGGTGGTAGGCCTCCAGTTATTGATGTCATTAAGCCTATCCATATCGATAGACTTGGGGGTCAAGATTGACCAGCATTCATTCAGGGCAGCAGGAAGAGTTCTGGTTACGAGCCATAAATTGAAGATCTCCATCAATAGGGAATACCTGGGATGAATTTTGACAAGACGGCCCAACGTAATCCTGTGTGGCCCCGGAGCAGAGTTCCTCCTCATCTCTTTGATATTCTTTTCCACTTCTTTCTCAATAATCAGGGCTTTACAAGCAGTGTTATCTGCTTCCTTCTGTGAAGGGAAGGATTCAAGGCCCATGAATAATGGAGCCATAGCAGTCCCTCTATCAGCAATTTGGGAGATGGGGGATGTTCTCCTCTCCCCACATTAGGACCATTAGCCATCTATATCAGGTTGAACAGCTTTAGAGGGAACTTTTAGAAGACATCTTTTATCACATACCTGCTTGGCCATTTTAGATGGAATATGCTCTGCAGTTAAGTTATTGATGTTACCATCATACTTTATCAGTAATTGTCTCAGAAGAGCCTCTTCCTCCTCAGTCCATACCGTTTGGTGGGCTCCTCTAACCGATGTTTCCTTTGGATGGGGGGCAGCAATTCCTTCCAGGTTCCTTATAAGAGGATGCGCCAGCCTCTTGTGCTGTCCCAAGCCAATCTTGGTGGAGAAAGCCTTCTGGCATACTTCACAGATCCAGTCACCCTTTGGGACTACTTCCACATTTCCTTTGCACTGTGGGAAGTGGCAGGAGATACTGTGGTACGAACGCAACTGGGGGCTTGTCACCACAAGCCCCGGCGTGCCCTCGGGCAGAGGGGACGCAGCGTTGGCCTCCACAGCGTCCTCGCTGGACGGCTCAGTGGAATCGGCGTGAGATGGGTGCGTGCGCTGGCTCCTCCTCAGAGGAAACACGTCGGGCAGCCGATGATCAGGCTGGTGTTTGCCTGGAGGCAAAGAAGGCGGGAGGGGCTTCTGGTGTGAGTTCCAACAGGTTTATTTGCAGGAGGGACCAGGGACAAGCAACCGCCCTGAGGAGACACGGGCTAGTCCCCTTTATGGGGGGGTGGAGTAAGGCAGGGAAAGGGAAAACAACCAATGGGGTACAAGCAGAGGGGAGGATACAGTTTTTCAGAACAAATGGGGAAAACATGGAGGCAGGAGTCATAACAGGGAACCAATTAATAACTAAAAAAGGGAGAACTTTCTGGAACAGGGGGAGGTAATTTAGGATTGGGAGCCACCCAGGGGGAGGTAACCTAGACCTCAGTGATCTCTTCTGGTGACTGACATTTGATGGTTTCAGCCCGAGAGCAGGCTGACCCACCCCAACATGGTACTTTGGATTTCCTTACCACATTTGAGACACTTAAAGATGATCTTTCTTTTCCTGTGGGTTCTCTTTAGATGGTCAATCAGCCCCAGCATCCAATTGAATCGGGTATCACAGGATGGACAGGATGGATTTTTGTCAGGAACAGATACCACGTGTGTATCGATCGGTATCGTGCCTGAGCTTGTCCCAGGGAGAGCTGCAGATGTTTCAGGCTCATCCTTGTCTCTGTGATCTTTAAGCACGCACTCAGTTTCTCCATCCCGGGTGGACCTATTTGGTAAGGCTTCATATGCCTCAGGGTACTTGGCAAACCTCTCCCAAATTCCCCAATGACTGTCATAGTCAATCGTGGAATTAACAAACTCCAAACATACTAAATTGAGGTTCTCAGCTGCCAGTGTGGAGGGTAAAGGTATCAGTTAAAGGTAACAATATCAGCTGTACTGACCCTCAGATCTAAGGGGTCAGTCAGAGTGGCCGTTGATACGTAGAGCAATCTCATTGATTGTATACCATTGTTCCAAAACCAGTCAAAGATAGATGTCAGTCCAAGTGAGGGTAGTCAAAGTTGACAGCGGGCCCTCTCCCACACTGCCGTGTCCAACACAAGTCCATGGACTAGGCTCTGGGCATCAGCAATAAGAGCTGTTACCAAACAATTTTGTTTCAGCTAAGATGTGAAGCTATGGGGGGTGAGTCCAAGCAATAGGGAGGGGTACACCCTCTCTCACACTGGGGCAGAAGCCAACTTTAGATACCACTAAGGGTATCCGGCGGGACCACAAGAAGGTGCGGCTTCCACAGCTGAGCCCAGTTAGTAACTGCTCCCATTTATTGAGCATATCACAATACACACTTTCCTGGCTTTAATGAAGGTAGCCTGTCCACCTTGGTCAAAATCAGTAAATTTTGGCCCAAGATTGAGGTGGTAAATGGATGACGTCATGGTACACACCTTGCAGCATGCAGCAAAACGAGTTTCCCAATCAGGGTTTGAAGTCTTAATCGGTCACAGATCGGGGCATAGCCATGCACTACCAGGGACGTGGCCCTGTACGGCATGATGCGCATGCCCTTTCCAACGGTCTGGGGTATAGCTGTATGCATGGATGGGCTCTGGTACAAGACCATGTCTCCAGCACTCGGTGCCACTGGGTTGCAATCAGTGCAGAGCATCCAGGTGGCAGAATACGGCAACCGGTCCAGTCTTGCCCCCATGTAGTTGGAACAAGTGGCGTACACACCCAGGTTCTGATGGATTAGAGTGATGGCCTTGCGCGTGCAGTTGCTTGATTGATGTGATTCCCTCAAAACACAGAGGTCAACCAAGCTGGCCCTGGCTAGGCGATTGGCATATCCTGCTCTAAAGTGGGGGATTCCAAGAGTCATGGCAGCGCTACCCCTTGAGCAGCTGCCCGACTTTATCCAGATCACCACCCCCTGGGCAAAGGGTCAGCAGCTCATGTCATGACTCGTATGAGTTGTGTGACACCGAATCATGAGGCTACTATTTGGGTGGTGAGTCCAAACAGTAGGGAGGGGTAGCCGCTACACCCTCGCTCACACTGGGGCAGAAGTCGACTTAGTTACCCTTGCAGGCATCCAGCGGGACCACAGGGAGATGTGACTTCTGCAGCTGAGCCCAGTTAGTAACTAAGCTCTCTTTCTTCCTTGTTCTCTTTTGCATCCAATTAGCTGTCATTCTGGATGCTTGCTGACCATGGGACCTTTGCAACTTTGGATCCCTGGTCGCCTTTGTAATCTGGCAGAGCCTTACTCAGGCCACCAAAACAGTTCTCAAAAGCATCATTCACCACCCCTTGTGGATCTTGCCCATCCAAAATCTTCTCAAAGGCGCTCTGGCACTTAGCAAATCTACATGCTATGACCCTTTCCTGGTGACATCACAATAGTGGAGCTTCAGCTGTCCCTCTCTCGGCAATTCAGTGACCTGGGGGAGCTCTTTTCTCTCAACATTAGACTCGCTTTTGATTTCAGATTGAACCACATTGGAGGGACCTTTCATGAGAAGGTGTCTCTTGTCATTTATCTGCTTTGCCGTCTTAGATGGAATATGCTCCGCAATCAACTTACTGATGTTTCTGTTACCGGCATACTTCATCACCAACTGAGACAGAGGAGCCTCTTCCTCCTCAGTCTATACCTTTTTATGGGCTGCTCTCACAGATGACTCTATAGGATGGGAGGAAGCAATCCTTTCCAAGTTTCTCACAAGAGGATGCATCAACCTCTTGTGCTGGCCCAGGCCAGTCTTGGTAGAGAACCCCTTCTGGCATACCTCACAGAGCCAGTCACCCATCGGAACCCCACACACATTCCCCTTGCACCGTGGGACATGACAGGCAATACTGTGGTATTTTAAGATTTCATTTACCACATTTAGAGCACTTAAAAAAGATCTTTTTCAGCCCATGGGTCCTCTTTAGAGGTTCAATCAGCCCCAGTATTTGATTATATTGGGTAAAACAGCGTGGACAAGCTGGATTTTTGTCTGGGACGGACACCACAGGAGTTCCAACTGGTGTCCCACCTCACTGATCCCAGAGAGAGCCTCAGGTGTTTTGGGCTCCTCAATATCTCCTCAATCATGCCCACACTGATGCATCATCCCAAGCAGGCCGAGGTGGCAAGGCCTCATATGGCTCTGGGAACTCAGCCAATCCCTCCGAGACACTAACCAGATGGATTCCAACCTCAGAGTAAATAGAGGAGTTTAAAAACTCCAGACACACCAGATTGAGCCCAACATCTCCCAACGCAGGGGATAAAGATGGAATGACATTGGCTGATGTGACCCTAAGATCTAAAGGGTCACTTTGAGTAGCTGTTCAAATGTACCACAAAGCCATTGATTGCACCATTGTCCAAATCAAACAAACAGTAATGACGGTATAAGTGAGGGCAGTCGAAGTCAGCAGCTGGCCCTCACCCAAACTCCTAACTGTGTCCAACTTAAGCCCATGGACAAGGCTCTGGGCGACAGTTAAACAAGTGTGCCAAGCAATTTGTTTCTGCAGGCTTGGGAAACTACCGCTGGGTGGCGAGTCCAAGCGATGGCGAGGGGTAGCAATTATACCCTCTCTCACACTGGGGTGGAAGCCGACTTCATTACCACAAAGGGTATCCAGCGGGGCCTTGAGAAGGCGCGGCTTCCGCAGCTAAGCCCAGTTAGTAACTGTGCCCTCATTTATTGAGCATACACGTACGTACATGCACCTGTTCTGTGTTAAGTGAAGGTGGCCCATCCGCCTAAGTTGCAATCAGTAAGTTTTGACGGGGTTATCAGACACGCCACACAGCGTGTGGCAAACGAGATTCCCATAATTGGTTTGGAGACTCAATCCTTGTCAAGATTAGGGCATGCCTTGCTCTACCAGTGACGTGGCCCTGTATGGCACGAATGCACCTTGGCCCTGTCGCACAGTTGCTTGAGTGACATATGTCTCCCTCACAACATAGAGGTCACACAAGCTGGCCCTGATAGGCGAACGGCAAAAGCAGGCTCCAAGGTGGAGGGTCCCATAAGTCATGGCAGCACTACCCTCCAAGCAACTGCCCGACCCTACCTAACTCTACCACCCTGAGGGTGAAGGGCTCACAGCTCATGTCTTATGTACCACCAGCAAGAGTGTCATGAGTCACATGAGTTTGTTTCACCCCTTTGGAAACGGTATACCGAGTGGGTGGTGAAGCCACAGGGTAGGGCGAGAGCATTCTATGCTCCCACACTGGGGCAGAGGTTGACTCAGTTACCCTACACAGGGCATCCGGTGGGACCGGGAGGAGGTACAACCTCTGCAGCTGAGCCCATTTAGCAACACACGTCCCGAGTCATAGAGACATCTAAATTATATGTTTCTATTCCAGGTTAAGTAAAGGTGACCCATCCACCTGGTCCAATTTGAATTTGATGCCCAAATATGGGCCAGACATGGTATGATGGATGAACTCCTCCCACCCAAAACCAATTCCACTGTCCAGCTCTTACCACACAGGGAAGGGGCCTTCATTTATTTAAAGGTACACACAGTCGGGCTTTACTAGTAAATATATGTACTATGTCAACAGAAGAGAAGAGCGCTCTGGATGCTAGGGCTCGGGCAATCCTCCCCTGCCTCGTTTTAGGGAGTCCCAGGGCCTGTAGCAATTCAGAGTTCTTCTCATACCATTTTCCCCGTGCTCCTGAGGGAAAACCTACAAACTCAATGACTGTTGCATTTGTAAGATCACAAATTTGTGGGAGAAGGTATAGGAGAAAGTTTCACGAAGGATGTCTGGACTTCAGGCGTCTCTCTTGAAAGCTGTTTATTGCATAGGCGAAGTTACAGCATTTCAGGGAGTGAGTATCCAGAGCCAGCCCTACAGCTGCCAGCTCCAGCTGTAGGCATACCTGAAGCCGCTTTCTGTTCAAGTTACAAAGCATTATATGCTTTTCTTTGCAGAGTATCTTAACACATAACAACCAATAAGCACCATACACAGTACCTTTACATTTGCCTGTAGCCTATCATAACTACTACCAGCACCATTTTATAGTCATTATTATCCAATCACAAGAGAAAGTAAGTTACAATTCAAGCTTATAGTGGAAAATTCTCAGACCTTTCTTCTTCCTGCATCGACATTTCTTGTTTGCCTGCCATCTCTCTCTTTTTGGTAAAGACATGTTTTCTATTTACTTATGCTCTTCTCGAGACTTATTTACTTGGTGAAAAACATGTCTTTGTTTGTAGTCACATCCCTTTGTCCTACTCCTAAAAATCTCCTTCCAACTCATCTCCAACCTTTGCCTTCTCAGTTACTCATCGATCACTGTTTCAGCAAAACATCTTTTACTCTATACCAAAACTTGCTTCCATTTCTATCTCATCCCCAGTTTCTACATTCACAGATCTTTCTGCCAAGTCTACATACCTGTGAAACTTTCTTACCAAACTTTCATCCTCCCCAACAAGAAGGTGCTGATATTTTTTGGCCTTCTCAGCAGCAGCCTCTTTCGAAGACGAATTACTATGCTCATATCTCACTGTCACGTCCACTACAAATGCCTTTGCTTCTGTAACAAAGATCAAATCTGGCTTTTGTAATTCATTCTGATCATCCTTCAAGTGTGGTTCCTAAAACACTGTCCAATCCTCCCTGTTAGCCTCACAGCTAAGGGTTTCACAGATGGAATTGTGTCTTTTAATCCTGGCGTCTTGAGTAATTGGACAGTTCCCGATGGCATGGGCGGTTGTTTCATAATCAGCGCCACAGTGTCTGCAAGATCTAACGCAAACATCATGCCTACCCTTTGCCAGGAATTCATGTGTAGCTCTTAATTGCATCACAGTTACAAGTTTTCTATGAGGAATACTGTGGTAATGCACCAGACAGCCGTTACTGGTGTTCTCATTCTCAAAGTTCTCCATACCATGGCCCTTGGCAGCCAGATGTTTCCATTTATTAAATTCAACTTTCTGCCAGTCACAGGGTCTTGGAAAGCAGGTTCTGGAACGGGGAGCCTCCCACTCTGACAAGACTTCACCTCCTTCTACAACAAATTCCGTCTCAGGGATAGGCTCCCAAATTGGTGGGATGGACTCCTTTACCCCACCAGCTCTCAACCATAATTTCTCAAATACCAGTTCTAGATGTTGTTCCTTCAAGAATGCAACCAGAGCACCATCCAAAGATTGAGCCAGCCTACGCAATTTCCGTGCTTGTATACTTGGTATAAGCACTGCCAATTTAATGAGTCCTAGCCCTCCACCCTTAAACCTCGAGGAAAAGACGGCATCACATTTACTTGATGGGAGGTGAAACCACTCCTTGACCATCCTCCTAATGAACAGGTCAAGGGATTCGAGGAGCCCAGCTCTTGCCTCGGTATAGGCAGCCAGATATATCAGTCTAGGAATGGTAAGTCCTGAGTATATCAACTTTCTGAAGAGTTTTGAGTGGTGTGTCTCCAATCCGATGGAGCCATTCCTCTAGTTTCCCAGGCAAGCCTGGATTGGCAAAATTGGTCCAGGGGTCAATCTGGGTGCCTAGATATTTCTCTGAGCTCCCAGGGTCGATCATGTTCAGGGCAGACCCACTAATCCACCGGGCAGGACAATCATTGATGGTATATGAGTCTTTTGTCAGCTTGATGTAAAAGCTGTGGCATTCCTCCCCTTGTGTCCAGAGACCAGTAAAGGTGCAAAAGGTCTCCAGAACCTTGATGTTATGACACATACTTTCCCAGGAGTCACTCAGCAGCACCAAATCATCAGCAAAGGCCGTGGCCGTAAGTTTAAACCCACCATGATGGAACCCCTTGCCTTCTGCTTTAGGTTTACACAGAAGAGGGTCAAGTGCCAGGGTGAATAACAAAGGTGACATGGGCTTGCCCTGCTTGACACCGGAGCAGATGTTAATTGGGTCTGTTTTCCCATTCTTAGTGACAATGTACGTCGTGATGTTTCTGTACATCTCACTAACCAGGTGGACCACATGGGAATCAGCCCCCCTCTTAACTAAACCAGTGATGATATGCTGGTGACAAACAGTGTCAAAGGCCTTGACTATATCCACAAACACAACCCTCAGATCTTGATGCTCCTGTTTAGCACTTTTAACCAGAAGCTGTAACAGCTTCAGGTTCTCAGAACAACCAGAAGCACTAATAAAACCCCGTTGTCTGGGCTTAATGGGGCATGCTCGGGCCAGTCTCGCCATAGCGATCCTGGAAAATAACCTGAACACCACAGAAGCAAAATGGAGATAGGTCTCCAGTTATGGATATCAACAAGTCTCTCCTCCTCGGAAGACTTGGGTATCAAAACTGTCTGGCAGTCCCATAGTGCATCCGGTATAGTTCTGGTAACGAGCCAGAGGTTGAAGATCTCTCTCAACTGGGAGAACTTAGGGTCTTCTTTAATAAGATGACCCAAAGCAATCCCATCTGGCCCAGGAGCGGAGGTTTTACACATCTCACTCAAGTTCTTACCAATCTCTTTCTCAGAGATCAAGTCCTGAAACATGGTGTTATCCGCTTCCCTATATATATACAGGGAAGGTTTCAAGACCATTAAAACAAACGGATGTTTCCCATCTTTCCTTAAATGCATTGTGGATAACACCAGATGATATTTGGCACTGCAGGGCTTCCGCATTATCCAAAATAGCCCGTGCCAAGCTCCCTCTATGAATCTGAAACAACCTCTGATATCTCAGATATTTTCCCCGCTTGACGGCCCTTTTCTGCATCCACTTAGTTGTTGCCCCGGATGCTTTTTGGCCTCGAAGCCCCCGAGGCCTTCACGGCTTAGACACTTTATGGTTAAGCCTATCCAGGCTATCCCGAAACTTTTCATACACTTCATTCACCACTGACTGCAGGTCTTGCTCATGCACTACTTTCTCAAAGGCCTCCTGACACATGGTGAATTCTCCAGCCGATAGCTTCAGCCTGATGGCATCATGATAGTGGAGCCTCAAACTTCCCTCACTTTGCCCTTTAGCAGATTGCGGAGATTCCTCTCTCCCTACATCCCCGCCTTCTCTAGATCAAACTTTCTTCGAGGGACCTTTTCCCAGAAGGCGTCTTTTATCACTAATCTGCTTTGGCGTCTTAGATGGTAAGTGCTCCGCTATCAGCTGATTGATGTTCCTGCTACCGGCAAACTTAACCACCAATTGGTTCAGGAGAGCCTCTTCCTCTTCAGTCCATACCTTTTTATGGGCCCCCCGCAAAGATGTTTCTTCAGGGTGGGAGGCAACTATCCGTTCCACATTACGCACAAGAGGGTGTTGTAACCTCTTGTGTTGGCCCAGTCCAATCTTGGTGGCAAAACCACGGGAACAAACCTCACACACCCAGCTGCCCGTGGGAGCCACAAGACCTTCACCCTTGCACCGAGGGACGTGACAGGCGATACTGTGGTATTTCAGATTTTGCTTACCACACTTTGAGCACTTAAACCAGATCTTTTTACATCCATGGGACTTCTTCAGATGGTCTATTAACCCCAGCATCCTAGTGAACCGGGTCATACAGCATGGACACGATGGATTTTTTGTCCGGGACGGACATAACAGGAGTTCCTGTAACAGTTCCGCCCTCGCTGGTCCCGGGAGGAACCTCAGGTGTCAATGGTTCCTCAGGTTCTCTTGCTTCACACCCAATTTCTTCCTGAACCAGCCCAGAGGGCAAGAATTCATAGGGCTCAGGAAGTACAGCCAGACACTCTGCAGTGTTAATCCGATGGATACCAGCTTTAAAAACAAATTTGAAGTTTATAAACTCTAAAGATACAAGATCGAATCTTTCCTCCTCTAACACCACAGGAGGTGATGGAATTCTGGCATCTCTGACCCATAGATCTAAAGGGTCAGTTTGGGTGGCCGTTGACACGTACCGCAATGCCACAGATGGTACCATTGTCAGACCCAAGTTGGCGTTTGGTCAAATCCAGGAGAGGGTTGTCAAAGTCCACAGATGGGACCCTCGACCAACCTGCAGACTGTGTCCAGCTAATGCCCGTGGACAAGGCTTTGGGCAACAGCGAATGGCTGCGCCAACAAATTTTTGTTTCTGCAGTTTGTGAAACTACCACTGGGTGGCGATTCCAGCAATAGGGAGGGGAGATAATACCCCCTCACTCACACTGGGGCAGAGGTCGACTTTGTTACCCTTTCAGGTATCCGGTGGGACCACGAGGAGGTGCGACCTCTGCAGCTATGCCCAGTTAGCAACTATGACCTTAATAAACATATAAAATTATATGCTTCTTTTCCGGGTTAAGTAAAGGTGGCCCGTCCACCTGGTCAAATTCGAATTTGTAGCCCAAATCTGGGCAAGACACGATAGAAGGGGATGAACCCCTCCCACCCAAAACCAATTCCACTGTCCAGATCGAACCACTGAGGGAAGGGGCCTTTATTGTACAGGTACAACTAATCTAGCTTTGCTTACAAACATATGAACTATGTCAACAGAGGAGAAGAGCGCTCTGGATGCCAGGGTCCAGGCTAGTCTCCCTAGCCTCGTTTTAGAGAGTCCCATGGCCTCTAGCAACTCAGAGTTCTTCTCATACCACTTCCCCCGCGCTTCCAGGGGAAAACCCGCGAACTCTACTGATGTTACATTTGTGAGGTCCTGAATATGTGGGAGAAGGCGTTGATATTTCTTCACCTTCTCCTCAGCGGCCTCTTTCAACGAGGAGTTGCTGTGCTCGTATCGCACTGTAACATCCACTACCAGTGCCTTTTCCTCCTTAACGAAGATTAAATCCGGTTTGAATAGTTCATTTTCCTCATCTCTCAGGTGTGGCTCTTGGAAAACTGTCCAATTCTCCCTCTTAGCTTCCTGGCTAAGGGTTTCACAGATGACATTGTGCCTTTTAATTCTGGCTTCCTGAGTAATTGGACAGTTTCTGATGACGTGAGCAGCTGATTCATATACGGCGCCACAGTGTCTACAAGTTTGAACACAGACATCGTGTCTACCCCTTGCCAGAAATTCCCGAGTGGGGTAGACATTTGCTCTTAATTGCAGCGCGGTTATGAGTTTCTTGTGGGGGATGCCGCGGTAATGCACCAACCAATCATTACTGATCTTATCATTCTCAAAATTTTCAATCCCATGGCCCTGGGCAACCAGATGTTTCCATTTCTTAAATTCCACCTTCCGCCAGTCACACGGTCTAGGGAGGTGAAGCTTAGAACGTGGTGCCTCCCACTCTGACAAGGCTTCACTGCCCTCACTAACAATTTCCATCACTGGGATGGGACCCCAAATCTGGGGGATGGACTCTCGAACGCCACCAGCTTTAATCCATAATTTCTCATATAATAATTCCAGATGTTCACCCTTTGAAAAGGAAACTACAGTCCCATCCGAAGATTGTGCTAATTTATGCAATCTTCGCGCTTGGATACTTGGTATAAGCACCAGCTTGATAAGTCCCAGCCCTCCATCCTTAAATCTCGAATACAAGATGGCATCACATGTACTAGTTGGAAGATGAAGCCACTCCTTGACCGCTTTCTTAATCATAAGGCCAAGGGATTCGAGGAGCCCAGATTTTGCATCGGTATGGTCGGCCAGATATATCAGTCTAGGGATGGTATATGTCCTGAGTATATCGGCCTTCTGGAGGGGTTTAAGTGGTGTGGTCCCAATCCGATGAAGCCACTCTTCTAGTTTTTCTGGAAGTTTTGGATCAGCAAAACCGGTCCAAGGATCGATCTGTGTGCCTAGATATTTCTCTGAGCTTCCCGGGTCGATCATGTTCAGGGGAGTTCCTCCAACTTGCCAGACAGGACAATCATTGATGGTATACGCGTCCTTAGTCGGCTTGATGTAAAAGCCGTGGCATTTCTCCCCTTGGGTCCGGAGGCCAGAAAGTTTACAAAAGGTCTCCAAAATTTTGATGTTATAACACATGCCTTCCCATGAGTCGCTCAGAAGCACCAGATCGTCTGCGAAGGCCATGGCCGTAATCTTAAATCCTCCATGATAGAATCCATGACCTTCTGTTTCCAGTTTACATAGTAGAGGGTCCAGCGCCAGATTGAATAACAGAGGTGACATTGGGTCGCCCTGTTTAACACCGGAGCAGATGTTAATAGGGTCTGTCGTCCCATTCTTGGTGACGATGTACGTTTTGATATTCCTGTACATCTCACCGATTAGATGGATTATATGGGAATCAACCCCTCTCTTAACCAAACCAGCAATGATATGCTGATGGCAAACGGTATCAAACGCCTTGGCAATATCCACAAACACTACCCCTAAACTTCGATGCTCCTGTTTTGCCTTTTTAACCAGAAGCTGTAACAGCTTAAGGTTCTCAGAACAGCCTGATGCACTGATAAAACCCCGTTGTCTGGGCTTAATGGGACATGCTCGAGCCAGTCTCGCATTCACGATCCTGGAGAATAACCTAAATACCACCGATGCAATGGTAATAGGCCTCCAGTTATTGATATCGCCAAGTTTCTCCTCGTTGGATGACTTGGGTATCAAAACTGTCCGGCAGTCCCGCAGCGCATCAGGTAGAGTTCCGGTGGCCAGCCAGAGGTTGAAAATCTCTCTCAACTGGGAGAACTTAGGGTCTGTTTTGATAAGATGACCCAAAGTAATCCCATCTGGCCCAGGAGCGGAGGTTTTAGATATCTCCCTCAAGTTTTTACCAATCTCCTTCTCAGAAATCATGTCTCAAAACATGGTGTTATCTGCTTCCCTGTATACAGGGAAGGTTTCAAGACCACTAAAACAAACAGATGTTTCCCATCTATCTTTGAATGCCTTGTGGATAACACCAGATGGTATTTGGCACTGCAGGGCTTCCACGTTATCCAGTATAGTACGTGCCAACCTCTCTCTATGAATCTGGAACAATTTCTGATATCTCAGATATTTTCCCTTCTTAACGGCCCTTTTCTGCATCCACTTAGTTGTTTTACCGGATGCCTTTTGGCCTTTAGGCCTCCGTGGCCTTCGCGGCTTAGACCCTTTTTGGTTAAGCTCAACCACACTATCCCGAAACTTCTCATATACTTCGTTCACCACTAGCTGCGGATCTTGCCCATCTATGATTTCCTCAAAAGCCTCCTGATACATGGTGAACTTACCGGCCGATAGCTTCAGCTTGATGGCATCATGATAGTGGAGCCGCAAGCGTCCCTCACTTTGCCTTTTAGCAGACTGGGGAGGTTCTTCTCTCCCTACATCCCCGCCTTCTCTAGATCGAACTTTCCTCGAGGGACCTTTTCCCAGAAGGCGTCTTTTGTCACTAATCTGCTTTGGTGTCTTAGATGGTAAGTGCTCCGCTATCAGCTGATTGATGTTCCTGCTACCGGCAAACTTAACCACCAATTGGTTCAGGAGAGCCTCCTCCTCTTCGGTCCATGCCCTTTTATGGGCCCCCCTTAAAGATGTTTCTTTAGGGTGGGAGGCAACTATTCGTTCCGCATTACGCACAAGAGGATGTTGTAACCTCTTGTGTTGGCCCAGTCCAATCTTGGTAGCAAAGCCACGGGAACAAACCTCACAGATCAAACTGCCCGTGGGAGCCATATGACCTTCACCTTTACACTGAGGGGTGTGACAGGCGATACTGTGGTATTTCAGATTTTGTTTACCACATTTAGAGCACCTGAACCAGATCTTTCTACATCCATGGCCTTTCTTTAGATGGTCTATTAGCCCCTGCATCCTAGTAAACCGGGTCGTACAGCATGGACACGATGGATTTTTGTCTGGGACAGATATCACAGGAATTCCTGTAATTGTTCCGTCCCTGCTGGTCCCGGGAGGAGCATCCGGTGTTACTGGCTCCTCTATTTCTCTTATTTCACACCCATTTATTTCCTCCTGAACTGGCCCAGAGAGCACAGTTTCATAAGGTTCAGGAAGTACCGCCAGACACTCTGCAATGTTGCCCAGATGGCTCCCAACCTCGAAATCAAGTTTAGAGTTAATAAACTCCAAAGATGCTAGATCGAACTTCTCCTCCTCTAACACTACAGGTGAAGATGGTATTTTGGCCTCCTCGACCCACAGATCTAGAAGGTCAGTTTGGGTGGCTGTTGACACATACCTCAAAGCTACAGAATGTACTATCGTCAAGACCATGATGGCGTTTGGTCAAGTTAAGAGGAGGGTTGTCAAAGTCTGCAGATAGAACCCTCGACCAGTCTGCAGACTGTGTTCAACTAATGCCCGTGAACAAGGCTTTGGGCAACAGCGAATGGCTGTGCCAATAAATTTGTTTCTGCGATTAGTGAATCTACCACTGGGTGGCGAGTCCAGCAATAGGGAGGGAGATATTGCTCCCTCACTCACTCTGGGGCAGAGGTCGACTTTGCTACCCTTACGGGTATCCGGCGGGACCACGAGGAGGTGCGACCTCTGCAGCTATGCCCAGTTAGTAACAATGACCCCTTAAGAGAGTCATAGTTACTCCCGCCGTTTACGCGCGTTTCATTGAATTTCTTCACCTGGACATTCAGAGCACTGGGCAGAAATCACACAGCGTCAACACCTGCCTGGGGTCACATCCACCATGAATACTTGCTTTGCCTTCACAAATATTAGCTCCTGTTTCTATAACTCATTGCTGTCATCTCTTAGATGTGGTTCCTGAAACATTACCCACTCCTCCTGTTCAGCTCCCTTTGGTAACATTTCACGGATGTAATTGTGCCTTTTAATTCTTGCATCCTCCATCCATGATTGGGCAGTTCCCGATGACCTGAGAGCATGTTCCATTCTCAGCCTGGCAGTGGCTGCAGGATTCGATGTGCCTTTCTTACCTACCCTTTGCCAGGAACTTTCTGGTGGGGTAAATGTTGGCTCTCACCTGCAGTGCTGTTCCAAGCTCCCTGTGGGGTATGTGCCTCTGTAGCTCTTGATCCAGAAGTTGATGGTCCTTTCCCATTCAAAGCTGGTAATAGCCAGGCCCTGGGATACCAGTTTGGTCCATTTTGCAAATTCTACTTTTCTCCAGTTGTGAGGTTTCAGAGAGCTGGTCTTTGGAGTGGCTGCCTCCCATTCTGATGTTATTTCCTCATCACCAAATTTGGGTGCTTCTGTCACTGGTTTGGGTTGCCATATTGATGGCGTCTTGTCTTTGTCTCCTGTGGCTTGTATCCATGCTTTTCATAGGCTTGTTGTATTTGTTCTTTCTTCAGAAATGTTTTGATTGTTTCATCTGAGGATTGAGCAAGTCTATTCAGTCATTGATCTTGTACAGTTGGAATCAGTCCTATCAGCCTGGGGGTACTCAAACCTCCTTTGTGCTTGAATACAGGATGGTGTCACATGTGCTTGGGGGTAGATGCCACCATTCCTTGACAGCCGATCGTACTTATAAGCCAAGCCCTTTTAGTGCTGTGAAGAGCTGAAAACCTGAGGGAAGAAAAAGAGGAGATGCTTAAAGCTGAAATTCTGTTGTAAAGCTATGAAGTATCAGAGTACCCATTGTAATTTCATGAAAGCATGGGGGGTGAGGCGTTCAACTTGTGAGCAAAAGCACCTGCACTGAGATAAGCACATGCTGAAGCAGCTGTAATTTCATGAGAAGTTTGAACGGGGAGAGATGGAAGCAATGAGGACCTTTGCTCCAAATGGAAAAGGAGAAGACCTCAGTTCCTAGAGATGCTCCCAGAGATAGTCCTAGAGATGAAGATGGGGAGGATCCTTTGATCCCAGGGAAGGAGGAGGACCTCTGTTCTTAGAGATGAAATGCTCCCAGAGATGGGTAAAGAGAACTTTTGTTTCTGAACGGCTCAACCTTAAAATTGCACCCCAGTAGCTCAAGATTGGACCCTTGAAAGCAGGTGTGGGAAAAGCTGCAAGTCGTGGGAAGGGACTCTCACATGATGCGAGCAGAGAACCAACCCGGGCGGCTGTCTCGTTGTGATAGTTTCTCCATAGCATGAGCGAGAGAGACTCCTCTTCCTAAATGAACTGAACAAGGTTATTATGGAAGTGGTAAACAGACTAAACATCTCAAGGGTTGTCTCTTCACATTGTCAGTGGGAGAAGGGAGGAAGGTGGGGGGAGGGGAAGAGTTCTGAAGGTGTGGTATGATTTTATTTTTTCCCTTTTTCCCTCTTTTAGGTCTGTTAATAAATTTCTTTATATTCTTTCAAGTATAGTGTCTGCTTTGCGTTTCTCCTAATTCTTATCTCACAGAAGGCAAACAGTAATGAGTATTTTGGACCAAACCACTACACCAAGGGACTCAAGGAACCCTGCTTTGACATCTGTTTGGTCTGCCAAGTAGGTCAGTCTGGGGGTGGTATAAGGTTTCAAGATGTCCATTTTCTGTAATGGTTTCAGTGGTGCCTTATCGATCCATTGTAACCAATCTCCTGATTTTACAGATAGTTCCAGTTTAGATACACCAGCCCAAGGGTCAATCTGCAGGCCCAGATATTTAAGAACTACCAGGGACAATCATATTGAGGGGTGTGGCATTAACAGTCCATGCTGGACAGACCTTGTGTGCCCCCAACAATATTGCATGGGTGAGATTTGCTCAAGCCTAACAGAAATCCACAGTTCTGGCATCAAAGCTCTTCTCGGCCTCCCACCATCAGAAGAGTTCATGCAGAAAAGAGGACAAAGAGACTGAAACTTCTCCCACTATGTTTGCCCTTTCCAAATTTGGCAGCTCCCAGCAAGGGAGATTCCCTTTTCCCTGGTTTTCACTCGCTCTGGTCTGGGACCCTGATGGCAAACACCTTCTTAAACCACAGCCTCTTCCTTCCACACTGTGAACATCACCTCCAGCAGTGCTTCACTCAGGACTTTCAGTGCACCCCAGGCCCCTCTGCAGAAATGCCCTTGCTCTGGGGGCTTCCCCCTGGGCTCTGCAGTCCCAGTGGTGCTGGTCCCAGTAGCCCAAGGAGTCTTGCCTGTGAGTCTGATGGTGCTGAACAGAAAGTCTGTGCTGAACCTGAAAAATCTCATGATGTTTAGCTTTAATGTGTGCTAACCATGGAGTTTCTTCAAGTTTCTTGGGTTTCTGGGCCGTTCCCAGGCAGTTGCTGGGGGAGTTCCTGAGGCAGGTCCCAGGCGGTTTCTGGGTGGGTGCCTGGGTGGCTTCCAAGGTGGTTCTCAGGCAGATCCTTGGGAATTTTCAGGAGGTTCCTTGATGGGTTTTGAAAGGTTCCTGGGGTGGGTTTCCAGAGAGGTTACATGAGCAGGATTCTGGGTGGGTTCCCACATGGTTCCTGGGCAGTTCCTTGGAGAGGTTGCTGGGTGGATCCTGGGTGGCTCCCTGGACAGGTTCCCATGTAGTTCCTAGGCAGGATCCCAGGTGGTCCCCACTCATGTTCCCAGGCCATTCCCATGGCAGTTCATGGGTGATTCCTGGAATCCGTTTCCAGTCTCAGTCAGGCAGCGCAGTTTGCCGTCCCACCATGTCCCCACCTGGCCCAGAGCAAAAACCAAAAATCCTGAGTCAGTCAATCCAAACTGAAGTATACTGAAAATTATCTGTCGGAGGAGGGTGTCTCTCTGTGTATGCATGTGTGGGGGTGTGTCTCTCAAAAGGATAGAAAGGGTAAGGATTAAAAGAAGATGGCCAAAAGGCTCAAGAGGACTTAAACGCACTTAAACTCAGCAACATTTAACTTAATTGATCCCCTAAATTAAACTCCACAATTTAGCAGAGGAGCAACACCTAATAGCATTTAAATTGTACTTCAACTACACAACATTTAACTTAGAACTTCACTGAAACCCAGCACCTCAGCAAAGGACCCCCACAGGCTTTACCACAGCACAACAGCAATTTACAGGCCTGACCTAGGGACAAACCTAAAGCACTTCAGAGTCCAGGGGAGCAGCTCCTCTCCCACCTTCCAGAGAGCACATGCACACCTGCACACACACAAGCACACAAAGAGCCTGCACAAGGTACCTGTGAAAAATTCCCCTCCAAGGCACTGAAATACTCCCTGCAGATGCCTTGGCATCTTCTCACCAAAGGGAAAAGGCTGAGGCCTCCAGGACTGGGGGCATCAGCAGCCCAGGAGCCGTCGTCCTTCAGGGATCCCCCGAGTGCAGCCAACGGGAGAGTTCCTGGCTCACAGGGGCCCCACTCACAGGGACTTTGCTGCTCACCGCTGCTGCGGCCCAGCACAGCTCCAGGGGGCTCCTTTGGCACCCTGGGCTGGCCTTTAGTCACAACAAGGTTTCATCCTGGCCCCACTTGCGATCGGCAGCTTTCTCTGCTCACAGGCCCTCCATGCTGACATCCCATGTCATCCTGGGACTCTTTCATCTTCCAAAGACATCTGAGGGCAGGGCCACTCACAGTGACTCCGTGGCAAAACCAGAGGTGTCTCTAGGTGCTAAGGAGCCCTTTTGGCACTGGCACTCCCCGGGGTTCCATGGGGACATCCCAGGGCTCTCTATGTTCCTAAGGAACAGGCAGGGGAAGGGCAATCCCAGGGCCTCCAGGGTAACATCCCAGCAATCTCCACACTGCTAAGGAGCCACGATGTCACAGGAACTCACAGGCCATCTACACTGACATTCCAGAGGGCTCCCTGCTGCTGGAGAGCAGTGATGTCACAGGCACTCACACTTGGCCCCTGGAGACATTCCAGGAGGTTCCATCTTGCCAAACAGCTGGGATGTCACAGGCACTCACAGGGGCTCCCAGGGGACATCCCAGGGGTCTCAAAGGCTGCAAAAGAACCATGAGGACTCGTGCTGCCATGGGGGCCCCATGGGGACATCCTGGGGTCACCATGCTGCTAAAGAGATGGGATGGCACAGGCACTTTAACATCACTTAAAGAATCATGGGAAAGCTATCAGGAAAGAAAGATTTCATATCAAAGCCACAGCAGGACAAGGTTCCTTGCCAAGCTTCACTCTACTCCTGACACGACGGTTAAGGCACAGCGAGGAAAAGCAACAAACAAAATCCAGAGTCAGTCAATCCAAAATGAAATACCATGAAAATCATCTGTGCATGTGTGTGAGTGTGTGCATGTCTTTGTAAAGATGATCTAAAGAGTAAGGATAAAAAGAACATGGCCTAAAGGCTCAGCAGCACTTCACTTAAGTAAAAGGTAGCAACATTTAAACTTATAAGTTAAACTTAACCATTTAGCAATGGAATAACACTGAAAAGCTTTTAGACTCAACCATACTTCAACTTAAACAACACTTAACTGAGAACTGAACTCAAACCCGACACCTCAGAACAGGACCCATACAGGATTCACCATACCTCTATAGTAACTTTACTTACAAGCATAACTTACTTACAGTTCTAAAGCACTTAAAGATCCAGGAGAGCAGCCCCTCTCCCACGTTCCAGAGAGGACATGCACACCTGCACGCAGTGTTTACCATTCAGGCACAAACAAAGTTTCCAAGGCTGTTAAAATAAAAAAAAAGCAGGAACACGTTAGACAGCACCAGTTGCTGGGAGTGCACGTTGTTTTTGATAAGCTCAAGAGTAGCTCAGCCAAGCTGCAGTTTGTCAAGGCCAAGGCCTAACCAGCATTTCTCAGATCATGGGGAGGCTGAAAAATGGGAGGGAAGGGGAATGCACCACCACAAGCCATGAGATCACACCTGATCACAGACCATCTGTGCTGACATCCCATGTCATCACAGGGCTCTTAATCCTCCAAAGACTTCTGAGGTCACGGGCATTGACAGGGGCTCCGTGGGGACAACAGAGGGGTCTCTACGTGCCATGGAGCCCATTTGGCTCAGACACGCACTGAAACAAAGGGTTCCAGAAAGACCTCCCGGTGCTCTCCATGCTTCTGAAGAACACCAAGGTCATGGGCAATCCCAGAGGCTCCACGGGGACATCCCAGGGGTCTCCCATCTACCAAACCAGACTGAGCTCACAGGCTGTGACAGGATGTCAGTTGTGACATCAGTGGTGTCTCTAGGCTGCTGAGGAGCCCTGATGTCACAGGATCTCACAGGGGCTCCACGGGGACATTCTAGGGGTCTGCAGGCTGAAAAAGAGGTCTCTTGTCACAGACAGTCACAGAGGTGCCAGTGTGACATCCCACTGGTCTCTGCTCAGAGGAACACTGAGGTCACCAGCAATCCCAGGGGCTCCATGGGGAGATCCCAGGGCTCTCAGGCTGCTCAAGAGCTCTGATGTCACCAGCAGTGACACAAGCTCCTTGGGGATCTCCATCGCTGCTGCAGTGGCAGCTTCAGACAAAGGCTCCTAGAGCAGCACGGCCACCGAGTCACAAGGGGCACAGAGGGACCCCTGGCTTTCTCAGCTCCTTCTCACAGACAGGAGCCTGGCTGGGGCGGCTGCATCCAAGCCCGGCCTCACACTGTCACTGGTTTCAGTAACTCTGTCCAGCAGGACTTGAACATGGCAAAACAGATCAATGTATAGAAAACAAATTATTCAGTAGGAGAAATGATTTGACACAAAGGACTCGATCGCAATTATTGACTACACAGGAGAAAATCCAAACCTGCTCCTGGCAGTGTACAGTAGAGCACAATAGAGTGCACTCTATTAAAGCAGTAGGGAAGCAGTCATCTTTCAGCAAGCAAAGAGAAACAGTTATGAAGTAGAGCTCGATGTAACTCCCCACACCAACACTCGTGGCAGCTCTCTTTCTCTTCACCTCCAGCAGTAGCCTTGGTGGGCGTCACTGCCAGGAAGGAACCTCCACATACTCCAAGGAGGAAGATTTTAGAAGAACCTACCCTAGCAAAGAGGACTGCACTTTTACAGTCTAAAGGGATTGACTGGCTGGCAGAGGCCTTCAGGGCACTTTAGCAGCTTCTCTGCAAATGTTTTGCCTCACTATCAGCACCTTCGCTCCGCCTGCGCCGCCACGGCCCCGCTGCCCCAGAGCCCACACGGCCCCCACACACAGCCCGGCCGGCGGGGATCGCGTCGGGGCGGCCGAGCCCGGCCCCAAGCCACCGGCCCCGGCGCGAGTTCCCCCGCCCGCCGCGAGAGCGCAGGGCCGGGCGCCCTTGGCCGGCTTTCGGCTTTGGTTCCGCGAGGTGAGAGGAGGTAATTTTGTGTTTCTGTTGCGGGGTGGTTTATTTTTCGGCGCGGGAGGCGGAGGTGCGGGTATGGGGAGGGGTCTTAGAGGGGAGCGTGGTAGTTGGTTGTTTCCCTTTTGCACCAGCCCAGGCCGCTTTTCCTTCTGCATTTCTTTCCTTCCTTCTGTTTTCCCCTCGCTCCCCGCGCCGCCTCGCAGGGCCCGCGCGCGGCCCAGGCCGCCCCGCCCTCCCCGCTCAGGCTCGGCGGTGGCGCGGAGCAGCACGGGAAAGGCTTTTCCCGCCGCCGCCCGGGGTCCCAGGCGCGGCTGGCGGCGGCGGCGGCCGGGAGAGGAGGAGGCTGCGCGGGGGCAGCGGGCGCGTTGGGCGAGCAGGGGAAGCCGGGCACGGGTGAGGCTGGGCACGGGCTGCGGGTGGTGGCGGGGGGCTGCGCGGCGTCTCTTTGCGAAAAGATTTCTGGCTGGGTCGCTTGGAGTCTTTTGGTTTTACGGCGTTTTTCCCACGGTCCCCCGCTTCTTCTTCATCCCGCGGCGGGGGCGAGCAGGAGCGCAGCGGGGCGACGGAGCGATGCAGAAATGAAGGCGGGAGGCGGGGCAGGGGCACGGCGGGTTTAGAGACCCGGGCCCCGGGCTTAGAGAGCTCACGCTGCTGCCTGTCCGGGGGCGGGGCGGGAGGCAGGAACTCCGGCGGCTCCTAAAGACTCCCTCCTTCTCTCCCCGGGAGCAGCGCGGAGTGGTGAGGCGCAGGAGAGGGGTGGTGGCGGTGGTGGCGGTGACAGAGAGAGGAGGGAGATTAAAGAGCCTTGGGATGTCACCATGGAGTGCCTGTGACTGCTCCTGACCTGTCTTTAGCAGCCCAGAGTCTTCTAGGATGTGACCGTGGAGCGTCTGTCACTGTCAGGGCTCCTTAGAAGGCCCAGAGAGCCCTGCGATGTCACCATGGAAGCCGTGTGAGTGCAGGTGAGCTCAGGGCTCTTTAAAAACCTGGCTCCCTTTGGAATGTGAGGATGGAAGCCTTGGGAGGGCCTTTGACCTGACTGCTCTTCAGCAGTTTAGAGAAACCTGGCATGTCCCCATGGAGCCGTTGTCACTGCCGGTGACGTCAGAGCTCTTTAGCAGCCTAGAGACACATGGGATGTCAGTACAAAGCTGCTGTCATTGCCTGTGACCTCAGTGTTCTTTAGGAGCACTGGGATGTCACAATGGAACACTTCTGGGTGTCTGTGAGGAAGAACCTTTTTAGCAGCCTGGAGACACCTGGGGGGATGTCCCTATGGAGTCCCTGTAACAGCGTGTGACCTCATGGCTCTTTTGCAGCCTTCGACACCCTCAGAATGTCACCGTAGAGCCGCTGTGAGTGCCTGTGACATTACAGCTTTTCAGCAGCATGGAGACACCTAGGATGTCACTGTGGAACCCCTGTGAGAGCCTGTGACATCACATCTGCTCAGCAGCCTGGAGACACCTGTTACGTTGCCATTGAGACCCTGTGACAGCGTGTGAAGTCAGTGCAGTTTGGCAGATGGGAGACTCCTGGGATGTCGCCATGGAACCCCTGGGATTGCCTGTGACCTCAGTGTTCTTTAGGAGCATAGAGACCACTGGGATGTCACCACAGAACCTCAGTGAGTGCCTGTGCCAAATGGGCTCCTGAGCACCTAGAGACTGTAGTGTTCTCACCATGCAGCCACTGTGACTGTCCGTGACCTCTCAAGTCTGTGGAAGATTTAAGAGCCCTGGCATGTCACCATGGAGGCCCTGTGACCTCACTTCTCTTTAGCAGCCCAGAGAGACTTGAGATGTCAGCGTGGGTGCCTGTCTGTGATCTCTCTACTTTTGAGCAGGCTGGAGACAACTCTGATGTCACCATGGGCTGGTGGTTCAGGGAGGTAAGGGTGGGGGGAGGAACATGTGCTAGGGCTCACTGGGACCTGCTCAGGCACTGAGTCAGCAGGGACCACAGCGGTACCCAGGCCTGGGAAACACTCCTGTCTCCCACTGGCCAAGTCTGGTCACAGGAAGCAGGTGTGCCCTCCACTGGGATGAGATGCCACATCTCCCCACTGGAACAGGGGACCAGGTGTACCCCGTGTCCCCAGCATGCCAAGTGTGGTCACGGAAGGCCAGGTCTCCCCACTGGGGTCTCAGACACGGTCTGACTGCTGCCGGCATGGGGAGCCTTCCCTCCTCTACCCAGGAGGCCAGGTGTGCTCACCAGAACAATCAGAGTAGTGGTATTTCACCGATGGCTGGGACACCAGTGGGCGGGTCACCCAACACTGCCAAGTGTGCACCACGCCTCCCACTTATTCCACACCTCTCATGTCTCGTCAGAGCGCCAGAGCAGAGTCAAGCTCAACAGGGTCTTCTTTCCGTGTTGCTTCTGCCAAGCCTGTTCCCTTGGCTGTGGTTTCTCTGGATAGTAAGTAGGGACAGTGGGAATCTCATTGATCCATTCATTCACATCACTAATTAGATGATGAGGCATTTGGCTATTTACTGAGCATTTATTTTCATATATGTTCCTTTTCTGGGTTAAGTATAAGTGGCCCATCCACCATGGTCCAAATCAGTAGAATTTTGTCTCAAAAGTGGGTGAAACACAATGCTACATCCTTGGAAGAATTGTGTCATTCCCACTGTCCTTATGTACCATCAGGATTTAACTTTTTTTTTTTAATTAGCATAAGCAATAACAACTCTATGCAACCGAGCCAGTCTTGCTTGCAAAGATATGAACAATATCAGCGGAGGTGAGGAGTGCTCTGGAGGCCAGGGCCCAGGCAGTCTTCTCCCGCCTTGTTTTGGAGAGACCCAGGGCCTCTAGGAGCTCATTTGTTCCATAGAACCACTTGCGCCACTCTCCAGCGGGAAAGCCCCCAAACTTGATATCTCCTGCATTGGTGAGTTCCTGAATGTGTTCATGAAGATGTTGATATTTTCTCACTTTTCCAGTTGCAGCTTCCTGTAAAGATGCTTCAGTGCGTTCACATTTGATTGTCACCTCCATCACCAATGCCTGTTTTTCTCTTACAAAGATCAGGTCTGGTTTGTACATTTTGCCGTTGTCATCCCTCACATGTGGCTCTTGTAACACTGTCCAATCCTCCTTTGTAGCTTTGTTGATCAACATGTCACAGATGTAGTTGTGTCTTTTAATCCTGCCATTTTGTGTTACTGCACAGTTTCTGATGATGTGGGAGCACGTTTCATTTTCAGCCTTGCAGTGCCTGCAGCTTTTGGCACACTGATCTTGTCTTCCTCTTGCCAGGAAGGAACTCTCTTGTGGTGTAGACAATTGGCTCTCAGCTGCAATGCTGTTATTACTTTTCTGTCAGGTATGCCTCTGTATCTAAAGATCCAGAAATTGCTGATGTTACCCTCCTCAAAGTTTGTAACACTAGGGCCCTGGGATACCAGCTGTTTCCCTTTAGTAAATTCCTGTTTCCTCCGGTTACATGGTCGCAGATACTGAGTTTTCGGAGTAGCTACTTCCCATTCTGATGTTGTGTCATCACCTGCACCATCCAGCAGTTCCGTCTTAGGTTTAGGCTCCCATATGGACAGGATCTTTTCTTTATCTCCTCCAGCTGTTATCCATAATTTCCTGTAGATTTGATCGGAGCATTCTTCTTTCAGGAACAATCTTAAGGCATCATCCGACAATTGGGCAAGTCGACGTAATCTTTGGGCCCGTATACTTGGATTGAGGCCCATCAGTTTGGTGATACCCAAACCTCCATCCTTCATGCTGGAGTACAGGACGGCATCATGTGTGCATGGTGTGAAGTGTAGCCATTCCTTGACAGTCGATTGAATTTGTAGGTCAGGGGATTCAAGGAGCCCTGCTTTGCATCCTTGTGGTCTGCCAAGTATATTAGTGTAGGGATGGTGTCTATTTGTTTGGAATGTCCATTTTCTGAACAGGTTTTAATGTGATGATAGGTATGGATGTTCTCATACATATTGCTCACCAGTCTGGTGACATGGGGGTCCGCTTCCCTGTGCTGCAGACCATGTAGAATGTGCTGGTGGCTCACGGTGTCAAAAGCCTTAGCAATGCCCATGAATACGACACCCAGCGGTCTGTATTCTCTTTTGGCAGATGGAATTATTGTTCGTAGGAGTTTCCAGTTTTCAGAGGATTCCGCTGCTCTTATAAAGCCACTTTGCCTTGGGTTGAGGGAGCATGCCTTAGTCAACCTTGCTCTCATTATTCTGGAGAACAGTCTTAACGAGATGGAATCGATTGTGATGGGTCTCCAGTTATCAGTGTCCTTTAAACAATCCGGTTTGGCTGACTTTGGTATTAACACAGTCCTGCATCCCCTCACCATGTCTGGGATTTTTATCTGATGTTAGCCAAAGGTTGACTATCTCCATGGTCTGGGAGAACTTGGGGTACATCTCCTTGAGGTCCCTTAGGGTAATCCCATCTGGACCAGGAGCCGAATTTTTGCTAATTTCCTGCACATTCTTCTCAATTTCTTTAGCCATAATAAAGTCCCTGAAAGCGCTGTTGTCAGCTTTAATTTGGAAGTTCCCAAGGCTCTTGAACTTGGCAGGTGTTTCCCATCTGGCTTTAAATGCTGAATAAATTTCTTGGGGTGGCATGTCACAGGACAAACATTCAACATCATCCAGAGTAATCTTGGCTAATTTCCCCCTATCTAGATGGAACAGGCGCTGGAAGTGCAGGTAATTACCTCTCTTGATTGCTCCCTGACAGATCTTCTTGAGTTTCTTTCCTGGGTCTTCCTTTTGTTCTTATCTTGGGTTGATGTTCTTCTCTGGCTTATCATATGGAGGCATCCCGAAGCAGTCCTGCCCTGACTCATTGACCAGTGATGTCATCTCGTGGCCATGAAGTAACTGCTGGAATGCCTGTGGGAAGGTGTTGAGTTTCCCAGCTGAAAGCCATTCACCCAGAGTTCTCTGCTAATGGGCCTGCAGCTGCCCCTCCCTCTGCTGGTTGATGTTCCCCAGCTGTTCCTCCTCATTATCTGGGTGATGACTCATCCCAGGTTCTGTTCCCATGCCCACAGCTGGTTCCTGGGGCAGCAATCTCCTTTTGTCACTGATTTGCTTTGCTGTCTTGGATGGAATGTGTTTGGCTAAGAGTTTATTGATGTTCTTGTTTTGCCAAAACTGAGCCTCTAACCTTAGCAGCAGATGTTCTTCCTCCTTGGTTCAACACCTTTTGTGAGCTCCTCGGGCAGAGGTCTCATTCGGGTGGGAAGCAACAATCCTTTCCTGATTTCTGACAATCGGGTGTGCCAATCTTTTGTGTTGTCCCAGGCCAATTTCTGTTTTGAAGTCACGGCTGCAAACCTCACAGATCCACTGGCCTGCTGGAGCTGTTTCAGCTGTTGCCCTGCATTTAGGAAAACGACTAGCAGTAGTTACTGATAGTTACTGTTTTCCCTCCCTCATGTAGCACATTGAAACCGAATCCTCCTTTTCCTGTGGGCTCCTTTCAGGTGTTTAATTAAGCCCAACACATGGTCCACCCGGGTTCCACAGCATGGACATGGTGGATTTTTGTCGGGAATCATCACTGTTGGAATGTCCTCCGGTGTCCGATTCACGCTGTTCCCTGGGACGGGTGGGGATTTTGCTGGCGTGTTGTTCTCTGGCTCGGGAGGTGATGTTTCTGATGTGCTTTCTGTCTTTTCCTCGCTGCTTTTTTCCCCATTGTTAAGTACAAACAACTTGCTGGTCTTCAGGAGACAGCTGTCTTCTCTCGCACTCAGATGAGGTGTAAGACGTTTGTACACCTCTGGCAGCCTGTTCAAACCCTCCCAACTTGTGGAAAAATGAACACATTCATTCGTTTCAGACACTCCCTAGTTACAAAACTCCAACACCACCAGTTCATTTTCATTTTCCACCAAATCTTGGGGGGCAGATGGTAAATTTGCAGACAACAGGTCTCCTTCAGTGTTAGACAAGGGGTCTAGTTTTAAATTGCTAGGCCCCAGTCTACCCAGTCAGAAGGGCTGGTCGGGGTGCTGGTCAATACCTGGAATAAGCGTATCGATGGCCCCATTTTACGGATCCGGAATTTTAGTTTGTAGCAAATTAAGGAGAGGAAGTATTAGATTGGTGGTGGACCCCCAACCACTTGCTGATCTTTGGCCAGCACAAACCCGTGGGCTAGGTTTTGGGTAAAAAGCTCCACAGCTCTTACCTTAAATTTGTTTCACTGATTTTGGGGCTATTGTTGGCTGATGATTCCAACAATAACTTGCTGGGGCAGAGGTCAGGTTCATTACCCTTCGCAGCGTTTTCAGTGGGACCACAAGGAGGTGCGACCTCTGCAGCGATGCCCAGTTTGTAACTACGCCCTCATACACAACGTCCTTTGCATTGGTAAGTTCTCATACCTCTTTCTCCAGGTGTTTGTACTTGTTCACTTGCTCAGGAGTGGCTTCTTCCGGCGATGTTTTGGCTGATTCCTACTGCACTGTCACATCCACGACAAATGCCTGGGCGACCTTTGCCAGTACCAGATTAGGTTTATATAACTCTTTGTTGTTATCGCTTATATGCGGTTCCTGAAACACTACCCCGTCCTTCTTCTTCGCCTCTTCAGACAGCACCTCGCCGATGTAACTGTGCCTCTTAATCCTAGCATCCTGTGTAACTGGGCAGTCGCCAATGATGTGGGTGCAAGTTTCATTGTCCGCCTTGCAGTGTCTGCTTGCCTTGAGGTATTGGTCCTGTCTACCCCTGGCTAAAAATTCTCTCATGGGGTAGACATTCTCTCTCAGCTGTAATGCTGAAAGGAGCTTCCTGTGAGGTATGCGTCTATTATTTTGCAGCCAATTATTGCTAATTTTATCTCCTTCAAAATTTGTGATTCCGCAGTCCTGGGACAATAACTTAGTCCATTTATTGAATTCAATTTTTTTGCCAATTGCATGGTTTAGGAAATTGGCTTTTTAAAGACGGTGCTTCCCACTCCAAAGTTATGTCTGCACTATACAAGCCAATTGGTTCAGTCACCGTTTTGGTCTCCCAAATTGACAGTATCTTTTCTCTGTCTCCTCCATCTTGAGTCCACAGTTTCTTATACGCTTGTTCCATTTGATCTTAACTCCAGGAACACCTTCATGGTTTCTTACTAAACATATGTCAGGAAAATTAATCCACAAACACCAGAGGTTTATGTCCAAAAAGGAGATAAAGGAGTCATGTTACTTTATTTGAATAAAGAGAGAGGTCATGGGCATTTCCCATGGGTCTCTCAGACTGATAGAGGACGCAGCCTCCTTTTTATCCTAATTTTCCAGCCACATTTCCCTCTCTCTTTCCCCATTGGCTGAGGTACTTGAGAGGTACAGACCTCCCGAATCACCTAATACAGACCCCATTCTAATGTATACCCCCCCTTTTCTTTTCCTTGTGTCTCTGTTCTTTTTCTCTAAATCCAGGGATTTAGCACAGCCTTGGGTGAGTAACAGTTTGTGTCAATCAGTGGAATTCCTATGGAATTTATGGTTCCTCCCATCTCTCAATATCTGGCTTTATCCACCAGCAGACCCACAGTTTGTTTGTAGAGATAAATCCCTCCCATTCCTTTCACATATATGATTATACGTTTCTTTTCTGGGTTAAGTATAGGTGGCCCATCCACCTGGTCCAGATCGTTAAATTTATCCCAAATACGGGCAGTGGGCGACACAGGACAATTGGCAGAATTGTATTGTTCTCATGTGTCCTACGCACTGTCCAGCAATGCCATTCAGCCGTATTTATGTTCCATGTTCCATCAACAGAAACGATTGAGCTTTGCTCGCAAACATATGAACGATGTCAGTGGAAGAGAGGAGCGCTGTGGATGCCAGGGCCCAGGCAGTCTTCTCTTGCCTCTTCTTAGAGAAACCTAGGGCCAGTAGCAACTCAGAGTTTTTCTCGTACCACTTTCCTTGCGCTCCTACAGGAAAGCCCATGAATTCAATGTCTGCTGCATTTTTAAGATCTTGAACTTGTCTGTGAAGTTGCTAATATTTCTTGACCTTCTCACTGGCAGCATCTTTCAAGGATGAGTTGGAGTGCTGGTATTTGACCATCATGTCCAGCACGAATGCCTCTCCTTTAAAAAAGATCAGATCTGGCTTGTATAACTCGTTGTTCTCATCTCTGATACGCTGCTCGTGGAATACAGTCCAATTCTTCTTTTTAGCCTCGCAGCTAAGCATCTCACAGATGGAATTGTGTCTTTTAATCCTGACCTCTTGAGGTATTGGACAATTCCCAATAATATGGGCTGGTGTTTCATTACCAGTGCCACAATGTCTACAGGTTTTCACACATTCATTTTGCCTACCCCTGGCCAGGAACCCTCAAATGGGGAAGGCATTGGCTCTCAGTTGTAGCGCAGTTATCAATTTTCTGTGAGGTATTCCTCTCTACCTTGCTATCCACCAATTACTGATATTACCATTTTCAAAGTTCTCAATACCGTGGCCTTGGAATAACAGTTGCTTCCACTTACTGTATTCATGTTTCTGTCAGTTACAAGGTCTTGGGCAGTGGATCTTTGGAACGGCAACCTCCCGTTCAGATGCATCTTCACCCTCAGCAGGGATACCTTCTGGTAATGGAATAGGCTTCCAAATTGGTGGGATATTCTCTTTAGCTCTTTATGTCTATGCAATCTCCGTGCTTGTATACTTGGAAGAAGCGCCACCAACTTGAAGAAACCCAGACCACCATCTTTACAATCCGAGTACAAGATAGCATCACAGATGTTTGGTGCAAGATGAAGGTATTCCTTGACAAAAGATTGAATTAACAAGTCAGGGGATTTGAGGAGCCCAACTTTTACTTTGGTGTGGTGGGCAAGGTGTACCAATCTCTGGATGCTATAAGTTTTCAGTATATTGATATTCTGAAGAGGCTTTAGTGGTGTGTCAGCAATCCGACAGAGCTAATTTCTGGTGTTTTGGATAAACCTGTATCTGCTATACCAGTCCAGGGATCAATCTGTAAACCAAGATATTTCTCAGAGTGGCCAAGGTCAATCATATTAAGGGGGATGCTATTTATCATCCATACTGGACAGTCATTGATGGTATAAGGAGAGTCTTTAGTTGGCTTGGTGTAAAAGCCATGACACTTCTCCCCCTGTGTCTTGAGACCAGTTAGATGGCAAAAGGTCTCTAGGATCTTGATGTTCGTACACATACCTTCCCAGGAGTCATTCAATAACACTAAATTATCAGCGAAGGCCATGGGGGTATCTTTGAAACTTCCTTGACAGTTGCCTTCACCAAGATTCTCCAATTTACATAATAGAGGGCCAAGCACCAGGTTGAATAATAAGGGTGACATTGGATCGCCCTGTTTGACACTTAAAAGGATTTGTCTTTTCCTTTTTGGTGTCGATGTCCGTAAAATTTTGCCAACAAGATGTTTAACGTGGGGGTCAACCCCTCTCTGCATCAGACTCATGATAATATGCTGATGATATACGGTGTCAAAAGCTTTCACAATGTCCACGAAAACAATCCCAAACTCTTTGTGCTCCTTTTTTGCATGTTTGACAGTAAGTTGTAACAACTTCAGATTCTCAGAACATCCTGCTGCATGTATAAATCCCCTTTGTCTGGGGTTTATGGGACATGCTTTGGTCAATCTTGCTGTTAAAGTCCTGGAAAATAACCTAAACACCATAGAAGCAATGGTGGTAGGCCTCCAGTTATTGATGTCATTAAGCCTATCCATATCGATAGACTTGGGGGTCAAGATTGACCAGCATTCATTCAGGGCAGCAGGAAGAGTTCTGGTTACGAGCCATAAATTGAAGATCTCCATCAATAGGGAATACCTGGGATGAATTTTGACAAGACGGCCCAACGTAATCCCGTGTGGCCCCGGAGCAGAGTTCCTCCTCATCTCTTTGATATTCTTTTCCACTTCTTTCTCAATAATCAGGGCTTTACAAGTGGTGTTATCTGCTTCCTTCTGTGAAGGGAAGGATTCAAGGCCCATGAATAATGGAGCCATAGCAGTCCCTCTATCAGCAATTTGGGAGATGGGGGATGTTCTCCTCTCCCCACATTAGGACCATTAGCCATCTATATCAGGTTGAACAGCTTTAGAGGGAACTTTTAGAAGACATCTTTTATCACATACCTGCTTTGCCATTTTAGATGGAATATGCTCTGCAGTTAAGTTATTGATGTTACCATCATACTTTATCAGTAATTGTCTCAGAAGAGCCTCTTCCTCCTCAGTCCATACCTTTTGGTGGGCTCCTCTAACCGATGTTTCCTTTGGATGGGGGGCAGCAATTCCTTCCAGGTTCCTTATAAGAGGATGCGCCAGCCTCTTGTGCTGTCCCAAGCCAATCTTGGTAGAGAAGGCCTTCTGGCATACTTCACAGATCCAGTCACCCTTTGGGACTACTTCCACATTTCCTTTGCACTGTGGGAAGTGGCAGGAGATACTGTGGTACGAACGCAACTGGGGGCTTGTCACCACAAGCCCCGGCGTGCCCTCGGGCAGAGGGGACGCAGCGTTGGCCTCCACAGCGTCCTCGCTGGACGGCTCAGTGGAATCGGCGTGAGATGGGTGCGTGCGCTGGCTCCTCCTCAGAGGAAACACGTCGGGCAGCCGATGATCAGGCTGGTGTTTGCCCGGAGGCAAAGAAGGTGGGAGGGGCTTCTGGTGTGAGTTCCAACAGGTTTATTTGCAGGAGGGACCAGGGACCAGCAAAAGCCCCGAGGAGACGCAGGCTAGTCCCCTTTATGGCGGGGTGGAGTAAGGCAGGGAAAGGGAAAACAACCAATGGGGTACAAGTAGAGGGGAGGATACAGTTTTTCAGAACAAATGGGGAAAACAGGGAGGCAGGAGTCATAACAGGGAACCAATTAATAACTAAAAAAGGGAGAACTTTCTGGAACAGGGGGAGGTAATTTAGGATTGGGAGCCACCCAGGGGGAGGTAACCTAGACCTCAGTGATCTCTTCTGGTGACTGACATTTGATGGTTTCAGCCCGAGAGCAGGCTGACCCACCCCAACATCTCCCCCTTCTTTATTACATTGAAATGAGGGGAAAGGCTTAAGGGATTTCAAAACCAAACACTTAAACATGGGAAGGGCTAATAAAATTAACAACTCCATAAGGAAACCCCATACAATGTCCTTGATAACTGAAGGGATCTGGCTACTGGAGCTCCCAGTGTACAGGAGGAGCTGCAGCAGCAGGTGGGACAGCAGCATGTAGGATGTCATCACGCAGTTATGGGAGATAACTTTAGGGACAGTGTAACGTAAATAAAATTAATACAAATACAATTAACTTAAATAACAATGGCTCCCTTGGACTCCCCCTCTTTCAGAACAAAGGGCCACTTAGGGGAGGGAAACACAATAGAGAAGGTGGGAAAGGGAATGTTTGTCTTTGCAGCCTGGGAGGAGAATTTCTTGTTTATTCAGGAGGTCTTGTTTCTCCTCCTTTTCCAGGCAGTTGCTACTGTGTTTTCAGGCTGCTTTGGTTTTGATGTCTTTGTTAAGAAAGGTTTGATCCACTTTCCAGGGATTTAGGTCATTTCCAGGTCATTTAGGTCCTTCTGGGGTTGAAACACACCTGTAGCCTCTACCCTGGGTGACTAGGGGGTATGGGCCACATATCTGTAAAGTGTCAGGGTCCTTTATTAGAACCTCAGGGCTCTCAGTCAGTTTATGTTTGGCAGAGTTTGTGAAGTGTCTCATGATGGGAGGATCAGGTTCCTCATAGGAACAGTTTAAAAAGTTCAAAGTGAACAACGCTTTGGACAGTCTTATGGTGGGGGCAGCGATCTCACTGCCACCCTTTTGTTGTTCAAGCAGTCTTTTTAGTGTCTGATGTTTCCTCTCCACGATGGCTTGGCCTGTGGGTGAGTGAGGGATGCCAGTGATGTGATTCACACCCCACTCCCTCATGAATCTGTTTAACTCTGCAGAGGTGTACGCAGGGCCATTGTCAGTTTTTAATTTATTTGGTGTCCCCAACACAGCGAAGGCCTGGACTAGGTGGTTGATGACATCTTTGGCCCTCTCTCCACGGTGGGCTGAGGCAAAGGTTGCACCAGAAAAAGTATCCACGGAAACGTGAATATATTTCCGGCAGCCAAATTGGGGGAAGTGGGTGACATCTGTTTGCCATACCTCACAACTGCCTAGGCCTCGGGGGTTAACCCCCTGACCTAGTGATGGAAGCTGATGTTTTTGGCAGTTGGGGCATGTCTCCACAATGGCTTTTGCCTGGTCTCTAGTGAGGTGGAACATCCGGACGAGAGCTGGAGCATTTTGATGGAACATTGCATGGCTCAGCTGGGCTTGCTGGAATCTCTAAGGCAGATTCGCTAGCTCAACGGGCATAGCTAGGGCATCTGCTCTCCTGTTCCCTTCGGCAATAAATCCTGGCAGGTCAGTGTGTGACCTCACATGCATTACGTAAAAGGGTTGCTTTCGGTGGGAGGCAATTTGGATTAGCTTTGAAAGCAATTTATAGATTTTTGGATTTGCCACCTCTCTGAGTGATGCTCTTTCTGCTCTGGACACCACTCCTGCTACATATGCGGAATCTGTTACCAAATTAAAAGGTTCGTTGAACCGCTCAAATGCTCTGACCACTGTGGCAAGCTCCGCAACCTACAGTGATCCTTCGACCACCTGCACATCAGACTCCCACTTCTGAGTGCAAGGATTCCTCCAAACGATGACAGACTTGTGAGATGCCCCAGAACCATCCATAAAGATCGTCAGGGCATTGAGGGGTTCACGACTCTGAATTTCTTTTGGAATTAATTTAAAGGCCGAATTGAACAATTTGTGTTTTGGGTTGTGAGCCGATATTTGTCCCGAATAACTATCAAAGGCAAATTGGAGATGATTGTTGTTTTGAAGGAGATGGTCCAGTGCATTGGTTGTTAGTGGCAGGTAAACATATGTGAAATCACACCCCACAAGGGTACGGAGGCGAGACCTAGCCTTTATCACCAACTGAGCCATGAGCTCCTGTGGCGTGGTAATACTTTTGGATGGCTGGTGCGAGAGGAAAACCCACTCAATAATCAGAAGGGGATCCCTCAGCACCTTGTCCCACTGGAAAACCAGCCCATGGAGGTATGGCATTTTCCCCAACACTATAAATTGAAAGGGCAGACCTGGGGCATAACGATGGGCTTGGCGAGATGACAGTGCCTCCTGGACTTTGATGAGGGAGTTTCTTGCCTCTTCTGTCAACTGCCTCGGGGATTTGAGATCCTCGTTCCCACAAAGCAGGTTGAACAGAGGGGCAAGGTCCTCAGTCGTCAGTCCCAGGAGCTGCCTCACCCAGTTGATGGATCTGCAGAATTGATGGAGTTCCTGCAGAGTCTTGGGGTTATCATTGATCTTTAATGGTTGGGGCACCACTGTCTGCTCCTCAATTTTGAGTCCTAGATATTTAAAAGGTGAGGTCTTCTGGACCTTTTTGGGATGGATTTCGAATCCATCAGCCTCTAAAGCCCTGATTACCTCCCCCAGAGTCCAGTCCAGGTACTGCTGCGTGGGCGCACACACCAAAACATCGTCCATGTAGTGTAGGATCACAGCTCTAACTGCCTTTTTCTGGACAGGGGACAGAGTGCGAGCGACATACCACTGGCAGATGGTGGGCGAGTTTTTCATGCCTTGCGGCAGAACTCACCAGTGGTAGCGCTGCATGGGAGCCTCTCGGTTGAGGGAAGGCACCGAGAAGGCAAACCAGGGTGCATCGTCCGGATGCAGGGGGATCTGGAAGAAGCAGTCCTTGATGTCTATGACTGCTAGCTTCCACTGCCTAGGGAGCATAGAGGGTGATGGCATTCCGGGCTGCAGGGGTCCCATGTCCTCAATGACATCGTTAATTTTCCGCAGGTCGTGAAGGAGTCTCCACTTGTCTGTCCCTGGCTTCCGGATCACAAAGACCGGGGAGTTCCAAGCGCTGTTGGAAGGCTCAATGTTCCCCTTCCCCAGCTGCTCCTCCACGAGTGCAGTGAGCGCTCTCAATTGGTGTCCTTTTAAAGGCCACTGATCCACCCAGACCCTTTTATTGGTGAGCCAATTCAATTTCTGGGTGGGGCGCTCCACAGTGACCCCTACTAAAAATCCCAGGGTTGAGATGGGATCTCAACCTAGGCTCCCCACTGAGACATGAGATCCCTGCCCCACAATGTAAACCCAGAGTCAGTAACAAATGGACGGACTGTTGTAATCCGCCCCTCTGGACCCTCAATCTGGACAAGCATCCTGCTTCTCTGGGCAGCCACAGATCCTCCCACACCCGTAACAATACCTTCCGCCAGTTGCAACCCCCAATGTGACGGCCAGTTGTTGGAGGCGATGACCATCACATCTGCCCCCGTGTCCATCATCCTTGCTAGGCTGATGTCCGAGCCATGGCATGAAATCTTGCCGCTTAGCATCGCCTTGTCCTCCCCTACCATCTCAGCCCAGAAGACAGATGGGTTGTAGTTATCTGGTGAACTTCTGGGCATGAGGATGGCCTGGGCAAGAACCTGGCCAGCTGCAAGAAAGAAAGGTGGGTGAATACATTGGATGTTAATTGTAAAGAGTCCTTGTGATCCTACTTGGACGATCTCTGGTGTTATTGAGATCTCTGGTGGTGTACGCATGGTGTCTCCTATAACAAACAAGCAGCAGTCTTTCAGTCCTTTGCAGCTCACGAGGACTCGTTGAGGTGTGATAGAGTCCATCGTGGTTGCAGTGGCTGCAGTCACAGTCTTTCTGGTTGCGGCTTCTTTATTTATGTGATCACACGGGGCTGCAGATCCGCGCTGGGTCCTCAGTTTCCTGGCCGTACCTCCATGGGAGTGGGCGATGCTACTTGCCCTGGGGAAACAGCTCGGGAACTTTGATTAATCGGGGCTGGAGCTCTACAGTTCCGGGCCACATGTCCTGGCTTGCCACATCTGTGACAAGTCCAGGTTCTGTTTGTCATCCTCTTGTCCTGAGGTGCCGTTGCCTCAGCAGCACCCGCAGCTCCTACCACATTCCCCCTCATTTTTAAATTTGGTTGGCCAATTGGAACTAAGGTTGTGCAGTGCCAAATCATCTGCTTTAATGTTGGTGGAGGATCAAGTGGAAGGGTCATAATCACTCTCTTACAAGGTTCATTTGCATTAGTTTTTGCTATTTGAGTGATTATGCTTTCTCTAATTCTTGTATCTTCCACTTGCTTCTCCACCACTAATTTTAATTTGTCAATTAAGTCAATAAATGGTTCATTTGGGAGTTGCTGAATTTCAGTAAAATTTAGTAGAGGCGCCGATTTAGGGGGCATCATTAAAAATGCTTGCTCCACTGCATGTTTTACAGCATTTAAGACCGGCTCTGGGGTGTTTCGGGCCTGGTCTTGTGGCTTGGCAAGCAACCCCTCACCGGTAAGGTGGTCCATGGAAACCCCTGCGTTATTAGGGTCTTGCAACAGGATTGGGAGGACCTCTCTTAGTTGCTTTCTCCACCCATCATCCCACAACTCAAATTCGGCTGGAGAAAGCAAGCAGGAAAAAATGCTTTGGAGGTCTGCTGGGACCAACACTGTATTAGTGAGGGTGGCCCGCAGGAGATTCCGGAAATATGGACTCTCCCTCCCAAACTCCTTCTGGGCTTTACAAAGTTCTTTGAGCCCAGCAGGGTCCAAGGGTTTCCAGATGGGGTTGCCGCCAGCTCGGTTATAAGTAACCGGAGCGGCGAAGGGACCGGAGGAGGCTCCTGGTTCCGGGTTCAAGATGGCGTCGGTTCCGGTTTCCACAGCGTGGGAACCGGCAGACGAGGCGCGGGAACCAGAAGGCTCCTCCCAGTAGGTGGGGGCTGAGGACAAAGAGGAGTGGCCACGGGAAGGGCGGGGACTCCCGATGCAGGGGGCGGGACCCGACGCAAAGGAGGAGCTCACAGTCCTCATGTTTGGAGGGGGCGGGGCCAGGACAGGGCGAGGAGGAGGGGCGGCAAGAGGATTTTGGGGGAGTGCAGGAACAGCAGGGAAAGGGGACAAACCGGTGGACGAAGAAAAGCCTTCGCCATCATTTTCAGGGCAATAAAACTGGGAACTGCTTTTTGGGAGAACAACCGGGGAAGAGGGCATAGGAGAGAGGGTTTGGGTAGAAGCCGAAACAGCCTGGCCAGAGCTACTTTGGCAGGGCGGCTGAGAGGATTGAGGAGAGTCAGGGAGACGGTGGCAGCCCTGTGCCTCTGGGCATTTTACAGCTCCCGGTCTTTTCAACGAAGGGGTAGTGGGATGAGGAACGCGAGGGGGGGAAAGAGGGACTTGGGAAGAACTGGGGAGAATTTGGGGCTTTTCTTTTATTTTCTGATTAGCTTCGTGTTTATCTGTCAAAGCCCAGACCATGTAGAGAAACCTCTCTCCGGAGGGATCTCCCCTTTGGTTTAATTCTAATATTTTGTCCCCCACAAATTGCCAAAACGTGGCTGACTTCAAATTAGCAGGGGACATCTGGGGAAAATAAAAGAACAGCCACTTCACAAACCTTTTCAAAAACCCCTTTGATAACTTTAACCCACAATTCTTCAGGGACTCCCCAACCTGGAGATAAACCTCCCGCTGAGGCTGGGAAAGCTTAGCTCCCATCTTAAACCTCAGCCTCAACTTCACCCACCACCGGCAAAAAGGAGAAATTAAAAATAATTTCCCAGGGGCCAGGAATCACAAGAATACTCACAAGAAGACACAGGCATCCGGTCCTGGAAACAAAAAGGCACGGTGGGATCCTCTGGGACAGGCTGCTCTCCTAGCAGGAGTTGGCAGCCTCCTCTCGGAGTGCGGCTTTTAAAACAGAGCGCGCTGCCGCGAGAGGCATCGGCAGCTCCTAATCACTGACACTCGCAGCCTCCTGGCAGCGAGGACGATGCAGGAACGCACGTGTGTGTCGTCCCTTTTCGGTGCGCCAACCTAACGCCACTGGGGGTTTGTCACCACAAGCCCCGGCGTGCCCTCGGGCAGAGGGGACGCAGCGTTGGCCTCCACAGCGTCCTCGCTGGACGGCTCAGTGGAATCGGCGTGAGATGGGTGCGTGCGCTGGCTCCTCCTCAGAGGAAACACGTCGGGCAGCCGATGATCAGGCTGGTGTTTGCCCGGAGGCAAAGAAGGTGGGAGGGGCTTCTGGTGTGAGTTCCAACAGGTTTATTTGCAGGAGGGACCAGGGACCAGCAAACGCCCCGAGGAGACGCGGGCTAGTCCCCTTTATGGCGGGGTGGAGTAAGGCAGGGAAAGGGAAAACAACCAATGGGGTACAAGTAGAGGGGAGGATACAGTTTTTCAGAACAAATGGGGAAAACAGGGAGGCAGGAGTCATAACAGGGAACCAATTAATAACTAAAAAAGGGAGAACTTTCTGGAACAGGGGGAGGTAATTTAGGATTGGGAGCCACCCAGGGGGAGGTAACCTAGACCTCAGTGATCTCTTCTGGTGACTGACATTTGATGGTTTCAGCCTGAGAGCAGGCTGACCCACCCCAACATGGTACTTTGGATTTCCTTACCACATTTGAGACACTTAAAGATGATCTTTCTTTTCCTGTGGGTTCTCTTTAGATGGTCAGTCAGCCCCAGCATCCAATTGAATCGGGTATCACAGGATGGACAGGATGGATTTTTGTCAGGAACAGATACCACGTGTGTATCGATCGGTATCGTGCCTGAGCTTGTCCCAGGGAGAGCTGCAGATGTTTCAGGCTCATCCTTGTCTCTGTGATCTTTAAGCACGCACTCAGTTTCTCCATCCCGGGTGGACCTATTTGGTAAGGCTTCATATGCCTCAGGGTACTTGGCAAACCTCTCCCAAATTCCCCAATGACTGTCATAGTCAATCGTGGAATTAACAAACTCCAAACATACTAAATTGAGGTTCTCAGCTGCCAGTGTGGAGGGTAAAGGTATCAGTTAAAGGTAACAATATCAGCTGTATTGACCCTCAGATCTAAGGGGTCAGTCAGAGTGGCCGTTGATACGTAGAGCAATCTCATTGATTGTACCATTGTTCCAAAACCAGTCAAAGATAGATGTCAGTCCAAGTGAGGGTAGTCAAAGTTGACAGCAGGCTCTCTCCCACACTGCCGTGTCCAACACAAGTCCATGGACTAGGCTCTGGGCAACAGCAATAAGAGCTGTTACCAAACAATTTTGTTTCAGCTAAGATGTGAAGCTGTCACTGGGGGGTGAGTCCAAGTAATAGGGAGGGGTACACCCTCTCTCACACTGGGGCAGAAGCCAACTTAGATACCACTAAGGGTATCTGGCGGGGCCTTGAGAAGGTGCGGCTTCCACAGCTGAGCCCAGTTAGTAACTCTGCTCCCATTTATTGAGCATATCACAATACACACTTTCCTGGCTTTAATGAAGGTAGCCTGTCCACCTTGGTCAAAATCAGTAAATTTTGGCCCAAGATTGAGGTGGTAAATGGATGACGTCATGGTACACACCTTGCAGCATGCAGCAAAACGAGTTTCCCAATCAGGGTTTGAAGTCTTAATCGGTCACAGATCGGGGCATAGCCATGCACTACCAGGGACGTGGCCCTGTACGGCATGATGCGCATGCCCTTTCCAACGGTCTGGGGTATAGCTGTATGCATGGATGGGCTCTGGTACAAGACCATGTCTCCAGCACTCGGTGCCACTGGGTTGCAATCAGTGCAGAGCATCCAGGTGGCAGAATACGGCAACCGGTCCAGTCTTGCCCCCATGTAGTTGGAACAAGTGGCGTACACACCCAGGTTCTGATGGATTAGAGTGATGGCCTTGCGCGTGCAGTTGCTTGATTGATGTGATTCCCTCAAAACACAGAGGTCAACCAAGCTGGCCCTGGCTAGGCGATTGGCATATCCTGCTCTAAAGTGGGGGATTCCAAGAGTCATGGCAGCGCTACCCCTTGAGCAGCTGCCCGACTTTATCCAGATCACCACCCCCTGGGCAAAGGGTCAGCAGCTCATGTCATGACTCGTATGAGTTGTGTGACACCGAATCATGAGGCTACTATTTGGGTGGTGAGTCCAAACAGTAGGGAGGGGTAGCCGCTACACCCTCGCTCACACTGGGGCAGAAGTCGACTTAGTTACCCTTGCAGGCATCCAGCGGGACCACAGGGAGATGTGACTTCTGCAGCTGAGCCCAGTTAGTAACTAAGCTCTCTTTCTTCCTTGTTCTCTTTTGCATCCAATTAGCTGTCATTCTGGATGCTTGCTGACCATGGGACCTTTGCAACTTTGGATCCCTGGTCGCCTTTGTAATCTGGCAGAGCCTTACTCAGGCCACCAAAACAGTTCTCAAAAGCATCATTCACCACCCCTTGTGGATCTTGCCCATCCAAAATCTTCTCAAAGGCGCTCTGGCACTTAGCAAATCTACATGCTATGACCCTTTCCTGGTGACATCACAATAGTGGAGCTTCAGCTGTCCCTCTCTCGGCAATTCAGTGACCTGGGGGAGCTCTTTTCTCTCAACATTAGACTCGCTTTTGATTTCAGATTGAACCACATTGGAGGGACCTTTCATGAGAAGGTGTCTCTTGTCATTTATCTGCTTTGCCGTCTTAGATGGAATATGCTCCGCAATCAACTTACTGATGTTTCTGTTACCGGCATACTTCATCACCAACTGAGACAGAGGAGCCTCTTCCTCCTCAGTCTATACCTTTTTATGGGCTGCTCTCACAGATGACTCTATAGGATGGGAGGAAGCAATCCTTTCCAAGTTTCTCACAAGAGGATGCATCAACCTCTTGTGCTGGCCCAGGCCAGTCTTGGTAGAGAACCCCTTCTGGCATACCTCACAGAGCCAGTCACCCATCGGAACCCCACACACATTCCCCTTGCACCGTGGGACATGACAGGCAATACTGTGGTATTTAAGATTTCATTTACCACATTTAGAGCACTTAAAAAAGATCTTTTTCAGCCCATGGGTCCTCTTTAGAGGTTCAATCAGCCCCAGTATTTGATTATATTGGGTAAAACAGCGTGGACAAGCTGGATTTTTGTCTGGGACGGACACCACAGGAGTTCCAACTGGTGTCCCACCTCACTGATCCCAGAGAGAGCCTCAGGTGTTTTGGGCTCCTCAATATCTCCTCAATCATGCCCAAACTGATGCATCATCCCAAGCAGGCCGAGGTGGCAAGGCCTCATATGGCTCTGGGAACTCAGCCAATCCCTCCGAGACACTAACCAGATGGATTCCAACCTCAGAGTAAATAGAGGAGTTTAAAAACTCCAGACACACCAGATTGAGCCCAACATCTCCCAACGCAGGGGATAAAGATGGAATGACATTGGCTGATGTGACCCTAAGATCTAAAGGGTCACTTTGAGTAGCTGTTCAAATGTACCACAAAGCCATTGATTGCACCATTGTCCAAATCAAACAAACAGTAATGACGGTATAAGTGAGGGCAGTCGAAGTCAGCAGCTGGCCCTCACCCAAACTCCTAACTGTGTCCAACTTAAGCCCATGGACAAGGCTCTGGGCGACAGTTAAACAAGTGTGCCAAGCAATTTGTTTCTGCAGGCTTGGGAAACTACCGCTGGGTGGCGAGTCCAAGCGATGGCGAGGGGTAGCAATTATACCCTCTCTCACACTGGGGTGGAAGCCGACTTCATTACCACAAAGGGTATCCAGCGGGGCCTTGAGAAGGCGCGGCTTCCGCAGCTAAGCCCAGTTAGTAACTGTGCCCTCATTTATTGAGCATACACGTACGTACATGCACCTGTTCTGTGTTAAGTGAAGGTGGCCCATCCGCCTAAGTTGCAATCAGTAAGTTTTGACGGGGTTATCAGACACGCCACACAGCGTGTGGCAAACGAGATTCCCATAATTGGTTTGGAGACTCAATCCTTGTCAAGATTAGGGCATGCCTTGCTCTACCAGTGACGTGGCCCTCTATGGCATGAATGCACCTTGGCCCTGTCGCACAGTTGCTTGAGTGACATATGTCTCCCTCACAACATAGAGGTCACACAAGCTGGCCCTGATAGGCGAACGGCAAAAGCAGGCTCCAAGGTGGAGGGTCCCATAAGTCATGGCAGCACTACCCTCCAAGCAACTGCCCGACCCTACCTAACCTACCACCCTGAGGGTGAAGGGCTCACAGCTCATGTCTTATGTACCACCAGCAAGAGTGTCATGAGTCACATGAGTTTGTTTCACCCCTTTGGAAACGGTATACCGAGTGGGTGGTGAAGCCACAGGGTAGGGCGAGAGCATTCTATGCTCCCACACTGGGGCAGAGGTTGACTCAGTTACCCTACACAGGGCATCCGGTGGGACCGGGAGGAGGTACAACCTCTGCAGCTGAGCCCATTTAGCAACACACGTCCCGAGTCATAGAGACATCTAAATTATATGTTTCTATTCCAGGTTAAGTAAAGGTGACCCATCCACCTGGTCCAATTTGAATTTGATGCCCAAATATGGGCCAGACATGGTATGATGGATGAACTCCTCCCACCCAAAACCAATTCCACTGTCCAGCTCTTACCACACAGGGAAGGGGCCTTCATTTATTTAAAGGTACACACAGTCGGGCTTTACTAGTAAATATATGTACTATGTCAACAGAAGAGAAGAGCGCTCTGGATGCTAGGGCTCGGGCAATCCTCCCCTGCCTCGTTTTAGGGAGTCCCAGGGCCTGTAGCAATTCAGAGTTCTTCTCATACCATTTTCCCCGCGCTCCTGAGGGAAAACCTACAAACTCAATGACTGTTGCATTTGTAAGATCACAAATTTGTGGGAGAAGGTATAGGAGAAAGTTTCACGAAGGATGTCTGGACTTCAGGCGTCTCTCTTGAAAGCTGTTTATTGCATAGGCGAAGTTACAGCATTTCAGGGAGTGAGTATCCAGAGCCAGCCCTACAGCTGCCAGCTCCAGCTGTAGGCATACCTGAAGCCGCTTTCTGTTCAAGTTACAAAGCATTATATGCTTTTCTTTGCAGAGTATCTTAACACATAACAACCAATAAGCACCATACACAGTACCTTTACATTTGCCTGTAGCCTATCATAACTACTACCAGCACCATTTTATAGTCATTATTATCCAATCACAAGAGAAAGTAAGTTACAATTCAAGCTTATAGTGGAAAATTCTCAGACCTTTCTTCTTCCTGCATCGACATTTCTTGTTTGCCTGCCATCTCTCTCTTTTTGGTAAAGACATGTTTTCTATTTACTTATGCTCTTCTCGAGACTTATTTACTTGGTGAAAAGCATGTCTTTGTTTGTAGTCACATCCCTTTGTCCTACTCCTAAAAATCTTCCAACTCATCTCCAACCTTTGCCTTCTCAGTTACTCAGCGATCACTGTTTCAGCAAAACATCTTTTACTCTATACCAAAACTTGCTTCCATTTCTATCTCATCCCCAGTTTCTACATTCACAGATCTTTCTGCCAAGTCTACATACCTGTGAAACTTTCTTACCAAACTTTCATCCTCCCCAACAAGAAGGTGCTGATATTTTTTGGCCTTCTCAGCAGCAGCCTCTTTCGAAGACGAATTACTATGCTCATATCTCACTGTCACGTCCACTACAAATGCCTTTGCTTCTGTAACAAAGATCAAATCTGGCTTTTGCAATTCATTCTGATCATCCTTCAAGTGTGGTTCCTAAAACACTGTCCAATCCTCCCTGTTAGCCTCACAGCTAAGGGTTTCACAGATGGAATTGTGTCTTTTAATCCTGGCATCTTGAGTAATTGGACAGTTCCCGATGGCATGGGTGGTTGTTACATAATCAGCGCCACAGTGTCTGCAAGATCTAACGCAAACATCATGCCTACCCTTTGCCAGGAATTCATGTGTAGCTCTTAATTGCATCACAGTTACAAGTTTTCTATGAGGAATACTGTGGTAATGCACCAGACAGCCGTTACTGGTGTTCTCATTCTCAAAGTTCTCCATACCATGGCCCTTGGCAGCCAGATGTTTCCATTTATTAAATTCAACTTTCTGCCAATCACAGGGTCTTGGAAAGCAGGTTCTGGAACGGGGAGCCTCCCACTCTGACAAGACTTCACCTCCTTCTACAACAAATTCCGTCTCAGGGATAGGCTCCCAAATTGGTGGGATGGACTCCTTTACCCCACCAGCTCTCAACCATAATTTCTCAAATACCAGTTCTAGATGTTGTTCCTTCAAGAATGCAACCAGAGCACCATCCAAAGATTGAGCCAGCCTACGCAATTTCCGTGCTTGTATACTTGGTATAAGCACTGCCAATTTAATGAGTCCTAGCCCTCCACCCTTAAACCTCGAGGAAAAGATGGCATCACATGTACTTGATGGGAGGTGAAGCCACTCCTTGACCATCCTCCTAATGAACAGGTCAAGGGATTCGAGGAGCCCAGCTCTTGCCTCGGTATAGGCAGCCAGATATATCAGTCTAGGAATGGTAAGTCCTGAGTATATCAACTTTCTGAAGAGTTTTGAGTGGTGTGTCTCCAATCCGATGGAGCCATTCCTCTAGTTTCCCAGGCAAGCCTGGATTGGCAGAATTGGTCCAGGGGTCAATCTGGGTGCCTAGATATTTCTCTGAGCTCCCAGGGTCGATCATGTTCAGGGCAGACCCACTAATCCACCGGGCAGGACAATCATTGATGGTATATGAGTCTTTTGTCAGCTTGATGTAAAAGCTGTGGCATTCCTCCCCTTGTGTCCAGAGACCAGTAAAGGTGCAAAAGGTCTCCAGAACCTTGATGTTATGACACATACTTTCCCAGGAGTCACTCAGCAGCACCAAATCATCAGCAAAGGCCGTGGCCGTAAGTTTAAACCCACCATGAGGGAACCCCTTGCCTTCTGCTTTAGGTTTACACAGAAGAGGGTCAAGTGCCTGGGTGAATAACAAAGGTGACATGGGCTTGCCCTGCTTGACACCGGAGCAGATGTTAATTGGGTCTGTTTTCCCATTCTTAGTGACAATGTACGTCGTGATGTTTCTGTACATCTCACTAACCAGGTGGACCACATGGGAATCAGCCCCCCTCTTAACTAAACCAGTGATGATATGCTGGTGACAAACAGTGTCAAAGGCCTTGACTATATCCACAAACACAACCCTCAGATCTTGATGCTCCTGTTTAGCACTTTTAACCAGAAGCTGTAACAGCTTCAGGTTCTCAGAACAACCAGAAGCACTAATAAAACCCCGTTGTCTGGGCTTAATGGGGCATGCTCGGGCCAGTCTCGCCATAGCGATCCTGGAAAATAACCTGAACACCACAGAAGCAAAATGGAGATAGGTCTCCAGTTATGGATATCAACAAGTCTCTCCTCCTCGGAAGACTTGGGTATCAAAACTGTCTGGCAGTCCCATAGTGCATCCAGTATAGTTCTGGTAACGAGCCAGAGGTTGAAAATCTCTGTCAACTGGGAAAACTTAGGGTCTCTTTTAATAAGATGACCCAGAGTAATCCCATCTGGCCTAGGAGCGGAGGTTTTACACATCTCACTCAAGTTCTTACCAATCTCTTTCTCAGTGATCAGGTCCTGAAACATGGTGTTATCTGCTTCCCTGTATACAAGGAAGTTTTCAAGACCATTAAAACAAACCAGTGTTTCCCATCTCTTTAAATGCGCTGTGGACAATGCCCAATGGTATTTGGCATTGCAGGGCTTCCGTGTTATCCAGAATAACCCGTGCCAGCCTCCCTTTATGAACCTGGAACAGTTTCTGATATCTTAGATATTTCCCACCCTTCAAAGCTCTTTTCTGCATCCCCTTAGTTGTTGTTTTGGATGCTTTCTGGCCACGAGGTCTTCGCGACTTGGACGCTTTATGGCTAAGCCTATTCAGGCTATCCCAAGACTTCTCATACACCTCATTCACCACCACCTGTGGATCTTGCCCACACAATACTTTCTCAAAGGCCTCCTGGCACATGGTGAATTTGCCGGCTGATAGCCTCAGCTTGATGGCATCATGATAGTGGAGCATCAAGCGTCCTTTGCCCTTCAGCAGACTTGGGAGGTTCTTCTCTCCCTATTTCTCTGCCTTCTATAGATCAAACTTTCTTTGAGGGACCTTTTTCCAGCAGGCGTCTCTTATCACTAATCTGCTTGGGCGTCTTTGATGGTATATGCTCCGCTATCAGCTGATTCTGGATGTTCCTGCTACCAGCATACTTCACCACCAACTGACTCAGAAGAGCCTCCTCCTCTTCGGTCCATACTCTCTTATGCGCAACCTGTTAAGATGACTCTTTAGAATGGGAGGCTACAATCCATTCCACATTTTGCACAAGAGGATGTTGCAGTCTCTTGTGCTGGCCCAGTCCTATCTTGGTAGCAAAACCACAGGAACAAACCTCACAGACCCAACTGCCTGTGGGAACCACACACGCATCACCCTTGCACCAAGGGACATGACAGGCAATATTGTGGTATTTAAGATTTTGCTTACCACATTTAGTGCATCTAAACCAGATCTTTTTCTGCCCATGGGCCTTTTTCAGATGGTTGACCAGCCCTAGCATCCTAGTAAACCGGGTCAAATAGCATGGACATGATGGATTTTTGTCCGGAACGGACATAGCAGGAGTTCCTGTTAGTGTCACGACCTCGCTGGTCCTGGGAGGAGCCTCAGGTGTTAATAGCTCCTCAGGTTCTCTTGCTTCACACCCAATTTCTTCTTCCTGATCCGGCCCAGAGGGCAAGAACTCATATGGTTCAGGAAGTACAGCCAAGCACTCCGCAGTGTTACCCCAATGGATACCAACTTTATAAACTAATCTGGAGTTTACAAACTCCAAAGACACAAGATCAAAACTTTCCTCACATAACACTACAGAAGGTGATGGAACTCTGGCATCTCTGACCCACCGATCTAAAGGACCAGTTTGAGTGGCCGTTGACACGTACTGCAATGCCACAGATTGTACCATTGTCAGACCGAAAGCTGGCGTTTGGTCAAAGTCAAATGAGGGTTGTCAAAGTCGGCAGTTGGAACTCTCGACCAAGCTGCCAACTGTGTCCAACTAAAGCCTGTGGACAAGGCTTTGGGCTACAGCGAATGGCTGTGCCAACTATTTCTGCAATTTGTGAAACTACCACTGGGTGGCGATTCCAGCAATAGTGAGGGGAGCTACTACCCCCTCACTCACACTGGGGCAGAGGTCGACTTAGTTGCCCTTTCCAGTGGGCATCCAGCAGGACCACGAGGAGTTACGACCTCTGCAGCTATGCCCAGTTAGCAACTATGCCCTCTTAAGAGAGTCATAGTTACTCCCGCCAGTCCTAGTTATTTTATGAGCATACACACGCGTATATGCACCTTTTCCGGGTTAAGTAAAGGTGCCCCGTCCACCTAAGTAGCAATCGATATTTAGTCAATTAAATGGTATATTGACGCGGCTATGAATACACACCTCGCGGTGTTTGACGAGCAGGATTTTCATCATCTGGCTTGTCAACAGACTCGGGCACAACCAAGGCTACCAGTGACATGGCCCTGTACGACATGAATGCTGTGTTCCCATGAAAGTCCGATCCGTATTGGGATCCAAGCCCTGTGCCCGATGGGGTCTGGTACCCCGCCACGTCTCCACCGCTCAACGCCACTGGGTTGTGAGCAGCACAGAGCCCTCTGGTGGCAGGACGCAACGACAGGCCCAGGCTTGCCCCCATGATGGAAGACACATACCACCGAGGGATGCCTGCCCTGTCTCACAGTTACTTGACTGACATATGTTTTCCCCTCAAAAACATAGAGGACAGCCAAGCAGGTTCTGGCTAGCCAAGGAGTACCTCGTGCAAAAGTCCAAGTTAGATGGAAGGTCCCAAGAGTCATGGCAGCACTACCTTCCAAGTGCCACCAGACTTTACCCACCAGACTTTATACCACCCCGTGGGTAAGGGGCTCGACGGCTCATATATCCAGGCCCACTGGCAAGCGGTCTGGGGTTGCATGAGAATTGCCACCACAAGCTTTTGTCACCGGATAGGTACTACTGAGTGGAGGGTGAAGCCACTCGATAGGGCGGGAGGGTCAATGTTCTCCCGTTTACTGGGGCAGAGGCCGATTCGGTTACCCTGGGTGGGGCATCTGGCGGGACCAACGAGGAGGTACACCTTCTGGAGCTAAGCCCTGTTTGCAACTTAATCGTCTCAGAAAAATGCCCACATACGTTAACAACACACAAATCCGATCTGTAAAATTCTAAGTTCACCAGAGCTAGTTCATTTTTGGCTGAATTAGGAGAGCCAGATGGTAGATTTTGAGCCAGCAGGTCTACCTGGTTAGTTTTAGACAGTGGGTCTACTTGAAGAGTGGCTCCATCGGATTGGGAGTGCACCACTTAAACCTCTTCAGAAAGCTGATATACTCAGGACATATACCATCCCTAGACTGATATATCTGGCTGACCATACCGATGTAAAAGCTGGGCTCCTCGAATCCCTTGACCTGATGATAAAGAAAACGGTCAAGGAGTGGCTTCATCTTCCAACTAGTACATGTGATGCCATCTTGTATTCGAGATTTAAGGACGGAGGGCTGGGACTCATCAAATTGGCGGCACTTATACGTAGTATTCAAGTGCGAAGATTGCATAAATTAGCTCAATCTTCAGATGGGACTTTGGTTTCCTTTTTGAAGGGTGTACATCTGGAATTGATATATGAGAAATTATGGGTTAAAGCTGGTGGTGTATGAGAGTCCATCGCCCAAATTTGGGATCCCATCCCGTCGATGGAAGTTGTTAGTGAGGGTAGTGAAGCCTTGTCTGAGTGGGAGGCACCATGTTCCAAGCTTCGCCTTCCTAGACCGTGTGATTGGTGGAAGGTTGAATTTAATAAATGGAAACATCTGGTTGCCCAGGGCCATGGGATTGAAAATTTTGAGAACGATAAGATCAGTAATGATTGGTTGGTGCATTACCGCGGCATCCCCCACAGAAAACTCATAACCACGCTGCAATTAAGAGCAAATGTCTACCCCACTCGGGAATTTCTGGCAAGGGGTAGACACAATGTCTGTGTTTGATCCTGCAGACGCTGCAGCACCGAATATGAATCAGCGTCCCATGTCATTGGAAAGTGTCCAATTACTCAGGAAGCCAGGATCAAAAGGCATAATTTCATCTGTGAAACCCTTAGCCGAGAAGCTAAGAGGGAGAATTGGACAGTCTTCCAGGAGCTGCCTTTGAGAGATGAAGAAAATGAATTATTTAATCCTGATTTAATCTTCGTAAAAGACGCTAAAGCACTTGTAGTGGACATAACAGTGAGATACGAGCACATCAACTCTTCACTGAAAGAGGCCGCTGCGGAGAAGGCAAAAAAGTATCAACGCCTTCTTCCACAGATTTGTGACCTCACAAATGTAACATCGGTAGAGTTCGCTGGTTTCCCCTTAGGAGCGCGGGGGAAATGGTACAAGAAGAACTCTGAGTTGCTAGAGGCCATGGGACTCTCTAAAACAAGGCTAGGGAGACTAGCCCGGACCCTGGCATCCAGAGCGCTCTTCTCTTCCGTTGATAAGGTACATATGTTTGCAAGCAAAGCCAGATTGTTTGTACCCTTACAGTAAAGGCCCCTTCCCTGAGTGGTTCCAGCTGGACAGTGGAATTGGTTTTGGGTGGGAGGGGTTCACCCGTCATAACGTGTCTCGCCCATATTTGGGCCACAAATTCGGATTCGACCAGGTGTACGGGCCACCTTTACTTAGCCAGGAAAAGAAATGTATAATTTTATATGTTTATTAAATAGCCAAATGCCTCGTCATCTAATTAGTGATGCGCATGAATGGATGAACAAGATTCCCACTGTCCCTACCTACTATCCAGCGAAACCACAGCCAAGGGAACGGGCTTGGCAGAATCAGCGGGGAAAGAAGACCCTGTTGAGCTTGACTCTAGTCTGGCGCTGTGAAGAGACATGAGAGGTGTAGAATAAGTGGGAGGCCGGGCGCGCGTTCGGCGGTGCGGGGCGACCCGCCCGCCGGCGTCCCGGCCGTCGGTGAAATACCACTACTCTGATCGTTTTTTCACTTACCCGGTGAGGCAGGGGGTGTACTTCCTAATCCCTCATCTTTAAATCTCGAATAAAAGATGGCATCACGTGTACAGGTTGGAAAGTGAAGCCACTCCTTGACCGTTTTCTTTATCATCAGGTCAAGGGATTCAAGGAGCCCAGCTTTTACATTGGTATGGTCAGCCATATATATCAGTTGAGGGATGGTATATGTCCTGAGTATATCAGCTTTCTGAAGAGGTTTAAGTGGTGCACTTCCAATCCGATGGAGCCACTCTTCAAGTTTCCTAGGGAGGCCTGGATCAGCGAAACCGGTCCAAGGATCAATCTGTGTGCCTAGATATTTCTCTGAGTTTCCCGGGTCGATCATGTTCAGGGGAATCCCTCCAACTTGCCAAGCAGGACAGTCATTGATGGTATACGCATCCTTAGTCGGCTTGATGTAAAAGCCATGGCATTTCTCCCCTTGAGATCGGACATTAGTAAGTTCACAAAAGGTCTCCAAAATTTTGATGTTGTAGCACATGCCTTCCCATGAGTCGCTCAGAAGCACCAGATTGTCTGCGAAGGCCATGGCCGTAATCTTAAATCCACCATGATGGAATCCATATCCCTCTGTTTCCAGTTTACATAGTAGAGGGTCCAGCGCCAGGTTGAATAACAAGGGTGACACTGGGACGCCCTGTTTAACACTGGAGCAGATGTTAATAGGGTCTGTTTTCCCGTTCTTGGTGACGATGTAGGTTTTAATATTCCTGTACATCTCACCGATTAGATGGACTGTATGGGAATCAACCCCCCTCTTAACCAAACCAGCAATAATATGCTGGTGGCAAACGGTATCAAATGCCTTGGCAATATCCACAAATACCACCCCCAAACTTCAGTGCTCCTGTTTTGCCTTTTTAACCAGAAGCTGTAACAGCTTAAGGTTCTCAGAACAGCCTGATGCACTGATAAAACCCCTTTGTCTGGGCTTAATGGGACATGCTCGGGCCAATCTCACATTCGCGATCCTGGAAAACAACCTAAACACCACCAAAGCAATGGTGATAGGCCTCCAGTTATTGATATCACCAAGTCTCTCCTCATTGGATGACTTGGGTATAAAAACTGTCCGGCAGTCCCGCAGCGCATCAGGTAGAGTTCCGGTGGCAAGCCAGAGGTTGAAGATCTCTCTCAACTGGGAGAACTTAGGGTCTACTTTAATAAGATGACCCAAAGCAATCCCATCTGGCCCAGGAGCGGAGGTTTTACACATCTCACTCAAGTTCTTACCAATCTCTTTCTCGGAAATCAAGTCTTGAAACATGGTGTTATCTGCTTCCCCATATATATACAGGGAAGGTTTCAAGACCATTAAAACAAACAGATGTTTCCCATCTTTCCTTAAATGCATTGTGGATAACACCAGATGATATTTGGCACTGCAGGGCTTCCACGTTATCCAAAATAGCCCATGCCAAGCTCCCTCTATGAATCTGAAACAACCTCTGATATCTCAGATATTTTCCCCGCTTGACGGCCCTTTTCTGCATCCACTTAGTTGTTGCCCCGGATGCTTTTTGGCCTCGAAGCCCCCGAGGCCTTCGCAGCTTAGACACTTTATGGTTAAGCCTATCCAGGCTATCCCGAAACTTTTCATACACTTCATTCACCACTGACTGCAGGTCTTGCTCATGCACTACTTTCTCAAAGGCCTCCTGACACATGGTGAATTCTCCAGCCGATAGCTTCAGCCTGATGGCATCATGATAGTGGAGCCTCAAACTTCCCTCACTTTGCCCTTTAGCAGATTGCGGAGATTCCTCTTTCCCTACATCCCCGCCTTCTCTAGATCAAACTTTCTTCGAGGGACCTTTTCCCAGAAGGCGTCTTTTTTCCTGCTACCAGCAAACTTAACCACCAATTGGTTCAGGATAGCCTCTTCCTCTTCAGTCCATACCTTTTTATGGGCCCCCCGCAAAGATGTTTCTTCAGGGTGGGAGGCAACTATCCGTTCCACATTACGCACAAGAGGGTGTTGTAACCTCTTGTGTTGGCCCAGTCCAATCTTGGTGGCAAAACCACGGGAACAAACCTCACACACCCAGCTGCCTGTGGGAGCCACAAGACCTTCACCCTTGCACTGAGGGACGTGACAGGCGATACTGTGGTATTTCAGATTTTGCTTACCACACTTTGAGCACTTAAACCAGATCTTTTTACATCCATGGGACTTCTTCAGATGGTCTATTAACCCCAGCATCCTAGTGAACCGGGTCATACAGCATGGACACGATGGATTTTTTTGTCCGGGACGGACATAACAGGAGTTCCTGTAACAGTTCCGCCCTCGCTGGTCCCAGGAGGAGCCTCAGGTGTCAGTGGTTCCTCAGGTTCTCTTGCTTCACACCCAATTTCTTCTTCCTGAACCAGCCCAGAGGGCAAGAATTCATAGGGCTCAGGAAGTACAGCCAGACACTCTGCAGTGTTAATCCGATGGATACCAGCTTTAAAAACAAATTTGGAGTTTATAAACTCCAAAGATACAAGATCGAATCTTTCCTCCTCTAACACCACAGGAGGTGATGGAATTCTGGCATCTCTGACCCATAGATCTAAAGGGTCAGTTTGGGTGGCCGTTGACACGTACCGCAATGCCACAGATGGTACCATTGTCAGACCCAAGTTGGCGTTTGGTCAAATCCAGGAGAGGGTTGTCGAAGTCCACAGATGGGACCCTCGACCAACCTGCAGACTGTGTCCAGCTAATGCCCGTGGACAAGGCTTTGGGCAACAGCGAATGGCTGCGCCAACAAATTTTTGTTTCTGCAATTTGTGAAACTACCACTGGGTGGCGATTCCAGCAATAGGGAGGGAGATATTACCCCCTCACTCACACTGGGGCAGAGGTCGACTTTGCTACCCTTACGGGTATCCGGCGGGACCACGAGGAGGTGCGACCTCTGCAGCTATGCCCAGTTAGTAACAATGACCCCTTAAGAGAGTCATAGTTACTCCCGCCGTTTACCCGCGCTTCATTGAATTTCTTCACCTGGACATTCAGAGCACTGGGCAGAAATCACACAGCATCAACACCTGCCTGGGGTCACATCCACCATGAATACTTGCTTTGCCTTCACAAATATTAGCTCCTGTTTCTATAACTCATTGCTGTCATCTCTTAGATGTGGTTCCTGAAACATTACCCACTCCTCCTGTTCAGCTCCCTTTGGTAACATTTCACGGATGTAATTGTGCCTTTTAATTCTTGCATCCTCCATCCATGATTGGGCAGTTCCCAATGACCTGAGGGCATGTTCCATTCTCAGCCTGGCAGTGGCTGCAGGATTCGATGTGCCTTTCTTACCTACCCTTTGCCAGGAACTTTCTGGTGGGGTAAATGTTGGCTCTCACCTGCAGTGCTGTTCCAAGTTCCCTGTGGGGTATGTGCCTCTGTAGCTCTTGATCCAGAAGTTGATGGTCCTTTCCCATTCAAAGCTGGTAATAGCCAGGCCCTGGGATACCAGTTTGGTCCATTTTGCAAATTCTACTTTTCTCCAGTTGTGAGGTTTCAGAGAGCTGGTCTTTGGAGTGGCTGCCTCCCATTCTGATGTTATTTCCTCATCACCAAATTTGGGTGTTTCTGTCACTGGTTTGGGTTGCCATATTGATGGCGTCTTGTCTTTGTCTCCTGCGGCTTGTATCCATGCTTTTCATAGGCTTGTTGTATTTGTTCTTTCTTCAGAAATGTTTTGATTGTTTCATCTGAGGATTGAGCAAGTCTATTCAGTCATTGATCTTGTACAGTTGGAATCAGTCCTGTCAGCCTGGGGGTACTCAAACCTCCTTTGTGCTTGAATACAGGATGGTGTCACGTGCTTGGGGGTAGATGCCACCATTCCTTGACAGCCGATCATACTTGTAGGCCAAGAGACTCAAGGGACCCTGCTTTGACATCTGTGTGGTCTGCCTAGGAGGTCAGTCTGGGGATGGTATAAGATTTCAAGATGCCCATTTTCTGTAATGGTTTTAGTGGTGCCTTATTGATCCATTGTAACCAATCTCCTGATTTTACAGATAGCTCCAGTTTAGATACACCAGCTCAAGGGTTAATCTGCAGGCCCAGATATTTCTCAGAACGACAGGGATCAGTCATATTGAGGATTAACCGTCCATGCTGGAGAGTCCTTGAGTCTTATGTTGCTTGATATAGAAGCATTGGCACTTTCCTCCCTTTATCTGGAGACCAGTAAGTTTGCAGAAGGCCTCTAAGATTTTGGTGTTACTTTTCATACCTTCACAGGATTCACTTAATAAAGCCAAATCATTAGGAAAGGCTGTCGCTGTTTGATGTTCCCTCCCTGGTGGTACTCTTTGCCATAGCTTTAATTGGTTTAATGCCAAATTGAAGAAAAGTGGTGACACTGGATCTCCTCATTTCACATCGGCTTGTGTCTGGATGGGGTCTGTCCATGCTTCCTGTCAATATATGTATAGATGTTCTCATACATTTTCTTAATTCAAGTTGACAATAAGAGGCTCTACTCTTTTCTGTTTCAGACCCATTAGGATGTACTGATGGCTCACAGTGTCAAAGGCCTTAACAGTATCAATGAATACCACCCCTGTCTCTGTTCCTTCCATGCATTTTGAATTATGGTTGTAACAGTTTCAAATTCTCGGAGCATCCTGCTGCTTTTATACACCGTCTCTGCTGCTCTTATATGCCCTGTTTCTAAGGATTCTGGGGCTCACCAGGTTGAATCCTCCTGGTGGACTGCATGGCCTCACCCATTTACCTCGTAGCAGTTTCACACCCTCTTGAACTCTCTCTTTGAAGTTCTTTCAACTTGCCAAGTCTGGTTGAGGGGACCAGGTCTACCCATGTGCAGATGGGGGGTGGAGGGCCCAGTCAGGGTGACCAGGTCTACCCGCATCTTTCCCACTAGGCACCAAGTCTGGTTGAGGAGACCAGGTCTATCTGCCCTGGGAAGGCAGGAAGACGTGCCTCTTCTCCACCCCAGGCACCGAGCCTGGCACCTAGCAACGGTGGAGAAGGGGCACGATGGTGAGATGACACGCTTCTGCCCCACTCAAGGCAGCCAGCTGGCCGGGCACACCGAGCATCCATCTGTCGTTCTGGTCCTGAGCACGAGCGGCGCTCCGCACCGGGCCCGCCCGCGGACAGGTAGGCGGCCGGCTATCGCGAGCCCCCCAAGGCGCCGGCGGCGCTGCGGTATCGCTACGTCTAGGCGGGATTCTGACTTAGAGGCGTTCAGTCATAAGCCCGCAGATGGTAGCCTCGCGCCAGTGGCTCCTCAGCCAAGCGCACGCACCAGGGGTCTGAACCTGCGGTTCCTCTCGTACTGAGCAGGATTACTATTGCAACAACACATCATCAGTAGGGTAAAACTAACCTGTCTCATGACGGTCTAAACCCAGCTCACGTTCCCTATTAGTGGGTGAACAATCCAACGCTTGGTGAATTCTGCTTCACAATGATAGGAAGAGCTGACATTGAAGGATCAAAAAGCGACGTCGCTATGAATGCTTGGCTGCCACAAGCCAGTTATCCCTGTGGTAACTTTTCTGACACCTCCTGCTTAAAACCCAAAAAGCCAGAAGGATCGTGAGGCCCCGCTTTCACGGTCTGTATTCGTACTGAAAATCAAGATCAAGCGAGCTTTTGCCCTTCTACTCCATGGGAGGTTTCCGTCCCTGAGTTGTGCTTTGACAGGTGTACTGCCCCAGTCAAACTCTTCACCTGCCACTGTCCCGGAGTGGGTCGTGGCCAGCACGCGCCGGTCGCTTGGTGCCAGAAGCGAGAGCTCCCCTTGGGGCTTGCCCCCCCTGCCTCTCAGGGTCAGTGAAAAAACGATCAGAGTAGTAGTATTTCACCAAGGGCTGAGACACCAGCCGGCAGGCCTCCCTGCACCACCGAGTCCGTGCCTGGTCTCCCATTTATTCTACACCTCTCATGTCTCTTCACAGCGCCAGACTAGAGTCAAGCTCAACAGGGTCTTCTTTCCCCGCTGATTCTGCCAAGCCCGGTCCCTTGGCTGTGGTTTCCTGGATAGTAGGTAGGGACAGTGGGAATCTCGTTCATCCATTCACGCACGTCACTAATTAGATGACAAGGCATTTGGCTATTTAATAAATATATACAATTATACATTTCTTTTCCAGGTTAAGTAAAGGTGGCCCGTCCACCTAGTCCAAATTGGTAGGTTTTTCCCAAGTATGAGCAGTGGGCAACACAGTATTGAGCAGAAGAATCATATTGTTCCCACATGTCCAACCCACTGTCCAGCGATGCCAAGCAGCCATATTTTATTTTCAATCAACAGAAACAATCAAATGAGCTCTGCTCACAAACATATGAACTGTATCAACAGAGGAGAGGAGTTCTCTGGATGCTAGGGCCCGGGCAGTCATCTCTCACCTCATCTTAGAGAGACCTAGGGTCAATAGCAACTCAGAATTCTTTCCATACCACTTTCCTCATGCTCCTGTAGGAAAGCCTACTATTTCAGTATCTGCTGCATTGGTAAGGTCTTGAATTTGTCTGAGACAGCGTTGATATTTCTTAGCCTTCTCATTAGCAGCTTCTCTCAGAGATGAGTTAGAGTGCTCATATTTAACCGTCACATCCACAACAAATGCCTTATCCCCTTTAACAAAGTTAAAATCTGGCTTATAAAGTTCATTATCATTGTCTCTTATGTGTGGTTCCTGGAATACAGTCCAATTTCCCTTCTTAGCCTCGCAGCTAAGCATCTCACAGATGGAATTATGTCTTTTGTTCCTGGCCTCTTGGGTAATTGGACAGTTCCCAGTAATATGGGTGGATGTTTCATAATCAGCGCCACAATGTCTGCAAGTTTTCACAGTCATCGTACCTACCCCTGGCCAGGAATTCTCTTGTGGGCTAGACTTTAACTCTTAGTTGTAGTGCGGTTATCAATTTCCTGTGAGGTATGTCTCTATACTGTGTTATCCACTAGTTACTGATGTTATCATTCTAAAAGTTCTCAGTACCATGGCCTTGGGTTACCAGTAGTTTCCACTTATTAAATTCATGTTTCTGCCAATAGCAAGGTCTTGGATAGCGGATCTTTGGAAGGGCAACCTCCCGTTCAGATGCACCTTCACCCTCACCAAAGATGCCTTCCAGTAATGAAACAGGCTCCCAAATTGGCGGGATATTCTCTTTATCACCCCCCAGCTCGTATCCACAGTTTCTCATATACGAATTCCAGGTGTTCCCCTGTTAGGAACGTTGTCAAAACCTCATTGGAAGACTGGGTCAGTCTATGCAATCTCCATGCTTGTATACTTGGAAGAAGCACTGCGGCTTTGTCGAGATGGATGTAACAGCACACACTTGTTGTAATCCAAAGCTGTAAAAGTTTTTTATTTTCTCTACCGCTATTCTGATAGCTCTTCACAATTGCTGTGGCTTATTGAGATTGGCTGCTTAGCAAACAATGACAAGGCTGTCTAACAAGCAATGACCATTCAAGCAGTAAGACAATTGGCTATACAAGCAAAGGTATCGTTGTTACGTATTATCCACAAGTTTTTCCTTGTATGCTCTTAATGTTCCATAACAAGAATATCCTCTCCTTGTGTCCAGAACATCTTCTCTCATTGATTACCTTCTTGGCTTTCTCTGTAGGTTTCATTGAAGCTGCAAAATTTCACTGTAAAATTCTCATGGGTAAATTCTGACTGATTTCAGGTCTGATTCTGTGAGGCCCCCAGACCAGCTGTTGGCCTCATCAGAGCGCCACCAACTTGAGGAAACCCAGACCACCATCTTTACAACCCGAGTACAAGATAGCATCACAAATGTTTGGTGCAAGATGAAGCCATTCCTTGACAAAAGATTGAATTACCAAGTCAGGGGATTCCAGGAGCCCAACTTTTACTTCGGTATGGTCAGCAAGATATACCAACCTTTGGATGCTATAAGTTTTCAGTATCTTGATTTTCTGAAGAGGCTTTAGTGGTGCGTCATCAATCCAATGGAGCCAATCTTCTGGTTTTTCGGATAAACCTGTATCTGCTATACCAGTCCAGGGATCAATCTGTAAACCAAGATATTTCTCAGAGTGGCCAAGGTCAATCATATTAAGGGGGGTGCCATTTATCATCCACACTGGACAGTCATTGATGGTATAAGGAGAGTCTTTAGTTGGCTTGATGTAAAAGCCATGACACTTCCCCCCCTGTGTCTTGAGACCAGTTAGATGGCAAAAGATCTCTAGGATCTTGATGTTCGTACACATACCTTCCCAGGGGTCACTCAATAACACTAAATAAATCATCAGCGAAGGCCATGGTGGTAACTTTGAAACTTCCTTGATGATAACCTTCACCAAGATTCTCCAATTTACATAATAGGGTGTCAAGCACCAGGTTAAATAACAAGGGTGACATTGGATCGCCCTGTTTGATACCAGGAAGGATCTTAATAGGATTTGTCTTTTCCTTTTTGGTGTCAATGTACATAAAGATACTCTCATACATTTTGCCAACAAGATGTTTAATGTGGGGGTCAACCCCTTTCTGCATCAGACTCATGATAATAGGCTGACGATATACGGTGTCAAAAGAATCACAGAATCACCAGGTTGGAAGAGACCTTCAAGATCACCAAGTCCAATGCATGCCCTAACACCACCTCAACTAAACCACAGCACTGAGTGCCACATCCAATCTTTTTTTAAACACATCCAGGGATGGTGACTCCACCACCTCCCCAGGCAGATGATTCCAGTACTTTATCACTCTTTCAGTAAAAAACTTTTTCCTAACATCCAACCTAAATTTCCCTTGGCACAGCACTTCTTGTTCTGTCAGCTGTTGCCCGGAAAAAGAGACCAACCCCCTCCTGACTACAACCACCTTTCAGGTTGTTGTAGAGAGTGATAAGGTCACCTCTGAGTCTTCTTTTCTCCAGGCTAAACAACCCCAGCTCTCTCAGTCATTCCTCACAGGGCTCGTGTTCTAAGCCTTTCACCAGCCTTGTTGCCCTCCTTTGACGCGTTCAAGTGTCTCAACATCCTTCCTGGACTGAGGGGCCCAGAACTGGACACAGCACTCGAGGTGCGGCCTCACCAGTGCCAGGGAAGAATGACTTCCCTGGTCCTGCTGGCCACACTATTCCTGATACAGGCCAGGATGCCACTGGCCTTCTTGGCCACCAGGGCACACTGCTGGCTCATGTTCAGTTGGTTGTCGACCAGTACTCCCAGGTCCCTTTCTGCCTGGGCACTGTCCAGCCGCACTGTCTAGCCACACTGTCCCCAGCCTATAGCATTGCTGGGGGTTATTGTGGCCAAAATGCAGGACTCGGCACTTGGACTTGCTAAACTTCATCTTATTGGACTCTGCCCAACTATCCAACCATTCCAGGTCTCTTTGCAGAGCCCTCCTACCTTCCAACAGATTGACACACACTCCCAGCCTAGTGTCATCTGCAAATTTACTAATGGTAGACACAATACCCTCATCCATGTCATCAGTAAAAATACTAAATAAAACTGGCCCCAGCACAGATCCCTGAGGGACACCGCTAGTGACTGGCCACCAACTGGTGCAGCACCATTCACCACCACTCTCTGGGCCAGCAAAGTTCTTAACCAGCGAAGAGTGCACCTGTCCAAGCCATGGGCTGCCAGCTTTTCCGGTTTACTGTGGGAGACAGTGTCAAAGGCCTTGCTGAAGTCCAAATAGACAACATCCACAGCCTTTCCCACATCCACCAGGTGGGTCGCCTTCACCAAGATTCTCCACCTGGTCATAAAAGGAGATCAGGTTGGTCAAACACAGCCTACCCCTCGTAAACCCATGCTGGCTGGGTCTGATCCCCTGGCCATCCTGTAGGTGCTGTGTGATGGCACTCAAAAGAAACTGTTCCATTACTTTACCGGGTACCGAGGTCAGACTGACTGGCCTGTAATTTCCAGGATCCTCCTTCCTACCCTTCTTGTGAATGGGCATCACACTGGCCAGCTTCCAGTCATCTTGAACCTCACCAGTGAGCCAGGACTGTTGATAAATGATGGAGAGGGGCATCGCAAGCTCATCTGCCAGCTCCCTCATCACCTTGGGATGGATCCCATCTGGTCCCGTAGATTTACGAACATCCAAGTGGCTCAGCGGTTCTCTGACTGCTAATAACAGGGGGACCATTCTGCTCCCTGACACCATCTACCAGCCCAGGAATTCAGTTGTCCCGAGGACAAACCATCTTTCCGCTAAAGACTGAGGCGTTAAACACCTCTGCCTTCTCCCCATCTGCGGTCACTAAATTCCCTCCTGCAGCCAGTAGAGAACTGAGGTTGTTCTTACCCTTCCTTTTGCCATTAATATATTTGTAAAAACATCTTTTATTATCCTTTGCAAAAGTTGCCAAATTAAGTTCTGAGTATTGGCCTCTCTAATTTTTTTCTACATGTCCTACCAACCTCCTTAAATATTTCCTGAGATACCTGACCCTCCTTCCAAAGATGAAGGAATTCTTTTAATTCCTTAGTTCCTTCAAAAGCTCCTTGCACTTCCAGACTGGACATTTGCCTTGTTGACTCGTCATCTTTCAGCACCCAGGGACAGTGTTCCTGTGCCCTCAAGATCTCTGTTTTGAAGCACTCACTTCCCAGACTCCTTTGTTTAGCAATAGCTAAAAATTAGCTATAGCAATGTCCACGAACACAATCCCAAGCTCTTTGTGCTCCTTTTTCACATGTTTGACAATAAGTTGTAACAACTTCAGATTCTCAGAACATCATGCTGCATGTATAAATCCCCTTTGTCTGGGGTTTATGGGACACGCTTTGGTCAATCTTGCCATTAAAATCCTGGAGAATAACCTAAACACCATAGAAGCAATGGTGGTAGGCCTCCAGTTATTGATGTCATTAAGCCTATCCACTTTGGTAGACTTGGGGGTCAAGATGGACCGGCATTCACTCAGGGCAGCAGGAATAGTTCTGGTTACAAGCCATAAATTGAAGATCTCCATCAATAGGGAATACCTGGGATGCATTTTGACAAGACAGCCCAACGTAATCCTGTGTGGCCCCGGAGCAGAGTTCTTCCTCATCTCTTTAATATTCTTTTCCACTTTTTTTCCATAATCAGGGCCTTAAAAGCAGAGGTATCTGCTTCCTTCTGTGAAGGGAAGGATTCAAGGCCCATGAAATTTCCTGGTGTTTCCCATCTAAATTTAAAAGCAGAGTAGACAATGCTAGGAGGTATTTCACATTTCAGGGCTTCACTGTCATCCAAAATAATACGTGCTAACCTCTGTCTATGCAAATGAAACAGTCTCTGATATTGAAAATATTTCCCTCTTTTCTTTGCTCTCCTTTTCACCCAGTTAGTCAACGTTTTGACAGATTTCATGCCTTGGGACCTTTGCGATTTCTGATCCCTGGTGGCATTTGTTATCTGGCATAGCGTATTCAGACATCCAAAACATTCCTCAAAGGTATTGTTCACCACCACCTGCAGATCTTGTCCTTCCAAAATTCTCTCAAAGGCCTTCTGGCAATTAATGAGTCTGCATGATGATAACCATTCCTTGATGGTATCACAATAATGGAGCCCTAGTGGTCCCTTTTTTGGCAATTCAGCAGATGGGGGATGTTCTCCTCTCCCCACATTAGGATCACCTACCATATCAGGTTGAACAGTTTTAGAGGGAACTTCTGCTAGACGTCTCTTATCACATACCTGCTTTGCCATTTTAGATGGAATATGCTCTGCAGTTAAGTTATTGATGTTACCATCACACTTTATCAGTAATTGTCTCAGAAGAGCCTCTTCCTCCTCAGTCCACACTTTTTGGTGGGCTCCTCTAACCGATGTTTCCTTTGGATGGGGGGCAGCAATTCCTTCCAGGTTCCTTATAAGAGGATGCACCAGCCTCTTGTGCTGTCCCAAGCCAATCTTGGTGGAGAAAGCCCTCTGGCATTCTTCACAGATCCAGTCACCCTTTGGGACCACTTCCACATTTCCTTTGCACTGTGGGAAGTGGCAGCAGATACTGTGGTACTTTAGATTTTCCTTACCACATTTGAGACACTTAAGGATGATCTTTCTTTTCCTGTGGGTTCTTTTTAGATGGTCAATCAGCCCCAGCATCCAATTGAATTGGGTATCACAGCATGGACAGGATGGATTTTTGTCAGGGACAGACACCACAGGAGTTTCAACCAGTGTCATGCCCATGCTGGTCCCAAGGAGAGCTGCAGATGTTTCTGGCTCATCAGTATCTCAAGATCTTTAAGTACACACTCAGTTTCACCACCCTGGGCAGGCGTGGATGACAAAGCCTCATATGCCTCGGGGTACTCAGCCAGCCCCTCCCAATTTCCACCTGGTTGGATTCCTGTGTCATAGTCAGTCGTAGAGTTAACAAATTCCAAACATACTACATTGAGCTTCTCAGTTCCCAACACAGAGGGTAGAGATGGATCAATATCAGCTGTACTGACCCTCAGATCTGAGGGGTCGGTCCAATTGGCCATTGATAAGTAGAGCACTCCGATTGATTGTACCATTGTTCCAAGCCAGATAATTAATGTAAGTCAGTCCAAGTGAGGGTAGTCGAAGTCAGCAGCTGGCCCGCACCCACGCTGCCAACTGTATCCAACACAACCCGTGCACAAGGCTCTGGGCAACAGCAACACAGACTGTACCAACAATTTTTTTCATCAGGATCGTGAAACTACCACTGGGTGGTGAGTGCAAGTGATAGGGAGAGGTAACTGTTACCCTTCTCTCAGGCGGAAGCCAACTTAGTTACCACAAAGGGTATCCAGCAGGGCCACGAGGAGGTGCAGCTTCTGCAGCTGAGCCTAGTTAGTCACCATGCCCTCATCTTAATACACATATAAAATTACACGTTTCTTTTCCAGGTGAAGTAAAGGTGGCCCATTTACCTAGTCCGAATCGGAAAATTTAGATCCAAATATGGGCAGTGAGCAACACAGTATGAGCAAAAGAACAGACCCTTCCCACATGCCCAACCCACTGTCCAAGTGATGTCAAACAGCCAAGATATATTTTATTCAATGGGTACAGTTGAACGAGCTTTGCTTGCAAACATATGTACAATATCAACAGAGGAGAGGAGCGCTCTGGATGCTAGGGCCTGGTCAGTCTTCTCTCGCCTCATCTTAGAGAGACCTAGGACCAACAGCAACTCAGAATTTTTATTGTGCCACTTCCCCCGTGCTCCTATGGGAAAGCCCATGACAATGTCTGCTGCATTGGTAAGGTCTCGAATCTGAGTAGGCACTGATGCTACTTAGCCTTCTCAACAGCAGCATCCTTCAGTGACGAGTTAGAGTGCTCGTATCTAACTGTCACGTAAACCATGAATGCCTTTCCCTCTTCAACAAAGATCAAATCAGGTTTCTACGGTTCATTGTCATTGTCCCTTATATGCGGTTCCTGGAACACAGTCAATTCTCTCTCTTAGTTTCACGGCTAAGGGTCTCACAGATGGAGTTGTGTCTCTTAATCCTGGCCTCCTGAGTAACTGGACAGTTCCCGATTATATGGGTGGATGTCTCACAATCAGCACCGCAATGTCTGCAAGATCTAACACAGTCATCATGCCTGCCCCTGGCCAGGAACTCTTTTATGGGGTAGACATTAGCCCTCAATTGCAACGCAGTTATCAACTTCCTGGGAGGTATGCCTCTATACCGTGTTAACCATCCATTACTGATGTTGTCATTCTCAAAGTTCTCAATACTGTGGCCTTGGGCAACCAGTTGTTTCCACTCACATTCCCACCAATTGCAAGGTCTCAGGTAGCGAACTTTAGGAAAGCCATGACACTTCTCCCTGTATTTTGAGACCAGTAGGTTCACAAAAATTCTCCAGGATCTTAACATTCACACAGGTACCATCCCCAAGAGTCACTCAGCAGCACTAAATCGTCAGCAAAGGTCATGGCAGTAATTTTCAATGCTCCTTGATGGAAACCTTCACCAGCATATTTCAATTTACATAGTAGGGGATCAAGCGCTAGGTTGAATAGCAACGGTGACATTGGATCGCCCTGTTTGACACCAGTAAGGCTCTTAATAGGGTCCATCTTTTCTTTTCTCGTGTCTATGTATGTAGTGATGTTCTTGTACATTTCACCAGCCAGATGTACCACATGGGGATCAACCCCTCTCTGATCCAGACCCCTAATAATATGCAGATGACATATGATGTCAAAAGCTTTGGCGATGTCCATGAATACAACACCAAGCTCTCAGTGCTCCCTTTTTGCATGTTTAATCATGAGCTGTAACAGCTTCAAATTCTTGGAACATTCTGCAGCACAAATAAATCCCCTCTGTCTGGAGTTAATGGGACATGCCTGGGTCAATCTTGCTGTTAGAATTCTGGAGAATAACCTAAGCACCGTGGAAGCAATGGTGATAGGTCTCCAGTTATTGATGTCACTGAGTCTATCTGGATCAGTAGACTTGGAAATCAAGATTGTCCGTCAGTCCCTGAGTGCATTGGGGATAGTTCCACTTTTGAGCCAGAGGATGAAGATCTCCATCAACAGGGAGTACTTAGGGTCCACTTTGACAAGGTGACCCAACGCAATCCCATCTGGCCTGGGAGCAGAGGTCGTACTCATCTCTTTAACATACTTTTCTACTTCTTTCTCCGTAATTAGGGCCTGAAAAACGGTGTTACCTGCTTCTTTATGTGGCAGGAAGGACTCGAGGCCCCTAAAATTAACTTGTGTTTCTCATCTAGATTTGAAAGCGGAATGGACAACACCAGATGGTATTTTAGGGCTTCAGTGTTACCCAAAATACTCGCGCCAGTCTCCCTCTATGCAGACAGAACAGTTTTTGAAATCGAAGATGTTTTCCCCTCTTTCTAGCTCTCTTTTGCATCCAATTAGTTGTCGTTTTGGATGCTCTCTGACCATGGGGTCTTCGTGACTTTGGGTCCCTGGCCGCCTTTGTAACCTGGCAAAGCATACTCAGGCACTCTTCAAAAACATTGTTGGCCACTCCTTGCAGATCTTGCCCATCCAAAATTCTCTCAAAAGCTCCCTGACAATTAGCGAATCTGCCTGCTGATAACCATTTTCTGATGGTATCACAGTAGTGGAGCTTCAATTGTCCCTTCTTTGGCAAGTCAACAGACTGGGGAGGCTCTTCTCTCCCCACATTAGGATCACCCTCTATTTCTGATGGAACCACATTAGAGGGACATTTGACGAGAAGGAGTCTCTTATCACTTATCTGTTTCGCTGTCTTAGATGGAATATGCTCCATAATTAATTTATTGATGTTTTTGTTCCCGGCATACTTCACCACCAATTGACTCAGAAGAGCCTCTTCCTCCTCAATCCGCAGCTTCTTGTGGACTCCTCTTGCTGATGTCTCTTTAGAATGGGAGGCAACAATCCGTTCCAAATTTCTCACAAGACGATGCACCAACCTCTTGTGCTGGCCCAGGGCAATTTTGGTTGAGAACCCTCTTCGGCATACCTCACAGATCCAGTCACCCCTTGGAACCACACATACCTTCCCTTTGCATTGTGGGATGTGACAGGCGATGCTGTGGTACTTAAGATTTTGTTTACCACATTTGGAGCACTTAAAAAAGATCTTTCTTTGCCCAGACCAAGGGTCCTCTTTAGATGTTCAGTCAGTCCCAGCATCCGATTAAATCAGGTAAAACAGCGTGGGCAAGATGGATTTTTGTCAGGGATGGACACCACAGGAGTTGCAGCCTGTGCCCTCCCTTCGCTGGTCCTGGGGAGAGCCTCAGGTGTTTTTGGCTCATCCGTATCTCCTTGACCACACTCAACGTCATTGTCCTGAGCAGGCCAAGATGGCAAGGTCTCATATGGCTCTGGGCACTCAGCCAAACCCTCCCAAACATTTCCCAGATGGATTCCAACATCATAATCAATCAAAGAGTTTACAAACTCCAAACACACCAGATTGAACCCCTCAACTCCCAACACAGAGTAAAGGTGGAACAGCATTGGCCAATCTGACCCTCAGATGCAAAGGGTCAGTTTGAGTGGCTGTTGATACGTACTGCAAAGTCATTGATTGCACCATTGCACAAATCAGGCAAACAATAAGTGACACTCCAAGTGAGGGCAGTCGAAGTCAGCAGCTGGCCCTCACCCATGCTGCCAACTGTATCCAACTTAGGCCCATGGACAAGGCTCTGGGTAACAGCAGGATACCTGTGCCAAACAATTTGTTTCAGCAAGATCGTGAAACTACCACTGAGTGGAGAGTCCAAGTGATAGGGAGGGGTAGCAATTACACCCTCTCTCACACTGGGGCAGAAGCTGACTCTGTTAGTGCAAAGACTATCCGGTGGGGCCACATGGAGATGCAGCTTCTGCAGCTAAGCCTAGTTAGTAACTGTGCCCTCATTTCAGGAGAGTCACAGTTACTCCCACTGCTTCATGCCAGAAGTCAGAGCCCCCCTGGGGGCTTGTCCCCCCAGCCTCACTGGGTCAGTGAAAAAGCTATCAGAGCAGTGGTACTTCACTGATGGCTGGGACACTGGCAGGCGGGTCACCCTGCACCGCCGAGCGCGCGCCCAGTCTCCCACTTATTCTACACCTCTCATGTCTCTTCACAGCGCCAGACTAGAGTCAGGCTCAACAGGGTCTTCTTTCCCCACTGATTCCGCCAAGCCCGTTCCCTTGGCTGTGGTTTTGCTGGATAGTGGGTAGGGACAGTTCCATTCATGCGCATCACTAATTAGATGACGATGCATTAGGCTATTTACTGAGCATATCTTTTCATGTATGTTCCTGTTCTGGTTTAAGTATAGGTGGCCCATTCACCATGGTCCAAATCAGTAGAATTTAGTCACAGATGTAGTTGTGTCTTTTAATCCTGCCATTTTGTGTTACTGCACAGTTTCTGATGATGTGGGAGCACGTTTCATTTTCAGCCTTGCAGTGCCTGCAGCTTTTCACGCACTGATCTTGTCTTCCTCTTGCCAGGAGGCAAGAGGAAGTTATTACTTTTCTGTCAGGTATGCCTCTGTATCTAAAGATCAGAAACTGCTGATGTTATCCTCCTCAAAGTTTGTAATACTAGGGCCCTGGGATACCAGCTGTTTCCCTTTAGTAAATTCCTGTTTCCTCCAGTTACATGGTTGCAGATACTGAGTTTTCAGAGTAGCTACTTCCCATTCTGATGTTGTGTCATCACCTGCACCATCCAGCAGTTCTGTCTTAGGTTTAGGCTCCCATATGGACAGGATCTTTTCTTTATCTCCTCCAGTTGTTACCCATAATTTCCTGTAGATTTGATCGAAGCATTCTTCTTTCTGGAATGATCTTAAGGCATCATCCGACAATTGGGCAAGTCGACATAATCTTTGGGCCTGTATACTTGGATTGAGGCCCATCAGTTTGGTGATACCCAAACCTCCATCCTTCATGCTGGAGTACAGGATGGCATCATGTGTGCATGGTGTTAAGTGTAGCCATTCCTTGACAGTCGATTGAATTTGTAGGTCAGGGGATTCAAGGAGCCCTGCTTTGCATCCTTGTGGTCTGCCAAGTATATTAGTGTAGGGATGGTGTCTATTTGTTTGGAATGTCCATTTTCTGAAGAGGTTTTAATGGTGCTTTATCTAAGAGGTGTAACCATTCCTCCAATTTTGTGGATAGTCCTGAGTTAGTTACGGAAGTCCAGGGATTGCTCTGCAAGCCCAAATTTTTCTCTGAACTTCCTGGGTCAATCCTATTGAGGGGAGTGTCATTAACAGTCCATGCTGGGCAGTCATTGATGGTGTAGGAGCGTTTTGTTGGCTTGATGTAAAAGCCATGGCACTTTTCTCCCTGTGTTCTGAGACCAGTTAGATTGCAGAAGGTCTCTAGAATACGATGTTCTTAGTCACACCCTCCCAGGAGTCACTTAATCATACTAGGTCGTCTGCAAAGGCCATCGCTGTAATGCTCTTTCTGCCCGGTTGGTATCCTTTAACTTCAGCTTCAAGTTCACAGAGCAGTGGGCCTAGCGCAACATTAAATAACAAAGATGACATTGGATCACCTTGCTTGGCACCTTTTTGAATCTTACTGGGACCTGACTTCTCGTTCTTGGTGGTAATGCATGTATCGATGTTCTTGTACATGTTCTTCATGAAGTGTATAACGTGTGGATCCACCTCTTTCTGTTTCAGACCCATTAATATATGGTGGTGACTCACAGTGTCAAAGGCAATGTCCACAAATACTATTGCTAATTCTCTGAGCTCTTTTTTTGGGTTTCTTATTAATAGCTGTAGTAGTTTTGCGTTTTCAGAACATCCTGCTGCTCTTGAGAAACCTCTTTGTTTCAGATGAATGGGGCATGCCTTGGTCAGCCTTGCTGTTATAATTCTGGAAAACGGTCTGAGAACTATGGAGCAAATGGTGCTAGGTCTCCAATTATTAGTATCTCTCAGGCGGTCCGCTTTGTTAGATTTTGGTATTAAAACTCTTTGGCATTCCCTCCCCATGTCTGGGATAGTTACTGATACAATCCAGAGTTTGAAGATTTCCATCATCCAGGAGTATTTGGGGTCCATTTTAGAGAGATCCCCCAATGTAATTCCATCTGGCCCTGGAGCAGAATTTTTAGTCGTTGCACTAGTTTGAAAACATGAACCAGTGGGAGGCACCAAGTCAGAATAACAATTTAATGGAAATTAAAGAAAAGGAAAAAAAATGGTAAAAGAAAACACTGCCAAACTGACAGAGTCAAGGTACAACCTGACACCCTGTTAGGCAGGGTGGTGGTAGCAGTCTGGTAGAATGGTGGCTGCAGTCCTCTGAAGCAGTGATCCTGTAGTAAAAGAGTCTGCTCTTCCTCAGAAAGTCCAATGGTGGCTGTGTAGCTCCTGTCCTCTGGAAATCCAGTGGGAAGGGGTGCCTCTGGTGGTCAGAGTCCCAGATTATATCCACGATGGGATGCTTGGTTCCTCCCTCTGGGTGGGGCATCTCACAATGGGGTAATGAGTCATGATGCAAAGTGTTGATTAGGCTCATTAACAGAAGATAGTCCGGAGGGAGTTATCTCTGAGTCATGCGGCAGGACAACGATGGGCAATTAACAGAAAGATAGTCTGGGGGGAGGAGGCAAGGAAACACTACCCCACCTGGTTTCAACAGCTCCTGAGGATGGTAATAGGATACACTGCAACCCAGGACAGTCGTTTCCCTGATGTTTTTAGCAATTTCTTTTTCTGTAATGAGGGCCCGGAAAGTGCTGTTATCCACCTTGTGGGCTGCGCTCTCCATCGCAAGGACTTGGGTCCCCCGAGAGCACCACCAGGGAGGGAGGGGGGGCTTCTGTACACCACCTGTCCTGTGCCCCACCACAGGGCAGGGATTGGGCTCTGGGCTCTTCCCTCTTCGCTCGCTCTTCCTGAGGGAATCCTCATTAGATCCTTTCCCTCTGCTGACTGACTGGGGAGCTGCTTTCCTGGGGAGCCCCGTCCTCCTCGCAGGCCACCCTGGGCTTGCTCGGGGATCTCTTCTCCATCCTGCAGGAGAAATAAAAAGGCTGGAAGTGGGGAAGGGGGAAGTGGGAATCTTTGGGGAAATACCTCAGCACCACTGGGCTGCTGAGGAAGCAGGGAAGGTCACGGACTTGTGTGCGGAGGCTCCTCGCCAGCTCCATGCTCCCGTCCTGTCCTGTCCCTGTCCTGCTGGACACTGACCAGAGGGGCTGCAGTGGGGTGTCACAAAGGGCTCCCCTGGGACACAGCACCTGCCCCCAGCAACAGCTCCCAGCGATGTTTACATGGAACCTGCCCTCAGGAACAGGGCCCAGTGACCACCTGGGCTGGGTAGGAAGGCTCTGGGTGTCCCTGTGGGGCATGGGGACAGCTCCGTCCTGGGCACACTGGTGCTCCCAAAGGACATCCAGGCCCCCTTTGCCCTCCTGTCCCCTCGGGACATCCCTGGTGCCCTCCAGCACGCCCCAGAGCCCTGTGTTCAGACACCCCCACGTGCCTTCAGGATGTTCCTGTCAGTGCCCTGCAGAGCCCGGCCTCTGTCCCTGACCACATGACATGGGTGAGATTTGCTCAAGCCTGACAGAAATCAGCGGGTTTGGCACCTCAGCTCTTCTCTGCCTTGCACCATCAGAAGAGCTCGTGGAGAAAAGAGGACAGAGAAAATGGAACTTCTTCCGCTGAGTTTGCCCTTTCCAGATTTGGCAGCTCCCAGCAATGGAGATTCCCCTCTCCGTGGTGTTTGCTTGCTCTGCTCTGGGACCATGATGGTGAACACCCTCTTACAACCACAGCCCCTTCCTTCCCCTCTCTGAACATCGCCTCCAGCACTGCTGTGCTCGGGATGATGGTGCTGAACAGAAAGTCTGTGCTGACCCTGGAGAAGCTCCTCAAGAATAACTGAACTGGACTGGACTTCTTGCTGGAGTTTTTCCCCAATCCTCTGTAGCCTTCATAGTGTTGTGAAACAAATAGGTAGGCTTAGAGAGGCACATCTTAGATGAGCACCCATTGCATGAGCTACTTCGAGTAGATCCCACACTTTTCTCAACCACCTCACGGCCACTGTGACTCCAGCGTGACAGAGATGTGCTGTGATGCCTCTTTCTGTTCCAGGGACTCCATTTGCACAGTAAATAGTAACTAGTAAATTTGCTAAGCGTGGAGTTTCTTCATGTTCCCCGGGTTTCTGGGTGGTTCCCACACCATTCCTAGAGTGGTTCCCAGGCAGTTCCAGGGGAGTTCCTGGGGGGCTTCCCAGAGGGCTTTCCAGATGGTTCCCGAACAGTGCCCAGGTCATTCCCAGGGGGGTTCCTGGGCAGTTTCTGAGGTGAGTCCCAGAGGGGCCCCTGTGGTGGTTCCTGGGCAGTTTTAGGGCAGCTCCTGGGATGGGTTCCTGGGTAGGTTCCCAGGTGGTTCCTGCTGGGGATTTCCCAGGTAGGTCCCTGGGTGGTTCCTAGGCAGTTTTAGGGAGGTTCCTGGGGTGGGGTTTTGAGTGGTTCCTGGGCAGATTCCAGAGAGGGTTCCCAGGAGGTTTTAGGGAGGTTCATGGGGTGGGTTCCCGAGGTGGTTCCCTGGATGCGTTCCCATGTGTTTCCTGGGCTGTTCCTGGGTTGGGTTCCCAGGCTGTTCCCAGGTGGTTCCTGGGTGGGTTCCCAGGCGGTTTTAGGGCAGCTCCTGGGGTGGGTTCCCAGGCTGTTCCAGGGTGGTTCCCAAGCGGTGCTAGGGAGGTTCCTGGGCTGGTTTGCCAGGGTGGGTTCCTGTGCGGGTTCCCAGGCAGTTCCCAGGCTGTTCCCAGGCGGTTCCCAGGCTGTTCCTGGACGGTTCCCAGGTGCTGTTTCCAGTCTCGGTTGGACAGCGCAGCCTCTCCGGCTGCAGTGGTGCCTCTGCCCCGCTCCCTGTTGCCCTCCCAGCACGTCCACACCGGGTCCGGAGCTGGGAGCGGCTCCACGTCGGCAGCGCTGCCCCGGTGCCGGCACTCAGGGGGCTCCTGGCACCTGCAGAGCTGCGGGACAGCAGGAGCTCAGAGACACAAACAGAGTGTTCCAAAGGGGCTCTGTCCTGGCACTTCACTGCTCCTTAACCAAATGCTGCACCCAGAGCTTTGCTGCTCCTCACTCGCTCTCTAAATATCACATCCATGAAACGTGCTGTGGGAAAAGGACTGGGGACACTGGGGACAGGTAACTGGGGGTACAGTTAGAGAGAACTGAGGACTTCTCTTGGCATCCTGATAGGAGTTATAACAGCATGGGAATTAGACAGTAAATCACAGTTGCTGCTCCCTGCATGGAATGCGCTTGGCACGACTTGAAACCTATCCCACAATGATTCCCCCCCCACACACACCTGCTAAGGGGGATGGAATGGACGGTGCAGCGAGGTGGAGACACCGAGGCCGGGCTCTGTGGGGATCCTTGCAGGGAAGGGAACTCGATGGTTCTCTGCAGCTGATAAACCACAGAGCACCTGTCAGCCAAGGGACAGAGGGGAAGATGTCCTGATGCTGAGCCAGCAACTCTGCTGAAATCTCTCTCCTCAGATGAACTTGGTTCATGAAAGCCTAGAACAGTAATATGAACGCACACCCTATCCCAAAGTTCCCCACTCGCAAGGTACAACCACCCCTCACTGGGCACAAGCTCTACATTCCTTTTGACTGCATCTTTAAAAACGAAGTGAGAGAATGTTACCCCCATCAGTAACAAAGGGATGTCTGACTCGAGTCACTCAAGCTCCACCTAAACACAAAGAAATAGTATCAAAGCAGGTCGAGAATGGGAGAAAAGGTAGGGAAGACTCCTCGGTAACTGCTGGGATCAGTTGAGGGGCTGAACCTGTCTTCTTCCCTATAGGGATGCCTGTTGGGTAAGAATCGTACTTTATGCACACTGCTTGTTTTATTGGGGATTAGAGCTTGTCTCTGTAGTCCTTTGAGTATGTTTTTACAGTCAGATACTATCACTGACAATCCTTGAACCTTAACCTGTCATGATTTTATATTAATAAAGGGTGTTATTCCATAAACTGTCAGTGTGAGTCCTTCCCGGGCGCTGGCAGTCACTGGCAGCAGGGAACACACGCTGATAAAGGGGAAGAGCTGCTGAGGGGTCTCCTTTGTGCTGTTGGTGTTTCCCTGACCGAGTCAGTCAAACACCCCCCAAAGCAGCAGGACTGCTCAGTGAAGGATCCCCCTAAGGGGACGCTGACAGACTGGTTGGGCACAAGGGCCTTGGCTTTCCTGGGACACTGACAGACTAATTCAACACTAAGGGCTGAGCAAATCTCTCCACACTATGGGGCAAAGAAGCCTCCCCTTTTCACATGACTGTCACAATGGCCTCTTGGTTCCATGAGGTTCCATAATGTCACAATGGAATCCCTGGTTTCTTAGCGTCACAATGGACCCTTGGCTCCATGCGGCCTTGCCCCTTGGTTCAATCATCTTCCATCATGTCACAGTGGTCTCCTTGGTTTCAAAAAGCTCCACTGTGTCACAATGGACCATGGTTTCCATGAGGCCCCGCTGTGTCACTATGGCCCTTTTCTTCTACAAGACCCCATAGTGTCACAGTGGCCCCTTGGTTCCATGAGTGGGTGGCTTGGAGCTCCTGCACCCTCAGCAGCTGGAGGGACACTGTGCCAGATCAAACAGGCCTCTCAGCTGTGTTCTGCTCCTCAGCAAGCCAAGCAGCTCCACTCAGAGCACAGAAGTGCAGGAGCTCAGCACCCAGGTAACCTGTGCACTGATATCCCCTTCTCCAGGGACACACACCACCACCTTCAGCTTGGAGGCCTCAGCTTCTTCCCTCTCACAGCAGTTTCCACTGCTGCCGTGTTCTGCCCGGGGCTGCTGCTGCACCCCGAGGCCAAGGCTGGCTCTGGTGTCTCCTGCCGAGGTTTTCCCCTGTTCTCTCCTGGGTCCCAGCAGGAAATCTCAGACCAGAAGCACTTCAGTAACACCTCAAATTCTCATTTCTTGTCTCAGGGACAGCTCTGGCCTCAAGCAGGGAAATCACACAACAGCTCGCAAGAGCCTCATTGTGCCAGTGAAAAACTGAATCTGATCTTTTCCTGAAAAAGCTCTTTATTACAAAATAATGGCTGGCAGTTGCTGAGGAACAGGACAGCTCCTGGCTGGTCCCTGCACAGCTCTCCATGTCATCCTGCCGGTGCTGTTGGTCTTGGGCCAGACACACCTGGAAGAGGCACCAGGCCCAGCTCAGACAAGCCCACATTCCAGGAGCATCCACAGCCCCACGGTACCGGCTGTCAGGGCAGACACAACCCCCAGCTCCAGCCCTGGCAAACACTTTGTCCTTGTGGAAGGGGAAGGAAGAGGCTCCCAGACTGCCCCTGAACAGAGCTCAGGGCACTGACCCCTTTCCCACAGGCTGTGCTCCAGCAGGAGGGCTGCTGCTTACCCAAGGCACTGAAGAACTCTTCTACTTGAGCTCCTTGGAAGCCCCACGCCCAGGGAGCAAACTCTCCCTCTCCTGACGCCTACAACATCCCTTCCAGCTCCTCCGTTGATGTTCCACCTGCACATTGGATGGGAGAAATGGTCACATCGAGCAAAAGGACCTCTGGATGTCAAGGCAAGGAGATGTCTCTTCGGAGACCCTTAATTGCACCAGAGGATATTGGGGGCATAAAGCACTCGCCGTGGGCTGTGGAAGAGAGTCAAGTGTGTGTCTGGGGACACTGGGGCAAGGAGGGGGACACCGGAGTGAAGGTGCATTTGTGAAGGCCACGGGGTGCCACAGGAGAGAGAAAACACAAGTGTGTGCCCACAGTGGGGAGAGGGAAGGAAACAAGCAGAGGACTCCAAAGGGCTGCCTGGGCAAATGTGTCTTGTTCCAGAGGAGCCTGAGGCTTTGCAGAGGCAGTGAAAGCCCATTTTACCTGCTCAGGATTCCTCGTGGGCTCAGCGTTGAGTTCCCTCCTCTCTGTCTGCTCTTCTGATGATGCAGCCAGACCCAGCACACATTCCAGGCCTTTCCTTGAGTGCCGTGGCAGCCACTTCCCTTCTGCTCCAGCAGCCTGCTGGGTATTCAGAGAGGAGATGATTCCATTCTTTGAAAGCATCGGAAAAGCTGTCCCTCAGAACGCTCCATCTCTGGAAGCATCCTCCAAGCACCAGCAGTGCAGCTGCTGTTCAGCCCTCGGTACAAAACTCCGCTCAGTTTAGTCCATCGGTCAGGTTGGCTGCTCCGTTCCTTTCCACGCCAAATCCAAACCACCACGTGTTGCCCACCCTTGCCTAGGCAGGGGAGAAGCAGCTCCCCAAGCCCAGCTTTTGGACTGGAGCTGGTTTGAACAGCAAGCTCCAGAGTTGTGTCAGGTGTGCCAGGAAACATTCCCGCAGGCCAGAAGTCTCTGGCTGGAGTCAGTCAGCCAGACAAGGCTGCTGGCTGCAGCCCTGGCTGCTTTGCCCAAGCAGGCCATGGACTGACAGGGATATATATTCCCACCTCTTTATGGGAAACATCACTGGAATCTTTCAGGGACGTTTGGGTGGACTGGAGATCAGTCCCAGTGCCTACCTGTAGACAAGACCAGTCCGTGTCCCTGCTGGGAGCCGTTCTCTGCAGGATGGTTAATTTTTTCCTTAGAGTCCCTTTGGACACTTCACTCTTGGCAAGGGCAGCACGCAGGGCTTGAGCCTTCTCTCTCCATTCGCGTTCTCCATTTTCTCTCTGCTTCAAAGCAGCTGCCACATGCTCCAGCTCTTCCCTCATGGCTTCCCTCCTCATTTGGTTTTGTTCCTTCCTTTGCAAGGAAGCTGTGTGCATTAAATTCTTCTTTTCCAGCATTTTCATCTGCTCCTGGTACAACTTGATTTCTCTCTCCCTCTCTGACAGGTCAGCAGCCATGCGAGTGACGTGCTCCTGCAAAGCTTTGGCCTCTGCTGCCTCTTTCTGGAGCATCTCCATTTCCTTTTCCTGTGTTTCCAGTTTTTCTTTTTTAACTTGAAAGATGGACATTATAGTCTGGAGTTCTTCTTGAAGGGAACGATTCCTGTCTATCACTGTATTTGCTTGGGTTTCAGAGGCTGTGACTGATTCTTCCAGAAGTTTGATCTGATGCTCCAGTTTTTCTTTATTTGCCTGCAGACTGTCCCGTTCATGCTGCAGAACAGGGAGAGCAAGAGTCAGTGATTCCATCTCTGTTTGCTTTTCATACCAGATCTGAACTCCTGCCGCAGTGGCAGGCACGGGCTGCCCCTCTCTCCCTGCCTCTTGGGATGCTGCAGACCTTTCCTGGCCTCCCCTTGTTGCTGCGTCTTTCCCAGCTCCCTCAGCCTGTCCCAGGTTCCTTTCTGCCCTTCCCTGACCTTTTGGAGCTCTGCTCGAGTGTTCCTTTGGGGAGGAATAGAGCTCCAAGTGCGGACACTGAGAACTCCAGCTTCAAGGGCAGAAAGCTCCAGCATGGAGGAAAATCAGCAGCCTCAGGCCTAACTGGGTTTGACATGACTACGACACCTTTTCCTCCTCATTCAGAAGGATGCAATTAGGAAAGTTAAACTGGAAAGAGGTGCTCCTTAGATATAGCAAGAGAAGGCCCCAAAAAAGCAGGGAAAGGGCCCTTCGTGGCATCTGCCATTCTCACCAGCACATCCTTTCTTTCCTTCTCCGTGTTGTCCAATTTCTTCTGCAGAGATGCCACGTCCTGATGAAGAGTCACAACCTCTGCCTTTCTCGCAGTGGCCTCTTCCTTCAGGGCAGTTTCTAGAGAGTTCTTGCGTTCTGCCCTCCACATCGCTGCGCCAGGGAAGCAGAAGGGGAAAAGCAAAGCAAAGGCAAACTGATGTGCATCCTGCATCTTTGGCTGGCTGTGTTTGCCAGGCTCTAAGCCCACAAGGGCTTCCAAAGCTGACAGAAATGAGGGAAACTTCTGGGCAGAGAAAAAAAAGAAGAATGAAAAGGGCAAGGTTCAGAGGAATAGGGAAGTGTGTTTGCTTTTGGGCTTATGCCGAGCGGGCAGTCAAAGAGAGAGAAAGGAGCAGGGAGGCCTGTCCAGCCCTGCTACAGAGAGGCCAAGAGCCTGGAGGCTCTGGGATGGCCTGGAGTTTGGAGGAATCAAGCCGAGGCATCCAGCTACAGTTCCTTGGCAGAGACACGGCACCTGAAAGGCACCACCTCTGCACGTGATCACTCATAGCACAGCCAGATGCTCTGCCAGCCACGGGTTCTGTCTCCATAAAAAAGCTTCACTGGCACTGCTATGGACAAGTCTCCTGCTGGTTGCTTTTCTCCTCTCCCATCTCTGGGCACTGCAGTTTTCCTCTACGTGGCATCAGAGATCCCCGCTGGCGAGACAGGATGGGGCAGTGGGTGGGAGAGGAGAAGCTGTACCTTCCTGGCTTTCAGCCAGCTGTTTCTGCAGCTCCTGGTTGCAGGCACTGAAATGGTCCCTCTGAGCCTGCGTCGTGCTCAGCTGCAGCTTCAAGGCTTGAATCTTCTTCCTCGCATCATTCTGGAAGAGGTAAGAGGAGCAGAATCACCTCACAGGGCCACTGCTGGCAGGAGACAAAGGGCTACAAACACTAAGGCAGAAATAGCCCAGGTGGGAGAGGGCAGCTGGACAGAACTGGTAGATGTGATCGTGATCCTCCTTCCTCCCCATGGCAGTGAGCCAACCCCCCTACAAGGACTGCCACCCATCCTAGCCTTGGCACTCTGCTTGTCCAGCAGTCCGGCAGCGGGACAGGATTTCTGGGTGCACTGGGCACACATTACCAGATCTTCCTGGGAATGCTCCAGGTGCTGCCACAGGTCTCGCAGGGCTGCTGCCACTCTGTCCACCATGAGCTCTGTGGGGACATCCCTGGCCTGAGAAGCAGTTAGGCTCACGACATGACCCTTTTCTGAAAAGAGAAGACCTTCTGCTTCAAGATTTAATCCCACAGTCCCCAACAAACAAGGCCTCTTTCTAGCTGCAAGGTGGCAGTGCCTTGGTCATCGTCCGAGAGCTCGCCTTGCAGTAGGACGTGTGTCACAGGCTGACGTTATTGGGATGACCACTGATGTCAGCACTGCCCCAAGGACGACTGCACGGGCCCTGTGGCTTGGCAGGACTCGGGTCCTCTTCCCTTCTGACACTGATCATTCCTCCCCGTACAAACACGGACTTGTGACTCTGCAGGGATGTCAAGCTGCCAAGACTTGCCAAGACAGGAGACCCATGGCACAGCAGCTTTTCCCTTCCAGGCTTCCTGCACTTGCCTTCCCTAAATCCCATTTCAAAATGGTCGCGAGCCAGCCTAAACTGAAAGGCTGAGCCTGTCATACCAGGATGACCATGAGCCACTCCTCACTCCACCTGCTCCCCAACACGGGCTCTGCACACGGGCTAACCCAGCCTGCCACACTTGCCTGAGCTCCAAGTGACCAAGCCACTGCTGTCCCTGATCATGCGGTGGAGAACCAAGAGCAGTTTGTCCAGCTGGGATTGAGCTTCCCAGTGGGCACCGCTGGCCTGTTGACACTGTGTGGCCAAGGCCTCTGCTCTGTTCTCTGCGCTACAGAGCCTCAAACGCAGCTCAGAGACCTCAGCCTCCAACACCTGCACCGAGTCCCTCAAGCGCCGTTCGCCTGCTCGGGACTCCTCCAGCTCCCGCAGCAGCTGCTCCTCTCGAGCTGCCTGGGCAGCATCCTTCTCCAGCACTGCTTCCTGCAGGGAGCGGATCTGGAACACGGATGCACACAGCCTCAGGCACAGGGCTGCTCCTGAGGCAGCAGAGCAGGCAGGAGGGCGAGGAATGAAGGAGAAAGGACTTCAAGCAAAAAACACACCGGACACAGAAGGGGCAAAGCCAAGGATTCCAATGGAGACAAAGTCAAAACAAAGAAAGGGAAGCAATGGGCATCCTTGATGGGGCAGCTCTGAACTCCGGACGAACTGGCTGTGCTGGAAGTGCCCTCCCCAGCCGGCCATACCCACGCCTGTGTCCCCACATTGCTCAGTGCCCGGCCCAGGCGCAAACTCTGCCTGGGGCGACACTGCTAACAGAGGGATGGAGAAGCTCCAAAGGAGTCTCCAAAGCTCCTGCTTCTGGTCCGAGATTTCCTGCTGGGACCCAGGAGAGAACAGGGGAAAACCTCGGCAGGAGACACCAGAGCCAGCCTTGGTCTCGGGGTGCAGCAGCAGCCCCGGGCAGAACACGGCAGAGCACTGATGGTCCTTCAGAACAGCTGCCATGGAGCCCAGAGCACGAGGCAGCCCCAGGGATCACCCCCTCAGCTGCTGCTCTGCCCTGGAAAGGCAAGAAGGGCACAGAGCACCCACTGGATGACTGCGGTGCCACTGCTGTTTCACTCACCTGCTTTGGTAGAGCCTCCCTCTGCTCAAGGAGGAGATTCATTTCCTCTTTGATGCCCACTAGCAGGAAATTGTTTGAGCCCTGCCTGGCAGAAAACTCTTCTCTCAGGGCCTGCAGGAGCAGGCAGGGAAAGAGCACAAATGACCAATAAGGAGCAGGGAAGATGGCTCCAGGGAGCTGCGAGAAGCAGCAAGCAGAGAGACAGCTCCCCTGAAGGCCAAAGCTTCGCTGACGGGGTGGGCATCAAGGAGACAAAAGCAGTAGAAGACAGAGCTGGGGAGACCAGCAAGGCAGTGCAGGACCACAAATGCCAAGGTGAGAAAGAAAGGGCCTCAGCTGGCTGAGTGAATGGACCCCTGAGGTGTTTCTTCTGATCCCAACAAGAAAGGGTGTCCATTCATGGAGAACCAGTTCCAAAATCCAGCTAAGTGTACAAAATCCGCTTCTACATTGAGCACGGTTTGTGCTTAGTGCATTTATTCCTGGGATTACAGTGAAATTAAATAGGGCCCTCTGAGGTCAGGTTCCTGCTACCGTTCTACGGAGCCCCTGTCACAGACCTTGTGGAGCCAACGGAGGAGAGAAGTCTCCTTTGGGGGAAAACAGGGCTACAGGCACAGAGACAGAGGCACAGAGACACGAGCCCCCTTCACAGCAGACAGGAGACCCATGTCAGAGCAGCTTCTCCCTTCCAGGCTTCCTGCACTTGCCTTCCCTAAATCCCATTGCAAAATGGTCGCGAGCCAGCCCAGCACAGTTATACTCACCTCAGGGGCTCCTGGGGAGAGTCGCTGGTGAGAAAGTATTTGGGAAGTGAACTGCTGGCTCATTCCGAGCCCTCGAGCTTCCTGCAGGAGCACAGGTAAGAGCACACTCAGACTGCATGGCTGGCCCTGAGGGAGTCACCCTTAAATGCTTCCAAGCCAGGAGCCCCCTGCTCCCTCCCAGGCTTGTCCCCAGAGCCAGCACCAAAGCTGCCGCCAGCTCTGGAGCAGCCAACTGTTAATCCCTTGTTATTCCCAAAGGGAACCTTTCCCTGTGGGACAGCCCAGGCCCAGCCAGCCCCGCACTGGGCTTGGCACAGGGAGAGCAGCAGCCTCCTCACCCGCTGGGTCTCCATCTGCCCCTTGGCATGAGCAGTGTGCAAATGCCAATAGCCAGGGGATGTTGCCAGTAGCAAGGTTAAATGTCAATATCCAAAGGCCATTGGCCTTTGCAGGGTCCAAACCCCAATGTCCAAGGGTCTTTGGCCTTTGCAGGGTCCAAACCCCAATGTCCAAGGGTCTTTGGCCTTTGCAGGGTCAATAGCACAATATCAAAGTGCCATTGGCCTTTGAGAGGTCCAAACCCCAAGGCCCAAGAGCTGTTGGCAGCTGCAGAGTCCACGTCTCAAACATTCCAGGGGCTGTTGACAGTTGCCAGGGTGCAAACCCCAACATTCCAGGGGCTGTGGGAGAGCCCTTCCCCTGGCTCTGCCGCCATCCCAGCTCCCTGCTGGCCCTGGCACTTGCTCTGCCACCCCCATGTCCCCACAGCCCTGCTGGGCAGCTGGGCAGGGGCCTGGCTTGTAACATGAGCTCAAAGTTGTGGGTCCAGACAGCATCAGCTTTAAGGATTGAAAGGAATGAGATAGATTGTGGATACAATATTGCTGCTGGCAAGAATTTTCTTGCTTCTTTCTAAGCCCGTGGGATACTTTTCTCTCTCACAAAGAGATTAGCAGAAGTTCTACAAATGATGAACGCCTGTGACCTTGTAGAACTATGTTTATGGTATAGTAGAAAAATATTTTGACAATGGATGTTTTAGGATTTTAGCCAATCACCCCCAAGGGGCGGCTGATCCTTTGTCCAATTAGACTATGAAGAAAAAAGTCTATAAAAGAGTTTGTAAAATAATTAAAGAAATCAATCTTGCTGCACAATTCCTGCCTGCTGGATCTTCTCTCCTCCCTAGAGCTGCAGGATACAGTAATAATAGATTTGTCTTTACAGACAAACTGGGGGTCTGCTGATAGGTAGAGACTGAGAGGCGAAAGAAGCAATGGGAAGGATCATAAATTCAACAGGAAAAGAAAAAGGGGGGTATACATTAGAAGGGGGTCTGTATTAGGCAATCTGGGGAGTCTGTACCTCTCAAGTACCTCAGCCAATGGGGAAAGAGAGAGGGAAATGCAGGAAAGTGGGAAATCAGGATAAAAAGGAGGCTGCGTCCTCTAACAATCTGAGAGACCCATGGGAAATGCCCATGACCTCTCTCTTTATTCAAATAAAGTAACAGGACTCCTCTTGTCCTTTTTGGACATAAACCTCTGGTGTTTGTGGATTAATTTTTCTGACAAAATGGGGGTTCTTGTCCGGGATATTTCCACCATCCAGGGCCGGTGGGCAGCGAGCGGAGCTGAAGGCGCCTCACCCAGCTTGGGTGATCAGCTCCCCTTGGTGGCGGCCGGCACCGGGCGATCGATTGGGTTCCCGAGACTGTCCAGGAGACAGACGAGCGGCCGACCAGGGGGGTCCGTGAAGAGTCCACAGGGAAGGACCACTGAAAATCTCACCAGTGAGTACAATGGGATCTTCAGGGAGCAAGCCTGGGAAGGCACCCATGGAGGGTAGCACAGATAAACCTGAGAGGGCACCCATGGAGGGTAGCACAGGTAAAGCTGGGAAGGGGCCCCAGCAAAAGGGATGATGATCCCAAAATATCTCCGAAGAATCCCTTGGAAGAACGTGGAGTTGGTTTACACATTCTCCCAGAAGTAATTAAAGACATGGATGCCCAAAGGGTAATAAGGGAAAGTCGAGAAAGGGTCTAGACAATCCATGCCCAGGGAGGGCAATAAGGGAATCAAGAAGGGGTCTTGACAATAGGAGATGGACAAATAGTGTTAATATGTTGAGAAAAAAAATTAGTTTAAGGGGAGTGTAGAGAAATATGGTTGGGGCAAGGAGCAACAGGACTGGGCGTGGAGCTGCGGGACCGGGAGCACGGGCTGGGGGCCTGTGGGGCAGCCAGGGCTCAGCGCCGGGCAGTGCCTGACCCCACCATCCCTGGGCAGGGGTGGCAGTGGCCACCGGCCCCCATGAGGCTGTGGGACGCCCCGGCCACCTGTGGTGCTGCCAGCCGTGCCCACCAGAAGCACTGGCTGGGGAGAGCTGTTTGGACACTGGAGAAGGACAGGGACTGACTCTGGTATACAGTGTGTGATAAAGAGAGTGAGCACAAGGAGGATGACGAAGGAATATCCGGGAAATGCTGATTGTACGTGGAAGGATTAGGATTTTCTTTTAAGGGATTTTGTTTGGTTCACTGGAGAAACAAATTATTTTGAGCTGTGGGAAAATGTGTACCCACAGACAGTAGTGGGGGGGACTAGAGGAAGGGCAGAATAAGCCTCTGGATGAACTGTTAGAAAGGTACCACAAGTATGTGTGAGAAGGGATGAGGAAAAGGCAAAGGTAAGGGTGATGACAGAGTTTTACAGCCCCAGAGGGATAAATTGCAGGGCCCAAGGGGTCCCTGGGGATAGAAGGGATGGGGTTGGCCACAAGGAAGTGGCAGAGGCTTTCCCTCCTCAGCAGGGTAGAGCGGACTCAAACAGCGGCTGGGAAGGAATCAGTGTGCTATCTGTAGGGCAGAGGGACATTGGAAGCAGGACTATTTGCAGAACAGAAGGGACAGTGTCCGCAGAAACAGCTGGATCCTCAGGAGGAGGAAGTCCAGAAGATAATGGAGACAAATTTCTAGGGGTGTCAGGGGATCCCATTATACCAGCGACCCACCACACGGGAGCCCTTGCTAACTTTTAAGGTGGGTCCGGATTGAGAGGAGCTGTGTTTCCTGGTAGACACAGGGGCCTCTCAATCCACTTTGAATTTCATCCCTAAAGAGGGAAAATTGTCAAAAAGATCTTTGATTATTCAAGGGGTTGTGGAAATTGTCGTTTCTTCTGTAGGCTTAAAAGTTTGAATACATCTTTCTCTGAGGGAATTGTGGAAATTGTGGTAAATGGATTTAGGGATTTAATTTCTTTGTCTGTGGGGGCTTTTGTGTGGAGCCCAAAGCTCCTGTTTGGAGGGGGCCCACCCCCCTGTGCTTTCTGTATGTTTTGTTGTAAAAAAGCCAGAATTGGCAGGTTTCAGTCCTGAAGCCGATTCTGCAACTCCTGTCTTCTGGGGAACCTCCCCACCAGTCTGTGGAGAATTAGTATTGGCAGGTTCTAATCCTGAGGCCAATTCTGCAGCTGCTGCCTTGTGGGGATGGTGTGGTCCCTATGCAGACCTGGGTATTTGTCATGCAGCTCCCTCTGGGGGGGGGCTGTAGGAAAACTTTAGGGGAAAATATTTTGTTATCCTTCCTTGGTAAATTTATTAGTTGCCTCCCTATCCCTGTGGTGGACTTGAGGCAAAAAATTGGAATAGGGAGCAATTGGTTACTCAAAAGGTGATTGGTTATTTAAAAGGGCTTTAGCCAGTGGTTTGCCACTGAATTTGATCATGTCCAAAGGAAAATCACTGGAACAAAAGGAGGAAACTGGTAAGGTGAACTGCTCCAAGGCAAAAAGCAGAAGCCTGCTAAAACCCTGGGGAAAAAAAGCAACTCAAATGCCCAATTCACAGACTGCAACTCTTGCAAAACTGTTTTTAAAGCAGTCTCACTCCCTCCACTGAACAATCAACTGGAGGAAATCCCACTGAAAACCTGTGGGAAATAACAAAAGTGGTGCAACAAGCACTTCATAGAATAAAAACTAAAACTCCACCTGAATAAATTAATGCAATTAACAACTTGTTTCACTCAGATGTATTTTTTCCGGGGAAGTTTGTTTCTTTTCTCTTTTCTAAGAATGTCAAACATCCCTACATCAAAGATAAAGCAGTTTGAGGGCAGAGAAACTGCAAGCAGCAAATTCATACCTAAATGTGATAACCATTTATTCACGTGGACACTGTCACTTTGTGTTAGCCCCAAGAAGTTTTACTTCTTTTTAATAATCGGTCTAGTGGGCCAAATTTTCACTTTTTAAGAACCTACCAACACATGAGATGGAGCTGCATGAAAACCAATGAAATGTAAAGTGTCACCATAATTGCTTGCATTGTCAGTTTGTTAATGTTTGTAATTTGTTTGTGTTTTCATTGCAAGTGACTTGGTGAAAGATCAAATAGTAGTTAAAGCATTCTACATATTCTTGAGTTTGATTTTTGTCTAACTTGTTTTGTCTTTTTACTGAAAAATGGTGTGCTTAAGGTCTTATGGATGTATAAATTCATCTCAACCAATTCTTTCCTGAGAGTTGGTAGAAGAATTGATACATACTTGAAATCACACAAATATGGACTAACTCTTCCTGTTCTGCCTCAGAAGACTTCAAAATTACTGGAATTTGGCTAAATTTTTTGGACTTACTAATTAGTGAATTAAAGAACCTTAAAAAAACCACAAGCAAATGCTACATAAGAAATGATTGAATCCCCCTTCCTAAACCAAGAGGGGGAGCCATAGACTGCAAATAGGACATGAATAAAATACAGAAAAGCCTTCTACCAGCTCTCAAACTAAAGTGCTGTTCAATCTCATGCCATATGTCTTAAGAGGGTATTTTATCTTTGCCTCACTCCTGTTGATGCCAATCACTGCAGTGACTACAACACATTCTGGAATACACATGATTCTCAATTGTGGGTGCAGAATGTGATGAAGGCAATTTATTCACTAAATTTCAAAAGAAAAAGCTACTTGGGATAATAAAACTAATTTTGAAAGGGAATTAATTTCATTTTTAATCCCACCAATAACAAAGCCACAGTTTCTGGTTTGTGTCAAGATTACATTACAACAGTGCTATAATCTGTCTCCTAGAAAACAGAGCATAGCCCTGATATATGGATATGCTTGCATGAGAACATTTTGCATGAAAATGTTCTGTGTGTTAATTTTATATCAGAAAAACTGTTTAAAGAAGCTACAACCTGAAGATACCCGACTGACACTTTGGACTGTAAGTTAAACCACTAAGATTAGATAAAGGGAAAGCCCATTCTTTAATCATTCCAGGCCTTGGAAAAAAACAAACAAGGCTGAAATAGAGAAATGTATCCACAAGAAAGCCAAACATAGCAGAGAATCTTCCCTGGCTGAGTTTGGGGTGGGGGAGACCATAGCCCACAGAAGCAAGGTTTACACAGCCTCCCACCCGAAACGAAAGGGGGGTGTCAATAAGTGATGTGTATTTAAAATAATATGTGGCCAGAATCCTGTCTCTTGTGAAACACCTTCAACAGGAAGCTCAGCTGGCACAAGCCCCACCTTTGGACTTTGCTGCTTGTAACATCCAACCAGGAGATTGAGTCCTAGTTAAGGAGTAGAAAGAAGCGCCAGTGGTTCTGAAATGGCGTGGCCCATTCCAAGTGTCACTGACGACAGAAACAGCCATGAAGACAGCTGGACACAGGTGGACCCGTCACTCTCGGGTCAAGGTCTCTGAAGCCTCAGAGATTTGCACATCTCAGCTGGAGGAGAAGGCCGGGAGGCTGTGACTGACACTCTGCAGGAGTGGGCCGGAGCAGTAGCCAGTGCTTCGACATCGGAGGAAGCCCTGAGTGCCTTCCCACAGACCACCTGCTGAAATAGTCTCTGTGGGCAGCCCTCCTCTAGAATCTCCACTCACTAACACTTGCTAACATTGCTAACACTTGCTGCCATTGTTTTCTTTATATTAAGCGGTTTCTGTGCCTTCAGGTGCCACAGGTGGTGCGGGAGACAACGTAAGAATTAGATTAGGAGATTAGATTGCACCATTAAAAGATTTTCCTTAATAATCTTACCTTTATATTATCAGTTAGGTTCGGGCCTGAGGTGGGAGAATTGTTTTTTTAATCCTAGGAAAAGAAGTAGCAAAAACATTTAACCTTAGCAATTGCTGGCTCTGTGGAGGGCCAGGAGGATCCGAAGACAGGCCATGGGCAGCCAGCCCAGTTGAACCTAAATGGTGGGTCAGCTCCCTGAGTGAGATCCATAATGGAACAGGATTTGGGGTGAAGAAGGAAGTCCATGGCAACTTCATTCTTCTCAAAGAGGCATTTATTGTCTAAATAGAACAGGAGGCGTATACATGGGGAAAAGTGTTTGTAACTGGACTTTTTCTTTGAGTTTATCTATTAGCAGAAGCAGGGCAAGTGTGTGGAAAAATAAATGACTTAAAGTGCTGTTTGCAAATAGATGACAATAGAAAAGTGGTGAAACAAATAACAAAAGGAATAAGAAAGTTAACACATGTACCGGTCCAAACATGGAAAGGATGGGAATGGGACATGTTCTTGTGGTTACCTGGTGGACTATGGGTTAAACAAATGCTTCTTTTCTCTTATGTGCTGTAGCAACTCTAATCTTTTTGCCCTTGCTTAGTGCAACTTATTCAACATGTGATTAAGGGCATGCAGGTAGTAGCCATGCCTACAGATCCAGAGGTGGCTACAAAAGGACAGAAAATTATGTCACTGCAAATAATTGCAAAACCGAAAAACACCCAGGGACAGAAAATTAAGTCAATGATAGCTAAAGTTTGTAAAGACAATTATTTAGAAAATGAAAGAGGAGGGTTTGAAAGGAATAATAGATTTGCCTTTACAGACAAACTGTGGGTCTGCTGATAGGTAAAGACTGAGAGACGAAAGAAGCAATGGGAAGAACCATCATTCCATAGGAAAAGAAAAGGGGGGGTATACATTAGAATAGGGTCTGTATTAGGTGATTCGGGAAGTCTGTACCTCTCAAGTACCTCAGCCAATGGGGAAAGAGAGCGGGAAATGTGGCTGGAAAATTAGGATAAAAAGGAGGCTGCGTCCTCTATCAATCTGAGAGACCCATGGGAAATGCCCATGACCTCTCTCTTTATTCAAATAAAGTAACAGGACTCCTCTATCTCCTTTTTGGACATAAACCTCTGGTGTTTGTGGATTAGTTTTCCTGACAGGATCAGCATTCCCAAGACAGGAGGGTTTGACCCACATGCTCTTTATGGATTCACTCAGTTCCTGAGTCACAGGAATTCTTCTGTCTTCCCTGACAAACGGGAGATGTAAGAAAAAGCCTAAAAAGGTTCTTACTCGTTAGAAATATTCATGGAAAGGAAAACTTTGGGTTTAGAACAGCCACATGAGGAGGAAAAATGCTGTTTCAGGATCTTTTGAAATTTCCATGGTGCAAAGAGATGTTTAAGGCTCATAAAATAGATTAAGAATCCTGAGACATCCAAGAGTGGATTTTTTTTCTCTGCTCTCTTTGGCAATATATCAGTAGGTCTTCTAGGCAGAAGAAAAGTCTTGCTGACTACATTAAAGATTCCTCACTAGGAACAGACCTTCAAGAACAAATATTTGAAAAAGCTTTGTCAGATATTTTTCACTCCCATCTTTGAGAGTGCTCCTGTGAGCCCTAGGGAGGATTTTTGCCCCCCATTCGATGGCAATCATTTTCTGAGCAGCGCACAGACCCTCTGGAGAAGAGAAGAGCTGCACCCACCTTCTCCAGGGCCCCTCTCTGGGTCAGGGCTTGTGGGAGTGTGTCTTGTTTGGTTCAATCCGGGTCTCCCCTTTGGGTTTCGTGTTATTGTACCATCCCAATTTATACCCTCCTGGTTTCGTGTTCATAACCCTGCTTTCTCTATTTGTCTCCTCCCAGACCCCTGCCAATCGCCCCGACACCCCTCCCAAGCTTCTAGAAAGTTCTGGCAGGGGCGTCGAGTGATTGGTCTTGGGGGGAGGATCCCTCCCTTCCTTTCCCAAGAGAGGTTCCCTTTTGTGTCCCTCATCCCGCAGACCCATCCTTCTCCTTCCCTGATTCGATGCCGTTGTCATCCCTCCCCTGTCGCCACCCCCCCATAAAACCCCTGGCAGGCGCGTTCAGGGTTGCTCATTGCTGGACACCCCCGGGGGGTGAGGTCCCCTGTTCAGAGACACAATAAACCTTCGGATTTCATCCACAATTGAGCCTGCCTCCTTCTTCCACCACCTGCCTCTATTGCCGCGGTCCTGTGGAAGGACCCACAAGCCAGACCTCTGGTCTCCTGGATTCCGGAGGCTGGTCCCGCAGCCTGCTGCATCCAGAGCTGACCAGGCAAAGTGGGAACTGCTCCAAAAAGGACGCAGAGGCAAGGGCTCAGCCCCATGTCTCTGTAGATACAAAAATGCTGCTAGCAAGGATTTTCTTGATATTTTCTAAGTCCGTGAGAGACTTTTCTCTCTCACAGAAGAGGTAGCAGGGTATGTAAACAACCAAGCCACCTGCACCCTTGAAAAGTCTTGTTTATAGTACAGGAGAAAAATATTTTGATAATGGATGTTTTAGGATTTTAGCCAATCACCCCAAGGGGTGGCTGATCCTTTTTCCAATTAGACTATGAAGAAAAAAGCCTATGAAAGAGTCTGTAAAATAATTAAATAAATCAATCTTGCTGCACAATTCCTGCCTGCTGGATCTTCTCTCCTCCTCCTCCCTATGGCTGTGGGACACGGTGATACACCCTAGGGCCCAGGCCTGCGGTAATACGTCTCACCCTCCCATGGCAGTGCCTGTCCTGGGGGCTCTGACACCGCTGGGGCTGCACAGGCGCACGGGTTCCCAGAGCCCCCAGAGCTGTCAGCAGGGAGCAAAGAACAGCCCTGCTTTTCCCCAGAGACCACCCGAGCCGGTGATGCTGGGCTGGCAGCCCCAGCTCTGGGGCGCGGCGCCTGCTGAGGCTGCGCTACCCTTTGGCCACTGTGCTCACTTGTCAAGAAAAGGAAAATCAGTACTCAGTTCGCGACCTTTTCTGATTCAAGGGGGATTTTCAAACAAGAAGACAGAAAGAAAGGAAGAATCCAGCCCCAGCCCTAAGACTGAACGAAAAATCCAGCACCTTAAAGATGCTGAGCCTCTGGCTATGGAAGGGCTGGAGCTGGGCACTGACATCCTTTGGAGAGCAGCCAAGCTGTCCCTCAGGCCTGCTGTTGGGGCAAAGCCACCAGCACTTTGGAGGGGAAAAGGGAAGAAAAGGGAGAAGGGAAGGGAAGCCCCACCTCTCACTCACCTTCACTCCGTGCTCTGGACTCTCCACCCCTTTGTTTGACAACACCTCAAATTCCCATTTCTCATTTCACAGAACAGCTCTGACCTCAAGAGGGGAAATTGCACGAGAGCTCACTGTGCCAGTGAAAAATGAGTATAATTTTCTTCTGATAAAAATTTTCATGAAAAAAGACTTAAAAATGTCTGTCCCTAGGAGATGCTCACAAATGCAAAGAGCACACTCTTATATTACTTTAATTGTCTGTTGTGCAATCTTGGTGTCCTTTTATTTTATTCAAGTAGCTGTCCTCTGACATATGTCACCCCTAAGTCTTACTGTTCAGGGATTATTCATTTCTTGTTTGGGCTTCCTTCTCCATATATCATCCTCTCCCCTTGCCTGTGTCTTTGTTCTCACATATTCACATTTTGTCCACAGAAATCATCTGCTTCATGAAAAAATGTTTCATAGATCCTAATCCTTAACATAAGGTGACGTTTAATAGCACCAGCTGAAAATGAGAGGAACGATATAAAAGGCTTTGCCCTGAGGTGTTGATGCCATTTCTCACATCCATGAGCTCTTTGTCTTGGCAGAAATCCTTCCATTCAAATGAAGAGCGCAAGTGCCGTGACCTCAGGTCATCATCACTTCTGGCAGGTCTGGCTGTTGGATGCTTGGGCTGTCTGTCTGGAGACTGATGGTCCCAGGATGTCAGTGCCAAGTTTTCAGAGACTGATCCAGTTTCTGAGTCTCTGCTTCCAGAACAGCAGCTTTGGGCTCCCCGAGCACAGCTGTGAAGGAGCAGCACAGCTCCTGGTGAAGGTCTGACAGCTCCTGGCTGGTCCCTGCACAGCTCTCCATGTCATCCTGCCGGTGCTGTTGGTCTTGGGCCAGACACACCTGGAAGAGGCACCAGGCCCAGCTCAGACAAGCCCACATTCCAGGAGCATCCACAGCCCCACGGTACCGGCTGTCGGGACAGACACAACCCCCAGCTCCAGCCCTGGCAAACACTTTGTCCTTGTGGAAGGGGAAGGAAGAGGCTCCCAGACTGCCCCTGAACAGAGCTCAGATTATCAACAATTCAGGTTCCTTGCTGGCAGACCCTTCCCACCTACAACCCTCAGCCATCAGGGGTCTATTAGAGAGCTTTCTATCAGGATTTAGTAACCCAATTCTGATTTCAAAAGCACAGGTTTGGGCCACTGACCTCCTTCTCCACAGACTGTGCCTCAGCAGGAGGGCTGCTGCTTAGCCAAGGTACTGGAGAACTTTACTACTTGAGCTCCTTTCAAGCCAGCCCATGGACAGGGAGCAAACGCTCCCTCTCCCAAACTTTAGAGCATTCCACACAGGAGCAGAGCACAATGTGGGAAACAAAGCCTGGGGGGACAATGAGCCTTAAAGCACAGCTGAGGCCTTGAAACTCCTCCAGCTCTGTTCTTTCCTGACACCACAGGGTTGTGTGTGCTGGACTGACTGGCGGCAGAGAGCCAGCTGCTCCCACCTCCTGCTCAGTTTGCAGTGAAGCCAAGGGATGCAATCCGGTTCAGTAGCTGGAATGCACATTCTTCCACCGATAAACCAAACATCCATCGAGTGCTGAGGTCTGTGACTTGGTCCAACAGTGAGGGGGCAATTAGCACAGCATGGCCATAGGACACCAACTGCCTTAAGGCCACAGGGTTAGGAGCAGGTATGAAAGGAAAAAGATGAATGTGTCTTTACAAATCTGCTTGTAGATAGGGCTAGGAGCTTAGAGATAGGGAAGTAACAGAAGAAAACTCTCAGTCTTAGAAGATGTTACTAATCAACACAGACTGTTGCTCAGCCAAGGCGGTGTTACATTCCTGAACCTAGAGAAAAAGAACAAAGATTTAATAGAATCATGAATAGGTTTTTTCTTGTATATAACAAAAAGGGGGGTGCATATTAGAGGGGGGCATAGAACAGGTGATTTGAGAAGTCTGTACCTTCTGAGTACCTCAGCCAATGGGGAAAGGAAGAGGGTGATGTGGCTGGGAATTAGGATAAAAAGGGGGTTGCATCCCCCAACAATTCAAGAGACCCCATGGGAAATGCCCATGACCTCCCCCTTTATTCCAACAAAGTAACAGGACTCCTCTGTCTCCTTTTTGGACATAAACTCTGGTGTTTGTGAATTAATTTTCCTGACACTTTCATTACCAAAAGACTCTTTTTAATGCTTTAAGTTAATTAAATTCCACCCTAATTCAACAATTAACCCTTACATTTGTATTATTTAAATATTTATTAATTCCTTAGCAGTAATTTACTTAATGGCTCTTTTGGGGACTCTTTGGGTCTTTGGGTGTTTTTGAGGCATTTCAGTGCCAAAATCACTTCTTTATCTTCAATTTTTAAAACATTTTAAATCTCTCCTTAATTTATTAATATTCAAATTCGGGAAATCTTTTTCAAGTTTCAAAGTTCTGGGGAGGGGGGTGAGGGGAATTTGGTGCTTGGGGTTTTTTTGAGCTTTCTTGAGGCATTTTAGTGCCCAAAGCAGCCTTTCACCACCACCCCTGTTTTTTCAATATAAGGTCAATATGGCTTTAGTTTATTTATATTTATTTGTATTTACTATGCTTCTACTCAATTTTACTTACTTTTGGAGGATGTTTAAAGGAAATTTGAGGCTTTTTCAGAGAGGTTTTGACACGTTTTAGTACCTAATCTGCCTGTTCAACCCTCCTTTTTTCAAATGTAAATTAAATATGGCCTTTCACTTTCCATATATATTCAAATTTATTCAACTTGGGTCCGTTTTGTTTCAATTTCGAGGGGATTTGGGTCTGTTTCAGGTCGCCCCATCATGATCCCGCCAGCCAATCCCCAAAGGGAGTTTCACCAAGGCGGGAACCGCGTGCGCTCACCCCGCCCAGCCAATGCCCAAGGGACCTTTCCCGGCCGGCTCCAGCAGGAGTCGCCCCGCCCTTTCAGTCAATGAGGGGGATTGGCTGAGTCGGGAACCTCCCCCCGCCGGTCACTCCCACCCCTCCCCTGCCTCGCTCCCATTGGCCGCTGTTTTCTGGCCCCGCTCAGGCGGTTTCCGGGCCCTGTTTGTGATTGGGCGCGAGGAGCGAGGCCCCGCCCCCGTGGTGCTCCCAGGACCCAGGAACGCTGCTTGGGCTGGCCCCTGCCCGGTAGGGGGCGCTAACGTGGAGGAGGGGGCGTGGCTCGGGAAGGGGCGTGGCTTGGGAGGGGGCGTGGCTCTGGAGGGGGCGTAGCTCAGGAAGTTGCCTGGCTAAGGAATAGGGCGTAGCTCAGGGAAGGGGCGTGGCTGGGGAAGGGGTGCAGCTTGGGGAAGGGGCATGGCGTGGGGAAGGGGTGTGGTTTGGGAAGGGGTGTGGCTTGGAGCGCCTGAGGGGCTGGAGGGGGCTGGGGGGGCACAGACAGAGGGGGTTTGGGGATCCTGGGAGAGCCGGGGGCCTCTGAGGGGGAGTTTGGGGGTGCGTGGGGGCTTTGGGGATGTCCCTAAAGAGGGGCTTGGGGACCTTAAGGGAGTGCTGGGTGTTTCCTAAGGGGGAAACCTTCTTGGGGAAGGTTTGGGGTGTCCTTGGAGGTAACTGGGGGTCTCTAACTGGGTTTATGGAGGATTTGGGGCCTTATGGGAGGTTTAAGAGAGTTCTGAGGGTCCCAACATGGTCTCTGGAATTATTTTGGGCATTCTGGAGGTCCCTAAGGAGGGTGTGCAGGTCATCTCAAAGGTTTTGGGGGTCTCTAGCAGGGTTAAGGGGAATTTGAGGTCCCTAAGGGAGGGTTCTGGGGAGTGTTGAGGGGGGATTAGGGGTGTCTGGGGAGGAGGCGTCACAGGGAAAGAGGCCAGACTTCAGGAAAGGGGGTGGGGCCTGGGGGGTCCATTGTGACACAGCATGGCCTCACAGAACCAAGGGTCCAAAATAAGACTGATCCCAGCAGTTACCGAGGAGTCTTCCCTACCTTTTCTCCCATTCTCAACCTGCTTTGATACTATTTCTTTGTGTTTAGGTGGAGCTTGAGTGACTCGAGTCAGACATCCCTTTGTTACTGATGGGGGTAACATTCTCTCACTTCGTTTTTAAAGATGCAGTCAAAAAGAATGTAGAGCTTGTGCCCAGTGAGGGGTGGTTGTACCTTGCGAGTGGGGAACTTTGGGATAGGGTGTGCGTTCATATTACTGTTCTAGGCTTTCATGAACCAAGTTCATCTGAGGAGAGAGATTTCAGCAGAGTTGCTGGCTCAGCATCAGGACATCTTCCCCTCTGTCCCTTGGCTGACAGGTGCTCTGTGGTTTATCAGCTGCAGAGAACCATCGAGTTCCCTTCCCTGCAAGGATCCCCACAGAGCCCGGCCTCGGTGTCTCCACCTCGCTGCACCGTCCATTCCATCCCCCTTAGCAGGTGTGTGTGGGGGGGGAATCATTGTGGGATAGGTTTCAAGTCGTGCCAAGCGCATTCCATGCAGGGAGCAGCAACTGTGATTTACTGTCTAATTCCCATGCTGTTATAACTCCTATCAGGATGCCAAGAGAAGTCCTCAGTTCTCTCTAACTGTACCCCCAGTTACCTGTCCCCAGTGTCCCCAGTCCTTTTCCCACAGCACGTTTCATGGATGTGATATTTAGAGAGCGAGTGAGGAGCAGCAAAGCTCTGGGTGCAGCATTTGGTTAAGGAGCAGTGAAGTGCCAGGACAGAGCCCCTTTGGAACACTCTGTTTGTGTCTCTGAGCTCCTGCTGTCCCGCAGCTCTGCAGGTGCCAGGAGCCCCCTGAGTGCCGGCACCGGGGCAGCGCTGCCGACGTGGAGCCGCTCCCAGCTCCGGACCCGGTGTGGACGTGCTGGGAGGGCAACAGGGAGCGGGGCAGAGGCACCACTGCAGCCGGAGAGGCTGCGCTGTCCAACCGAGACTGGAAACAGCACCTGGGAACCGCCCAGGAACAGCCTGGGAACCGCCTGGGAACAGCCTGGGAACTGCCTGGGAACCCACCCCAGGAGCTGCCCTAAAACCGCCTGGGAACCCACCCAGGAACCACCTGGGAACAGCCTGGGAACCCAACCCAGGAACAGCCCAGGAAACACATGGGAACGCATCCAGGGAACCACCTCGGGAACCCACCCCATGAACCTCCCTAAAACCTCCTGGGAACCCTCTCTGGAATCTGCCCAGGAACCACTCAAAACCCCACCCCAGGAACCTCCCTAAAACTGCCTAGGAACCACCCAGGGACCTACCTGGGAAATCCCCAGCAGGAACCACCTGGGAACCTACCCAGGAACCCATCCCAGGAGCTGCCCTAAAACTGCCCAGGAACCACCACAGGGGCCCCTCTGGGACTCACCTCAGAAACTGCCCAGGAACCCCCCTGGGAATGACCTGGGCACTGTTCGGGAACCATCTGGAAAGCCCTCTGGGAAGCCCCCCAGGAACTCCCCTGGAACTGCCTGGGAACCACTCTAGGAATGGTGTGGGAACCACCCAGAAACCCGGGGAACATGAAGAAACTCCACGCTTAGCAAATTTACTAGTTACTATTTACTGTGCAAATGGAGTCCCTGGAACAGAAAGAGGCATCACAGCACATCTCTGTCACGCTGGAGTCACAGTGGCCGTGAGGTGGTTGAGAAAAGTGTGGGATCTACTCGAAGTAGCTCATGCAATGGGTGCTCATCTAAGATGTGCCTCTCTAAGCCTACCTATTTGTTTCACAACACTATGAAGGCTACAGAGGATTGGGGAAAAACTCCAGCAAGAAGTCCAGTCCAGTTCAGTTATTCTTGAGGAGCTTCTCCAGGGTCAGCACAGACTTTCTGTTCAGCACCATCATCCCGAGCACAGCAGTGCTGGAGGCGATGTTCAGAGAGGGGAAGGAAGGGGCTGTGGTTGTAAGAGGGTGTTCACCATCATGGTCCCAGAGCAGAGCAAGCAAACACCACGGAGAGGGGAATCTCCATTGCTGGGAGCTGCCAAATCTGGAAAGGGCAAACTCAGCGGAAGAAGTTCCATTTTCTCTGTCCTCTTTTCTCCACGAGCTCTTCTGATGGTGCAAGGCAGAGAAGAGCTGAGGTGCCAAACCCGCTGATTTCTGTCAGGCTTGAGCAAATCTCACCCATGTCATGTGGTCAGGGACAGAGGCCGGGCTCTGCAGGGCACTGACAGGAACATCCTGGAGGCACGTGGGGGTGTCTGAACACAGGGCTCTGGGGCGTGCTGGAGGGCACCAGGGATGTCCCAAGGGGACAGGAGGGCAAAGGGGGCCTGGATGTCCTTTGGGAGCACCAGTGTGCCCAGGACGGAGCTGTCCCCATGCCCCACAGGGACACCCAGAGCCTTCCTACCCAGCCCAGGTGGTCACTGGGCCCTGTTCCTGAGGGCAGGTTCCATGTAAACATCGCTGGGAGCTGTTGCTGGGGGCAGGTGCTGTGTCCCAGGGGAGCCCTTTGTGACACCCCACTGCAGCCCCTCTGGTCAGTGTCCAGCAGGACAGGGACAGGACAGGACGGGAGCATGGAGCTGGCGAGGAGCCTCCGCACACAAGTCCGTGACCTTCCCTGCTTCCTCAGCAGCCCAGTGGTGCTGAGGTATTTCCCCAAAGATTCCCACTTCCCCCTTCCCCACTTCCAGCCTTTTTATTTCTCCTGCAGGATGGAGAAGAGATCCCCGAGCCAGCCCAGGGTGGCCTGCGAGGAGGACAGGGCTCCCCAGGAAAGCAGCTCCCCAGTCAGTCAGCGGAGGGAGCCAAGGGCGCCCGGCCCTGCGCTCTCGCGGCGGGCGGGGGAACTCGCGCCGGGGCCGGTGGCTTGGGGCCGGGCTCGGCCGCCCCGACGCGATCCCCGCCGGCCGGGCTGTGTGTGGGGGCCGTGTGGGCTCTAGGGCAGCGGGGCCGTGGCGGCGCAGGCGGAGCGAAGGGAGGCGGCTCGCCGGGAGCGCGGCGGGGCTGCTGTGGCTGCAACAGAAAACAAATCTTGAAAAAAAACAAGTGTGCTGGTAGGGCCTGATGGTGAAAAATAAAGGAGGAGGATTTAGGGGACTGGTACCCCTCCGGGGCAGAGGAGCCCTCGAGCGTCCTGCCCGAGCCGGCTGCTGCCGGTTTCCTGTGCCATCCCATCTCTTCAGCAGCGTGGAGCCCCCTGGAATGTCACCACTGAGGTCCTGTGAGTGCCTGTGACCTCCCAGCTCCTTAGCAGCCTTGACACATGTGGGATGTCACCACTGAGACCCTGTTATGGGCAGTGAGCTCCGTGCGGTTTGCAAATGGGACACTCCTGGGATGTCCCCGTAGAGCCCCTGGGGTTGTTTGTGCCCTCAGTGTTCTTCAGGAGCACAGAGAGCGCTGGGATGTCCTCATGGAACCCCAGGGAGTGCCTGTGACACAGCGGTGCCGTAGCTGACTAAAGTCGCCTCGGATGTACCCACTGAATGGCTGTGAGTGCCTCTGAGCACACGGGTCTTCATCCTCCCCAGAGAGCTCTGGGATGTTCCCATGGGAGCCCTGTGAGTGCAGGTGAGCTCAGGGATCTTTGGAAACCTCGAACCACCTAGGATGCGAGGATGGAAGCCCTGGGAGTGCCTTTGACCTCCCTGCCCTTTAGCAGTCTGGAGACCCCTGCGAGCTGTAGCAGGATGCTTTGGGCTGGCTGCTTTGCCTTGGAATGAGGTCAAGGCACTTGGACAATGCCCTATTTACAAAGCTCTCAGGGTGGATTGAGAGGAAGCACGATGTGTTGTTTTGGTGTTGGATTCTGCTGAAACTCCTTCAGGCAAGTAAGCCTGAATGAAGGTGCTGATAGTGAGGCAAAACATTTGCAGAGAAGCTGCTAAAGTGCCCTGAAGGCCTCTGCCAGCCAGTCAATCCCTTTAGACTGTAAAAGTGCAGTCCTCTTTGCTAGGGTAGGTTCTTCTAAAATCTTCCTCCTTGGAGTATGTGGAGGTTCCTTCCTGGCAGTGACGCCCACCAAGGCTACTGCTGGAGGTGAAGAGAAAGAGAGCTGCCACGAGTGTTGGTGTGGGGAGTTACATCGAGCTCTACTTCATAACTGTTTCTCTTTGCTTGCTGAAAGATGACTGCTTCCCTACTGCTTTAATAGAGTGCACTCTATTGTGCTCTACTGTACACTGCCAGGAGCAGGTTTGGATTTTCTCCTGTGTAGTCAATAATTGCGATCGAGTCCTTTGTGTCAAATCATTTCTCCTACTGAATAATTTGTTTTCTATACATTGATCTGTTTTGCCATGTTCAAGTCCTGCTGGACAGAGTTACTGAAACCAGTGACAGTGTGAGGCCGGGCTTGGATGCAGCCGCCCCAGCCAGGCTCCTGTCTGTGAGAAGGAGCTGAGAAAGCCAGGGGTCCCTCTGTGCCCCTTGTGACTCGGTGGCCGTGCTGCTCTAGGAGCCTTTGTCTGAAGCTGCCACTGCAGCAGCGATGGAGATCCCCAAGGAGCTTGTGTCACTGCTGGTGACATCAGAGCTCTTGAGCAGCCTGAGAGCCCTGGGATCTCCCCATGGAGCCCCTGGGATTGCTGGTGACCTCAGTGTTCCTCTGAGCAGAGACCAGTGGGATGTCACACTGGCACCTCTGTGACTGTCTGTGACAAGAGACCTCTTTTTCAGCCTGCAGACCCCAGGGATGTCCCCGTGGAGCCTCTGGGATTGCCCATGACCTCGGTGTTCTTTAGGAGCATGGAGACCACTGGGAGATCTTTCTGGAACCCTTTGTTTCAGTGAGTGCCTTCGCCAAATGGGCTCCATGGCACGTAGAGACCCCTCTTGTAGGAACCCAGAGTGCCGAGAATATTTCTCTGCCTGTTTTTAAGGGTTCTTACCCCCCTGAACAACACTGTTTTAGCCTCCAACCTTGGAATAAATTGCCAAGAATCAGACAAGAACTAGAAAATACAGTGGTGTGAATTAGGTGATAGACTACTATGTAAGATTGTCACAGGGTGAAAAATGTAGAGGTTTTGGGCTTCTCTTTGTAGTAAATTGATAAGAGTAAAGAATATCAAAATGGAGGATTGTTGTTGTTCTTGAAACCTTCTTCTCCTTCTTCTACTACTCCATGTTCTGCAGTAAAAGTAGTTTGGAATGATTGGATAGAGAATTCCGCAGTTCCTGCCTGTGTTACTGAATAATTGGTAGGAAAGTGAAAATAATGTACGTTTTTAGTAACCATTGGTTAAAATATCTTTAAAAGGCTGTGTAAATCTTGATAAGGAGACTCCACTCCTGCTTTTCTGTGCTCTGTGCTGTACCTGGGTCACGCTAGTGGCTCTGTTCCTCTGATAAGACTTAATAAACAACTATCTGGAAGCATTGAAACTCAAAGAAAAGTCTCGGTTTATCTTTGAAACTCCTTGCAAGGACTTTTAGAAAATTCTCTCCCATCAGGAGGGATTTGATTTATGGCACAGTTTAGTGTCAGTTGGTGCCCTGTGTTCGGACTCATCTGAGCAAAGCAACCCAGAATGTTTTGGACAGCAGTGCACGACCAGAAACAGAAGAAAAGAAAACCTCGGAGTCGGCCTTGAAGCTCCAGGATCTCCGAACCTCGGTGCACAGGGGGAAGGAGGAGCCAAGGACTGCTGGATGGAACCTGGACTGGGATTTCACGAGCTGATAACATCTACCAAAAACACGGTAAGCTGTCCAAAACTAGAACAAGAAACAAATTATGGGTGCAGTTCTGTCCCAAGCAGAGGCAAATATAATACATAGTTTTGAAAACCTAGTTCATAACCATCCCTTACCAGCTTCTAAAAAAGAAGTACGTTGTTTGCTGTCCTGGGTAAAAAGAGAATTTCCTGATGCAGTAACTGGAGATTTGTATTTACCATCCTTTGGGAGAATATTAGTTCTATTCTATACCATCACGCCAGTCTAAGAGATGAAACGGCTCAGAAATTAATACCACCAGCTAAAGTAATTAATGAAACGCTTATAGAGCTGGCACCTCCTGCTTCTGACGAGGAGGAGATGTTTAAAACTCCCGCGGACACTGCGCTGACACCCGTGAAAGCAGCGGGAGATTCTAAAACCCCGCTCAAACCCTCCCCACGCTCAGAGACGGGCGGAGAACGCGCTGTTGGTGCGAAGGTCCCCGGGGCTCCGGGCACAAGCGGCTCTGAGTCCCTGCAGGCACCGCGGGCGGCGGGGGGGGAGCGCGGCCATTCCGGAGGCGGAACGGGAATTTCTGCCGGACCCGAAATTAAAACTTTTGATCGGTCCGACGGAGGAGCACCATACGGCAATTTTAGAGTTCCCTTCAGGCGCGCAGGCCCGGGGGGCAGAGGGGGGTCCCCGGCCGCCTCCCTGAGGGCGGACTCGGACTCGGAGGGCGCGGTTTCCATCGCGCCCGAACCACCCGTTACAGCGCAAGTCAGGGGCCGGTCCGTACCTCCCGAGCCCGGGCTCCTCCCATCAGATGAAGCACGCCCGCGGCCAGGGCCGGTCCCGGAGCTCCCATCTGTCCCTCCCGCTCCCCCGGGCCCGGACCCGCGGCCGCTCCCGCGTTTGAACGGCCCGCGGCGGCGGCGCCTGCTGCTGACGTCACCACTGCCGCCGCTGCCGGCCCAGCTGAACTTCCGCGTTTGTGGTACCTCGCTTCCGCGCCTGCGCGGTGCGGCAGAATCGCCCCGCCCCAGGCACCGCGGTTACCCCGGCAACGCCCCGCCCCCGGTCGGGCCAAGCCCCGCCCCCGGTCAAGCCCCGCCCCGGGTCCGGCCAAGCCCCGCCCCCGGCCCGGCCAAGCCCCGCCCCTGGTCCCGGCCCCGGAGTTGCTCGGACCAGCCCCCGCCACCCCCGGGCCCGGCCGCTCGCCCCGCGCCGCTGCCAGGTACGGACGCTTCGGCTGCTGCGCCGGCACGACCGGTGGGCACAGCACCTCCAGCCAGCGCTGCGATTCCATCGGCTACTGCAGCTCCATCTGACAAGCCTTCAGCAGCTACAGCTCCCACCGGCTCTGTGTCAGCACAGCCCCGTCTGCACCGCAGCCACGGCCGAGGGCACACAGCCGAGGCATTTCAGCAACTACCGGGTCACCATCGCATGTACCCCCTGCCATCCCTCTGACAACACCACTCAGAGAATTATCACGACAATCGCACGATGTTAAGCCACACCTCCCACACGGTTTCAGCGAGACAAAATCGATTTTATCTCCAGAAGAGAAAGAGGACTTTCTCAACTATATGCTGACACCTCTTCCATCACAACAGGACCAAGCACATGTTATCTCTGTTAAAAGTGAGGTCTCAGGGCGAGGCATTCCACTTCATGCACATTCTTCTCGAACTTCTCAGGGACGTTCAGCTGATTTTATGGGACTTTTTCATCCTCAAGTGCCTATTCAGGATCTCAGTGGGGAGGATATGGTGACCATCACAGCTTCAGAAGGCATTCCTGTATCTTCTCAAGCTTCATCTTATTTTTTTACAATGAGCACTACAACTCCAACTTCTCGTAGGCCTTCTTCAAAGCTTCGAATTCCACAACAACAGGCATCTGATCCCTCATTTTTCCACCGTTGCTTTCAGCTTTCGGATGACTTTGTTCGTCATCTTTACTTCCGACTCAGAGAATGTGCAGGAGATTCTCTACCTCAAGAGGCTGGTGCACTGGGTCCCCAGCCCTCACCCATCCCGCATGGTGGCTGTACCCTGTCCAGATCCACTGCACCCTCTCCTTCAGTGTCCAGATCACAGCCACCTGCGATGGCAGGTTCAGCCACTCCTTGTTTATTACCTTACAGTGCACAGCCGCGAATACCCTCCCCTATTCCTCATCCAGGAGGGGGAGAAGAAGATGGAATGCATGGATTCTTCGGTGAAGAAGAACCTGCATCCCTGCAGTCCAATCAAGCTGCAATTTCACGAAATGCTGGTATGGACATGGTTTCACTTGACAAATATGTTTCAAATATGTATCTGCTACAAAAGATTGGTCAAGTATTAGGAAAAAAGGACTCAAAGGTAGAGAAATATTCTTGGCACTCTGGGTTCCTACACCTCTGTTGTCCCCACGGAGCCCCTGTCAATGCCCGTGACCTCAGAAGTCTTTGGAGGATTAAGAGCCCTGTGATGACATGGGATGTCAGCACAGAGGGTCTGTGATCAGGTGTGATCTCATGGCTTGTGGTGGTGCATTCCCCTTCCCTCCCATTTTTCAGCCTCCCCATGATCTGAGAAATGCTGGTTAGGCCTTGGCCTTGACAAACTGCAGCTTGGCTGAGCTACTCTTGAGCTTATCAAAAACAACGTGCACTCCCAGCAACTGGTGCTGTCTAACGTGTTCCTGCTTTTTTTTTATTTTAACAGCCTTGGAAACTTTGTTTGTGCCTGAATGGTAAACACTGCGTGCAGGTGTGCATGTCCTCTCTGGAACGTGGGAGAGGGGCTGCTCTCCTGGATCTTTAAGTGCTTTAGAACTGTAAGTAAGTTATGCTTGTAAGTAAAGTTACTATAGAGGTATGGTGAATCCTGTATGGGTCCTGTTCTGAGGTGTCGGGTTTGAGTTCAGTTCTCAGTTAAGTGTTGTTTAAGTTGAAGTATGGTTGAGTCTAAAAGCTTTTCAGTGTTATTCCATTGCTAAATGGTTAAGTTTAACTTATAAGTTTAAATGTTGCTACCTTTTACTTAAGTGAAGTGCTGCTGAGCCTTTAGGCCATGTTCTTTTTATCCTTACTCTTTAGATCATCTTTACAAAGACATGCACACACTCACACACATGCACAGATGATTTTCATGGTATTTCATTTTGGATTGACTGACTCTGGATTTTGTTTGTTGCTTTTCCTCGCTGTGCCTTAACCGTCGTGTCAGGAGTAGAGTGAAGCTTGGCAAGGAACCTTGTCCTGCTGTGGCTTTGATATGAAATCTTTCTTTCCTGATAGCTTTCCCATGATTCTTTAAGTGATGTTAAAGTGCCTGTGCCATCCCATCTCTTTAGCAGCATGGTGACCCCAGGATGTCCCCATGGGGCCCCCATGGCAGCACGAGTCCTCATGGTTCTTTTGCAGCCTTTGAGACCCCTGGGATGTCCCCTGGGAGCCCCTGTGAGTGCCTGTGACATCCCAGCTGTTTGGCAAGATGGAACCTCCTGGAATGTCTCCAGGGGCCAAGTGTGAGTGCCTGTGACATCACTGCTCTCCAGCAGCAGGGAGCCCTCTGGAATGTCAGTGTAGATGGCCTGTGAGTTCCTGTGACATCGTGGCTCCTTAGCAGTGTGGAGATTGCTGGGATGTTACCCTGGAGGCCCTGGGATTGCCCTTCCCCTGCCTGTTCCTTAGGAACATAGAGAGCCCTGGGATGTCCCCATGGAACCCCGGGGAGTGCCAGTGCCAAAAGGGCTCCTTAGCACCTAGAGACACCTCTGGTTTTGCCACGGAGTCACTGTGAGTGGCCCTGCCCTCAGATGTCTTTGGAAGATGAAAGAGTCCCAGGATGACATGGGATGTCAGCATGGAGGGCCTGTGAGCAGAGAAAGCTGCCGATCGCAAGTGGGGCCAGGATGAAACCTTGTTGTGACTAAAGGCCAGCCCAGGGTGCCAAAGGAGCCCCCTGGAGCTGTGCTGGGCCGCAGCAGCGGTGAGCAGCAAAGTCCCTGTGAGTGGGGCCCCTGTGAGCCAGGAACTCTCCCGTTGGCTGCACTCGGGGGATCCCTGAAGGACGACGGCTCCTGGGCTGCTGATGCCCCCAGTCCTGGAGGCCTCAGCCTTTTCCCTTTGGTGAGAAGATGCCAAGGCATCTGCAGGGAGTATTTCAGTGCCTTGGAGGGGAATTTTTCACAGGTACCTTGTGCAGGCTCTTTGTGTGCTTGTGTGTGTGCAGGTGTGCATGTGCTCTCTGGAAGGTGGGAGAGGAGCTGCTCCCCTGGACTCTGAAGTGCTTTAGGTTTGTCCCTAGGTCAGGCCTGTAAGTTGCTGTTGTGCTGTGGTAAAGCCTGTGGGGGTCCTTTGCTGAGGTGCTGGGTTTCAGTGAAGTTCTAAGTTAAATGTTGTGTAGTTGAAGTACAATTTAAATGCTATTAGGTGTTGCTCCTCTGCTAAATTGTGGAGTTTAATTTAGGGGATCAATTAAGTTAAATGTTGCTGAGTTTAAGTGCGTTTAAGTCCTCTTGAGCCTTTTGGCCATCTTCTTTTAATCCTTACCCTTTCTATCCTTTTGAGAGACACACCCCCACACATGCATACACAGAGAGACACCCTCCTCCGACAGATAATTTTCAGTATACTTCAGTTTGGATTGACTGACTCAGGATTTTTGGTTTTTGCTCTGGGCCAGGTGGGGACATGGTGGGACGGCAAACTGCGCTGCCTGACTGAGACTGGAAACGGATTCCAGGAATCACCCATGAACTGCCATGGGAATGGCCTGGGAACATGAGTGGGGACCACCTGGGATCCTGCCTAGGAACTACATGGGAACCTGTCCAGGGAGCCACCCAGGATCCACCCAGCAACCTCTCCAAGGAACTGCCCAGGAACCATGTGGGAACCCACCCAGAATCCTGCTCATGTAACCTCTCTGGAAACCCACCCCAGGAACCTTTCAAAACCCATCAAGGAACCTCCTGAAAATTCCCAAGGATCTGCCTGAGAACCACCTTGGAAGCCACCCAGGCACCCACCCAGAAACCGCCTGGGACCTGCCTCAGGAACTCCCCCAGCAACTGCCTGGGAACGGCCCAGAAACCCAAGAAACTTGAAGAAACTCCATGGTTAGCACACATTAAAGCTAAACATCATGAGATTTTTCAGGTTCAGCACAGACTTTCTGTTCAGCACCATCAGACTCACAGGCAAGACTCCTTGGGCTACTGGGACCAGCACCACTGGGACTGCAGAGCCCAGGGGGAAGCCCCCAGAGCAAGGGCATTTCTGCAGAGGGGCCTGGGGTGCACTGAAAGTCCTGAGTGAAGCACTGCTGGAGGTGATGTTCACAGTGTGGAAGGAAGAGGCTGTGGTTTAAGAAGGTGTTTGCCATCAGGGTCCCAGACCAGAGCGAGTGAAAACCAGGGAAAAGGGAATCTCCCTTGCTGGGAGCTGCCAAATTTGGAAAGGGCAAACATAGTGGGAGAAGTTTCAGTCTCTTTGTCCTCTTTTCTGCATGAACTCTTCTGATGGTGGGAGGCCGAGAAGAGCTTTGATGCCAGAACTGTGGATTTCTGTTAGGCTTGAGCAAATCTCACCCATGCAATATTGTTGGGGGCACACAAGGTCTGTCCAGCATGGACTGTTAATGCCACACCCCTCAATATGATTGTCCCTGGTAGTTCTTAAATATCTGGGCCTGCAGATTGACCCTTGGGCTGGTGTATCTAAACTGGAACTATCTGTAAAATCAGGAGATTGGTTACAATGGATCGATAAGGCACCACTGAAACCATTACAGAAAATGGACATCTTGAAACCTTATACCACCCCCAGACTGACCTACTTGGCAGACCAAACAGATGTCAAAGCAGGGTTCCTTGAGTCCCTTGGTGTAGTGGTTTGGTCCAAAATACTCATTACTGTTTGCCTTCTGTGAGATAAGAATTAGGAGAAACGCAAAGCAGACACTATACTTGAAAGAATATAAAGAAATTTATTAACAGACCTAAAAGAGGGAAAAAGGGAAAAAATAAAATCATACCACACCTTCAGAACTCTTCCCCTCCCCCCACCTTCCTCCCTTCTCCCACTGACAATGTGAAGAGACAACCCTTGAGATGTTTAGTCTGTTTACCACTTCCATAATAACCTTGTTCAGTTCATTTAGGAAGAGGAGTCTCTCTCGCTCATGCTATGGAGAAACTATCACAACGAGACAGCCGCCCGGGTTGGTTCTCTGCTCGCATCATGTGAGAGTCCCTTCCCACGACTTGCAGCTTTTCCCACACCTGCTTTCAAGGGTCCAATCTTGAGCTACTGGGGTGCAATTTTAAGGTTGAGCCGTTCAGAAACAAAAGTTCTCTTTACCCATCTCTGGGAGCATTTCATCTCTAAGAACAGAGGTCCTCCTCCTTCCCTGGGATCAAAGGATCCTCCCCATCTTCATCTCTAGGACTATCTCTGGGAGCATCTCTAGGAACTGAGGTCTTCTCCTTTTCCATTTGGAGCAAAGGTCCTCATTGCTTCCATCTCTCCCCGTTCAAACTTCTCATGAAATTACAGCTGCTTCAGCATGTGCTTATCTCAGTGCAGGTGCTTTTGCTCACAAGTTGAACGCCTCACCCCCCATGCTTTCATGAAATTACAATGGGTACTCTGATACTTCATAGCTTTACAACAGAATTTCAGCTTTAAGCATCTCCTCTTTTTCTTCCCTCAGGTTTTCAGCTCTTCACAGCACTAAAAGGGCTTGGCTTATAAGTACGATCGGCTGTCAAGGAATGGTGGCATCTACCCCCAAGCACATGTGACACCATCCTGTATTCAAGCACAAAGGAGGTTTGAGTACCCCCAGGCTGATAGGACTGATTCCAACTGTACAAGATCAATGACTGAATAGACTTGCTCAATCCTCAGATGAAACAATCAAAACATTTCTGAAGAAAGAACAAATACAACAAGCCTATGAAAAGCATGGATACAAGCCACAGGAGACAAAGACAAGACGCCATCAATATGGCAACCCAAACCAGTGACAGAAGCACCCAAATTTGGTGATGAGGAAATAACATCAGAATGGGAGGCAGCCACTCCAAAGACCAGCTCTCTGAAACCTCACAACTGGAGAAAAGTAGAATTTGCAAAATGGACCAAACTGGTATCCCAGGGCCTGGCTATTACCAGCTTTGAATGGGAAAGGACCATCAACTTCTGGATCAAGAGCTACAGAGGCACATACCCCACAGGGAGCTTGGAACAGCACTGCAGGTGAGAGCCAACATTTACCCCACCAGAAAGTTCCTGGCAAAGGGTAGGTAAGAAAGGCACATCGAATCCTGCAGCCACTGCCAGGCTGAGAATGGAACATGCTCTCAGGTCATCGGGAACTGCCCAATCATGGATGGAGGATGCAAGAATTAAAAGGCACAATTACATCCGTGAAATGTTACCAAAGGGAGCTGAACAGGAGGAGTGGGTAATGTTTCAGGAACCACATCTAAGAGATGACAGCAATGAGTTATAGAAACAGGAGCTAATATTTGTGAAGGCAAAGCAAGTATTCATGGTGGATGTGACCCCAGGCAGGTGTTGACGCTGTGTGATTTCTGCCCAGTGCTCTGAATGTCCAGGTGAAGAAATTCAATGAAACGCGCGTAAACGGCGGGAGTAACTATGACTCTCTTAAGGGGTCATTGTTACTAACTGGGCATAGCTGCAGAGGTCGCACCTCCTCGTGGTCCCGCCGGATACCCGTAAGGGTAGCAAAGTCGACCTCTGCCCCAGAGTGAGTGAGGGAGCAATATCTCCCTCCCTATTGCTGGACTCGCCACCCAGTGGTAGATTCACTAATCGCAGAAACAAATTTATTGGCACAGCCATTCGCTGTTGCCCAAAGCCTTGTTCACGGGCATTAGTTGAACACAGTCTGCAGACTGGTCGAGGGTTCTATCTGCAGACTTTGACAACCCTCCTCTTAACTTGACCAAACGCCATCATGGTCTTGACGATAGTACATTCTGTAGCTTTGAGGTATGTGTCAACAGCCACCCAAACTGACCTTCTAGATCTGTGGGTCGAGGAGGCCAAAATACCATCTTCACCTGTAGTGTTAGAGGAGGAGAAGTTCGATCTAGCATCTTTGGAGTTTATTAACTCTAAACTTGATTTCGAGGTTGGGAGCCATCTGGGCAACATTGCAGAGTGTCTGGCGGTACTTCCTGAACCTTATGAAACTGTGCTCTCTGGGCCAGTTCAGGAGGAAATAAATGGGTGTGAAATAAGAGAAATAGAGGAGCCAGTAACACCGGATGCTCCTCCCGGGACCAGCAGGGACGGAACAATTACAGGAATTCCTGTGATATCTGTCCCAGACAAAAATCCATCGTGTCCATGCTGTACGACCCGGTTTACTAGGATGCAGGGGCTAATAGACCATCTAAAGAAAGGCCATGGATGTAGAAAGATCTGGTTCAGGTGCTCTAAATGTGGTAAACAAAATCTGAAATACCACAGTATCGCCTGTCACACCCCTCAGTGTAAAGGTGAAGGTCATATGGCTCCCACGGGCAGTTTGATCTGTGAGGTTTGTTCCCGTGGCTTTGCTACCAAGATTGGACTGGGCCAACACAAGAGGTTACAACATCCTCTTGTGCGTAATGCGGAACGAATAGTTGCCTCCCACCCTAAAGAAACATCTTTAAGGGGGGCCCATAAAAGGGCATGGACCGAAGAGGAGGAGGCTCTCCTGAACCAATTGGTGGTTAAGTTTGCCGGTAGCAGGAACATCAATCAGCTGATAGCGGAGCACTTACCATCTAAGACACCAAAGCAGATTAGTGACAAAAGACGCCTTCTGGGAAAAGGTCCCTCGAGGAAAGTTCGATCTAGAGAAGGCGGGGATGTAGGGAGAGAAGAACCTCCCCAGTCTGCTAAAAGGCAAAGTGAGGGACGCTTGCGGCTCCACTATCATGATGCCATCAAGCTGAAGCTATCGGCCGGTAAGTTCACCATGTATCAGGAGGCTTTTGAGGAAATCATAGATGGGCAAGATCCGCAGCTAGTGGTGAACGAAGTATATGAGAAGTTTCGGGATAGTGTGGTTGAGCTTAACCAAAAAGGGTCTAAGCCGCGAAGGCCACGGAGGCCTAAAGGCCAAAAGGCATCCGGTAAAACAACTAAGTGGATGCAGAAAAGGGCCGTTAAGAAGGGAAAATATCTGAGATATCAGAAATTGTTCCAGATTCATAGAGAGAGGTTGGCACGTACTATACTGGATAACGTGGAAGCCCTGCAGTGCCAAATACCATCTGGTGTTATCCACAAGGCATTCAAAGATAGATGGGAAACATCTGTTTGTTTTAGTGGTCTTGAAACCTTCCCTGTATACAGGGAAGCAGATAACACCATGTTTTGAGACATGATTTCTGAGAAGGAGATTGGTAAAAACTTGAGGGAGATATCTAAAACCTCCGCTCCTGGGCCAGATGGGATTACTTTGGGTCATCTTATCAAAACAGACCCTAAGTTCTCCCAGTTGAGAGAGATTTTCAACCTCTGGCTGGCCACCGGAACTCTACCTGATGCGCTGCGGGACTGCCGGACAGTTTTGATACCCAAGTCATCCAACGAGGAGAAACTTGGCGATATCAATAACTGGAGGCCTATTACCATTGCATCGGTGGTATTTAGGTTATTCTCCAGGATCGTGAATGCGAGACTGGCTCGAGCATGTCCCATTAAGCCCAGACAACGGGGTTTTATCAGTGCATCAGGCTGTTCTGAGAACCTTAAGCTGTTACAGCTTCTGGTTAAAAAGGCAAAACAGGAGCATCGAAGTTTAGGGGTAGTGTTTGTGGATATTGCCAAGGCGTTTGATACCGTTTGCCATCAGCATATCATTGCTGGTTTGGTTAAGAGAGGGGTTGATTCCCATATAATCCATCTAATCGGTGAGATGTACAGGAATATCAAAACGTACATCGTCACCAAGAATGGGACGACAGACCCTATTAACATCCGCTCCGGTGTTAAACAGGGCGACCCAATGTCACCTCTGTTATTCAATCTGGCGCTGGACCCTCTACTATGTAAACTGGAAACAGAAGGTCATGGATTCTATCATGGAGGATTTAAGATTACGGCCATGGCCTTCGCAGACGATCTGGTGCTTCTGAGCGACTCATGGGAAGGCATGTGTTATAACATCAAAATTTTGGAGACCTTTTGTAAACTTTCTGGCCTCCGGACCCAAGGGGAGAAATGCCACGGCTTTTACATCAAGCCGACTAAGGACGCGTATACCATCAATGATTGTCCTGTCTGGCAAGTTGGAGGAACTCCCCTGAACATGATCGACCCGGGAAGCTCAGAGAAATATCTAGGCACACAGATCGATCCTTGGACCGGTTTTGCTGATCCAAAACTTCCAGAAAAACTAGAAGAGTGGCTTCATCGGATTGGGACCACACCACTTAAACCCCTCCAGAAGGCCGATATACTCAGGACATATACCATCCCTAGACTGATATATCTGGCCGACCATACCGATGCAAAATCTGGGCTCCTCGAATCCCTTGGCCTTATGATTAAGAAAGCGGTCAAGGAGTGGCTTCATCTTCCAACTAGTACATGTGATGCCATCTTGTATTCGAGATTTAAGGATGGAGGGCTGGGACTTATCAAGCTGGCGGTGCTTATACCAAGTATCCAAGCGCGAAGATTGCATAAATTAGCACAATCTTCGGATGGGACTGTAGTTTCCTTTTCAAAGGGTGAACATCTGGAATTATTATATGAGAAATTATGGATTAAAGCTGGTGGCGTTCGAGAGTCCATCCCCCAGATTTGGGGTCCCATCCCAGTGATGGAAATTGTTAGTGAGGGCAGTGAAGCCTTGTCAGAGTGGGAGGCACCACGTTCTAAGCTTCACCTCCCTAGACCGTGTGACTGGCGGAAGGTGGAATTTAAGAAATGGAAACATCTGGTTGCCCAGGGCCATGGGATTGAAAATTTTGAGAATGATAAGATCAGTAATGATTGGTTGGTGCATTACCGCGGCATCCCCCACAAGAAACTCATAACCGCGCTGCAATTAAGAGCAAATGTCTACCCCACTCGGGAATTTCTGGCAAGGGGTAGACACGATGTCTGTGTTCAAACTTGTAGACACTGTGGCGCCGTATATGAATCAGCTGCTCACGTCATCAGAAACTGTCCAATTACTCAGGAAGCCAGAATTAAAAGGCACAATGTCATCTGTGAAACCCTTAGCCAGGAAGCTAAGAGGGAGAATTGGACAGTTTTCCAAGAGCCACACCTGAGAGATGAGGAAAATGAACTATTCAAACCGGATTTAATCTTCGTTAAGGAGGAAAAGGCACTGGTAGTGGATGTTACAGTGCGATACGAGCACAGCAACTCCTCGTTGAAAGAGGCCGCTGAGGAGAAGGTGAAGAAATATCAACGCCTTCTCCCACATATTCAGGACCTCACAAATGTAACATCAGTAGAGTTCGCGGGTTTTCCCCTGGAAGCGCGGGGGAAGTGGTATGAGAAGAACTCTGAGTTGCTAGAGGCCATGGGACTCTCTAAAACGAGGCTAGGGAGACTAGCCTGGACCCTGGCATCCAGAGCGCTCTTCTCCTCTGTTGACATAGTTCATATGTTTGTAAGCAAAGCTAGATTAGTTGTACCTGTACAATAAAGGCCCCTTCCCTCAGTGGTTCGATCTGGACAGTGGAATTGGTTTTGGGTGGGAGGGGTTCATCCCCTTCTATCGTGTCTTGCCCAGATTTGGGCTACAAATTCGAATTTGACCAGGTGGACGGGCCACCTTTACTTAACCCGGAAAAGAAGCATATAATTTTATATGTTTATTAAGGTCATAGTTGCTAACTGGGCATAGCTGCAGAGGTCGCACCTCCTCGTGGTCCCACCGGATACCTGAAAGGGTAACAAAGTCGACCTCTGCCCCAGTGTGAGTGAGGGGGTATTATCTCCCCTCCCTATTGCTGGAATCGCCACCCAGTGGTAGTTTCACAAACTGCAGAAACAAAAATTTGTTGGCGCAGCCATTCGCTGTTGCCCAAAGCCTTGTCCACGGGCATTAGCTGGACACAGTCTGCAGGTTGGTCGAGGGTCCCATCTGTGGACTTTGACAACCCTCTCCTGGATTTGACCAAACGCCAACTTGGGTCTGACAATGGTACCATCTGTGGCATTGCGGTACGTGTCAACGGCCACCCAAACTGACCCTTTAGATCTATGGGTCAGAGATGCCAGAATTCCATCACCTCCTGTGGTGTTAGAGGAGGAAAGATTCGATCTTGTATCTTTAGAGTTTATAAACTTCAAATTTGTTTTTAAAGCTGGTATCCATCGGATTAACACTGCAGAGTGTCTGGCTGTACTTCCTGAGCCCTATGAATTCTTGCCCTCTGGGCTGGTTCAGGAAGAAATTGGGTGTGAAGCAAGAGAACCTGAGGAACCATTGACACCTGAGGTTCCTCCCGGGACCAGCGAGGGCGGAACTGTTACAGGAACTCCTGTTATGTCCGTCCCGGACAAAAAATCCATCGTGTCCATGCTGTATGACCCGGTTCACTAGGATGCTGGGGTTAATAGACCATCTGAAGAAGTCCCATGGATGTAAAAAGATCTGGTTTAAGTGCTCAAAGTGTGGTAAGCAAAATCTGAAATACCACAGTATCGCCTGTCACGTCCCTCGGTGCAAGGGTGAAGGTCTTGTGGCTCCCACGGGCAGCTGGGTGTGTGAGGTTTGTTCCCGTGGTTTTGCCACCAAGATTGGACTGGGCCAACACAAGAGGTTACAACACCCTCTTGTGCGTAATGTGGAACGGATAGTTGCCTCCCACCCTGAAGAAACATCTTTGCGGGGGGCCCATAAAAAGGTATGGACTGAAGAGGAAGAGGCTCTCCTGAACCAATTGGTGGTTAAGTTTGCCGGTAGCAGGAACATCAATCAGCTGATAGCGGAGCACTTACCATCTAAGACGCCAAAGCAGATTAGTGATAAAAGACGCCTTCTGGGAAAAGGTCCCTCGAAGAAAGTTTGATCTAGAGAAGGCGGGGATGTAGGGAGAGAGGAATCTCCGCAATCTGCTAAAGGGCAAAGTGAGGGAAGTTTGAGGCTCCACTATCATGATGCCATCAGGCTGAAGCTATCGGCTGGAGAATTCACCATGTGTCAGGAGGCCTTTGAGAAAGTAGTGCATGAGCAAGACCTGCAGTCAGTGGTGAATGAAGTGTATGAAAAGTTTCGGGATAGCCTGGATAGGCTTAACCATAAAGTGTCTAAGCCGTGAAGGCCTCGGGGGCTTCGAGGCCAAAAAGCATCCGGGGCAACAACTAAGTGGATGCAGAAAAGGGCCGTCAAGCGGGGAAAATATCTGAGATATCAGAGGTTGTTTCAGATTCATAGAGGGAGCTTGGCACGGGCTATTTTGGATAATGCGGAAGCCCTGCAGTGCCAAATATCATCTGGTGTTATCCACAATGCATTTAAGGAAAGATGGGAAACATCCGTTTGTTTTAATGGTCTTGAAACCTTCCCTGTATATATATAGGGAAGCGGATAACACCATGTTTCAGGACTTGATCTCTGAGAAAGAGATTGGTAAGAACTTGAGTGAGATGTGTAAAACCTCCGCTCCTGGGCCAGATGGGATTGCTTTGGGTCATCTTATTAAAGAAGACCCTAAGTTCTCCCAGTTGAGAGAGATCTTCAACCTCTGGCTCGTTACCAGAACTATACCGGATGCACTATGGGACTGCCAGACAGTTTTGATACCCAAGTCTTCCGAGGAGGAGAGACTTGTTGATATCCATAACTGGAGACCTATCTCCATTTTGCTTCTGTGGTGTTCAGGTTATTTTCCAGGATCGCTATGGCGAGACTGGCCCGAGCATGCCCCATTAAGCCCAGACAACGGGGTTTTATTAGTGCTTCTGGTTGTTCTGAGAACCTGAAGCTGTTACAGCTTCTGGTTAAAAGTGCTAAACAGGAGCATCAAGATCTGAGGGTTGTGTTTGTGGATATAGTCAAGGCCTTTGACACTGTTTGTCACCAGCATATCATCACTGGTTTAGTTAAGAGGGGGGCTGATTCCCATGTGGTCCACCTGGTTAGTGAGATGTACAGAAACATCACGACGTACATTGTCACTAAGAATGGGAAAACAGACCCAATTAACATCTGCTCCGGTGTCAAGCAGGGCAAGCCCATGTCACCTTTGTTATTCACCCTGGCACTTGACCCTCTTCTGTGTAAACCTAAAGCAGAAGGCAAGGGGTTCCATCATGGTGGGTTTAAACTTACGGCCACGGCCTTTGCTGATGATTTGGTGCTGCTGAGTGACTCCTGGGAAAGTATGTGTCATAACATCAAGGTTCTGGAGACCTTTTGCACCTTTACTGGTCTCTGGACACAAGGGGAGGAATGCCACAGCTTTTACATCAAGCTGACAAAAGACTCATATACCATCAATGATTGTCCTGCCCGGTGGATTAGTGGGTCTGCCCTGAACATGATCGACCCTGGGAGCTCAGAGAAATATCTAGGCACCCAGATTGACCCCTGGACCAATTTTGCCAATCCAGGCTTGCCTGGGAAACTAGAGGAATGGCTCCATCGGATTGGAGACACACCACTCAAAACTCTTCAGAAAGTTGATATACTCAGGACTTACCATTCCTAGACTGATATATCTGGCTGCCTATACCGAGGCAAGAGCTGGGCTCCTCGAATCCCTTGACCTGTTCATTAGGAGGATGGTCAAGGAGTGGTTTCACCTCCCATCAAGTAAATGTGATGCCGTCTTTTCCTCGAGGTTTAAGGGTGGAGGGCTAGGACTCATTAAATTGGCAGTGCTTATACCAAGTATACAAGCACGGAAATTGCGTAGGCTGGCTCAATCTTTGGATGGTGCTCTGGTTGCATTCTTGAAGGAACAACATCTAGAACTGGTATTTGAGAAATTATGGTTGAGAGCTGGTGGGGTAAAGGAGTCCATCCCACCAATTTGGGAGCCTATCCCTGAGACGGAATTTGTTGTAGAAGGAGGTGAAGTCTTGTCAGAGTGGGAGGCTCCCCGTTCCAGAACCTGCTTTCCAAGACCCTGTGACTGGCAGAAAGTTGAATTTAATAAATGGAAACATCTGGCTGCCAAGGGCCATGGTATGGAGAACTTTGAGAATGAGAACACCAGTAACGGCTGTCTGGTGCATTACCACAGTATTCCTCATAGAAAACTTGTAACTGTGATGCAATTAAGAGCTACACATGAATTCCTGGCAAAGGGTAGGCATGATGTTTGCGTTAGATCTTGCAGACACTGTGGCGCTGATTATGAAACAACCGCCCATGCCATCGGGAACTGTCCAATTACTCAAGACGCCAGGATTAAAAGACACAATTCCATCTGTGAAACCCTTAGCTGTGAGGCTAACAGGGAGGATTGGACAGTGTTTTAGGAACCACACTTGAAGGATGATCAGAATGAATTACAAAAGCCAGATTTGATCTTTGTTACAGAAGCAAAGGCATTTGTAGTGGACGTGACAGTGAGATATGAGCATAGTAATTCGTCTTCGAAAGAGGCTGCTGCTGAGAAGGCCAAAAAATATCAGCACCTTCTTGTTGGGGAGGATGAAAGTTTGGTAAGAAAGTTTCACAGGTATGTAGACTTGGCAGAAAGATCTGTGAATGTAGAAACTGGGGATGAGATAGAAATGGAAGCAAGTTTTGGTATAGAGTAAAAGATGTTTTGCTGAAACAGTGATCGATGAGTAACTGAGAAGGCAAAGGTTGGAGATGAGTTGGAAGGAGATTTTTAGGAGTAGGACAAAGGGATGTGACTACAAACAAAGACATGTTTTTCACCAAGTAAATAAGTCTCGAGAAGAGCATAAGTAAATAGAAAACATGTCTTTACCAAAAAGAGAGAGATGGCAGGCAAACAAGAAATGTCGATGCAGGAAGAAGAAAGGTCTGAGAATTTTCCACTATAAGCTTGAATTGTAACTTACTTTCTCTTGTGATTGGATAATAATGACTATAAAATGGTGCTGGTAGTAGTTATGATAGGCTACAGGCAAATGTAAAGGTACTGTGTATGGTGCTTATTGGTTGTTATGTGTTAAGATACTCTGCAAAGAAAAGCATATAATGCTTTGTAACTTGAACAGAAAGCGGCTTCAGGTATGCCTACAGCTGGAGCTGGCAGCTGTAGGGCTGGCTCTGGATACTCACTCCCTGAAATGCTGTAACTTCGCCTATGCAATAAACAGCTTTCAAGAGAGACGCCTGAAGTCCAGACATCCTTCGTGAAACTTTCTCCTATACCTTCTCCCACAAATTTGTGATCTTACAAATGCAACAGTCATTGAGTTTGTAGGTTTTCCCTCAGGAGCACGGGGAAAATGGTATGAGAAGAACTCTGAATTGCTACAGGCCCTGGGACTCCCTAAAACGAGGCAGGGGAGGATTGCCCGAGCCCTAGCATCCAGAGCGCTCTTCTCTTCTGTTGACATAGTACATATATTTACTAGTAAAGCCCGACTGTGTGTACCTTTAAATAAATGAAGGCCCCTTCCCTGTGTGGTAAGAGCTGGACAGTGGAATTGGTTTTGGGTGGGAGGAGTTCATCCATCATACCATGTCTGGCCCATATTTGGGCATCAAATTCAAATTGGACCAGGTGGATGGGTCACCTTTACTTAACCTGGAATAGAAACATATAATTTAGATGTCTCTATGACTCGGGACGTGTGTTGCTAAATGGGCTCAGCTGCAGAGGTTGTACCTCCTCCCGGTCCCACCGGATGCCCTGTGTAGGGTAACTGAGTCAACCTCTGCCCCAGTGTGGGAGCATAGAATGCTCTCGCCCTACCCTGTGGCTTCACCACCCACTCGGTATACCGTTTCCAAAGGGGTGAAACAAACTCATGTGACTCATGACACTCTTGCTGGTGGTACATAAGACATGAGCTGTGAGCCCTTCACCCTCAGGGTGGTAGAGTTAGGTAGGGTCGGGCAGTTGCTTGGAGGGTAGTGCTGCCATGACTTATGGGACCCTCCACCTTGGAGCCTGCTTTTGCCGTTCGCCTATCAGGGCCAGCTTGTGTGACCTCTATGTTGTGAGGGAGACATATGTCACTCAAGCAACTGTGCGACAGGGCCAAGGTGCATTCGTGCCATACAGGGCCACGTCACTGGTAGAGCAAGGCATGCCCTAATCTTGACAAGGATTGAGTCTCCAAACCAATTATGGGAATCTCGTTTGCCACACGCTGTGTGGCGTGTCTGATAACCCCGTCAAAACTTACTGATTGCAACTTAGGCGGATGGGCCACCTTCACTTAACACAGAACAGGTGCATGTACGTACGTGTATGCTCAATAAATGAGGGCACAGTTACTAACTGGGCTTAGCTGCGGAAGCCGCGCCTTCTCAAGGCCCCGCTGGATACCCTTTGTGGTAATGAAGTCGGCTTCCACCCCAGTGTGAGAGAGGGTATAATTGCTACCCCTCGCCATCGCTTGGACTCGCCACCCAGCGGTAGTTTCCCAAGCCTGCAGAAACAAATTGCTTGGCACACTTGTTTAACTGTCGCCCAGAGCCTTGTCCATGGGCTTAAGTTGGACACAGTTAGGAGTTTGGGTGAGGGCCAGCTGCTGACTTCGACTGCCCTCACTTATACCGTCATTACTGTTTGTTTGATTTGGACAATGGTGCAATCAATGGCTTTGTGGTACATTTGAACAGCTACTCAAAGTGACCCTTTAGATCTTAGGGTCACATCAGCCAATGTCATTCCATCTTTATCCCCTGCGTTGGGAGATGTTGGGCTTAATCTGGTGTGTCTGGAGTTTTTAAACTCCTCTATTTACTCTGAGGTTGGAATCCATCTGGTTAGTGTCTCGGAGGGATTGGCTGAGTTCCCAGAGCCATATGAGGCCTTGCCACCTCGGCCTGCTTGGGATGATGCATCAGTGTGGGCATGATTGAGGAGATATTGAGGAGCCCAAAACACCTGAGGCTCTCTCTGGGATCAGTGAGGTGGGACACCAGTTGGAACTCCTGTGGTGTCCGTCCCAGACAAAAATCCAGCTTGTCCACGCTGTTTTACCCAATATAATCAAATACTGGGGCTGATTGAACCTCTAAAGAGGACCCATGGGCTGAAAAAGATCTTTTTTAAGTGCTCTAAATGTGGTAAATGAAATCTTAAAATACCACAGTATTGCCTGTCATGTCCCACGGTGCAAGGGGAATGTGTGTGGGGTTCCGATGGGTGACTGGCTCTGTGAGGTATGCCAGAAGGGGTTCTCTACCAAGACTGGCCTGGGCCAGCACAAGAGGTTGATGCATCCTCTTGTGAGAAACTTGGAAAGGATTGCTTCCTCCCATCCTATAGAGTCATCTGTGAGAGCAGCCCATAAAAAGGTATAGACTGAGGAGGAAGAGGCTCCTCTGTCTCAGTTGGTGATGAAGTATGCCGGTAACAGAAACATCAGTAAGTTGATTGCGGAGCATATTCCATCTAAGACGGCAAAGCAGATAAATGACAAGAGACACCTTCTCATGAAAGGTCCCTCCAATGTGGTTCAATCTGAAATCAAAAGCGAGTCTAATGTTGAGAGAAAAGAGCTCCCCCAGGTCACTGAATTGCCGAGAGAGGGACAGCTGAAGCTCCACTATTGTGATGTCACCAGGAAAGGGTCATAGCATGTAGATTTGCTAAGTGCCAGAGCGCCTTTGAGAAGATTTTGGATGGGCAAGATCCACAAGGGGTGGTGAATGATGCTTTTGAGAACTGTTTTGGTGGCCTGAGTAAGGCTCTGCCAGATTACAAAGGCGACCAGGGATCCAAAGTTGCAAAGGTCCCATGGTCAGCAAGCATCCAGAATGACAGCTAATTGGATGCAAAAGAGAACAAGGAAGAAAGAGAGCTTAGTTACTAACTGGGCTCAGCTGCAGAAGTCACATCTCCCTGTGGTCCCGCTGGATGCCTGCAAGGGTAACTAAGTCGACTTCTGCCCCAGTGTGAGCGAGGGTGTAGCGGCTACCCCTCCCTACTGTTTGGACTCACCACCCAAATAGTAGCCTCATGATTCGGTGTCACACAACTCATACGAGTCATGACATGAGCTGCTGACCCTTTGCCCAGGGGGTGGTGATCTGGATAAAGTCGGGCAGCTGCTCAAGGGGTAGCGCTGCCATGACTCTTGGAATCCCCCACTTTAGAGCAGGATATGCCAATCGCCTAGCCAGGGCCAGCTTGGTTGACCTCTGTGTTTTGAGGGAATCACATCAATCAAGCAACTGCACGCGCAAGGCCATCACTCTAATCCATCAGAACCTGGGTGTGTACGCCACTTGTTCCAACTACATGGGGGCAAGACTGGACCGGTTGCCGTATTCTGCCACCTGGATGCTCTGCACTGATTGCAACCCAGTGGCACCGAGTGCTGGAGACATGGTCTTGTACCAGAGCCCATCCATGCATACAGCTATACCCCAGACCGTTGGAAAGGGCATGCGCATCATGCCGTACAGGGCCACGTCCCTGGTAGTGCATGGCTATGCCCCGATCTGTGACCGATTAAGACTTCAAACCCTGATTGGGAAACTCGTTTTGCTGCATGCTGCAAGGTGTGTACCATGACGTCATCCATTTACCACCTCAATCTTGGGCCAAAATTTACTGATTTTGACCAAGGTGGACAGGCTACCTTCATTAAAGCCAGGAAAGTGTGTATTGTGATATGCTCAATAAATGGGAGCAGTTACTAACTGGGCTCAGCTGTGGAAGCCGCACCTTCTTGTGGTCCCGCCGGATACCCTTAGTGGTATCTAAAGTTGGCTTCTGCCCCAGTGTGAGAGAGGGTGTACCCCTCCCTATTGCTTGGACTCACCCCCCATAGCTTCACATCTTAGCTGAAACAAAATTGTTTGGTAACAGCTCTTATTGCTGATGCCCAGAGCCTAGTCCATGGACTTGTGTTGGACACGGCAGTGTGGGAGAGGGCCCGCTGTCAACTTTGACTACCCTCACTTGGACTGACATCTATCTTTGACTGGTTTTGGAACAATGGTATACAATCAATGAGATTGCTCTACGTATCAACGGCCACTCTGACTGACCCCTTAGATCTGAGGGTCAGTACAGCTGATATTGTTACCTTTAACTGATACCTTTACCCTCCACACTGGCAGCTGAGAACCTCAATTTAGTATGTTTGGAGTTTGTTAATTCCACGATTGACTATGACAGTCATTGGGGAATTTGGGAGAGGTTTGCCAAGTACCCTGAGGCATATGAAGCCTTACCAAATAGGTCCACCCGGGATGGAGAAACTGAGTGCGTGCTTAAAGATCACAGAGACAAGGATGAGCCTGAAACATCTGCAGCTCTCCCTGGGACAAGCTCAGGCACGATACCGATCGATACACACGTGGTATCTGTTCCTGACAAAAATCCATCCTGTCCATCCTGTGATACCCGATTCAATTGGATGCTGGGGCTGATTGACCATCTAAAGAGAACCCACAGGAAAAGAAAGATCATCTTTAAGTGTCTCAAATGTGGTAAGGAAATCCAAAGTACCATGTTGGGGTGGGTCAGCCTGCTCTCGGGCTGAAACCATCAAATGTCAGTCACCAGAAGAGATCACTGAGGTCTAGGTTACCTCCCCCTGGGTGGCTCCCAATCCTAAATTACCTCCCCCTGTTCCAGAAAGTTCTCCCTTTTTTAGTTATTAATTGGTTCCCTGTTATGACTCCTGCCTCCATGTTTTCCCCATTTGTTCTGAAAAACTGTATCCTCCCCTCTGCTTGTACCCCATTGGTTGTTTTCCCTTTCCCTGCCTTACTCCACCCCCCCATAAAGGGGACTAGCCCGTGTCTCCTCAGGGCGGTTGCTTGTCCCTGGTCCCTCCTGCAAATAAACCTGTTGGAACTCACACCAGAAGCCCCTCCCGCCTTCTTTGCCTCCAGGCAAACACCAGCCTGATCATCGGCTGCCCGACGTGTTTCCTCTGAGGAGGAGCCAGCGCACGCACCCATCTCACGCCGATTCCACTGAGCCGTCCAGCGAGGACGCTGTGGAGGCCAACGCTGCGTCCCCTCTGCCCGAGGGCACGCCGGGGCTTGTGGTGACAAGCCCCCAGTTGCGTTCGTACCACAGTATCTCCTGCCACTTCCCACAGTGCAAAGGAAATGTGGAAGTAGTCCCAAAGGGTGACTGGATCTGTGAAGTATGCCAGAAGGCTTTCTCCACCAAGATTGGCTTGGGACAGCACAAGAGGCTGGCGCATCCTCTTATAAGGAACCTGGAAGGAATTGCTGCCCCCCATCCAAAGGAAACATCGGTTAGAGGAGCCCACCAAACGGTATGGACTGAGGAGGAAGAGGCTCTTCTGAGACAATTACTGATAAAGTATGATGGTAACATCAATAACTTAACTGCAGAGCATATTCCATCTAAAATGGCCAAGCAGGTATGTGATAAAAGATGTCTTCTAAAAGTTCCCTCTAAAGCTGTTCAACCTGATATAGATGGCTAATGGTCCTAATGTGGGGAGAGGAGAACATCCCCCATCTCCCAAATTGCTGATAGAGGGACTGCTATGGCTCCATTATTCATGGGCCTTGAATCCTTCCCTTCACAGAAGGAAGCAGATAACACTGCTTGTAAAGCCCTGATTATTGAGAAAGAAGTGGAAAAGAATATCAAAGAGATGAGGAGGAACTCTGCTCCGGGGCCACACAGGATTACGTTGGGCCGTCTTGTCAAAATTCATCCCAGGTATTCCCTATTGATGGAGATCTTCAATTTATGGCTCGTAACCAGAACTCTTCCTGCTGCCCTGAATGAATGCTGGTCAATCTTGACCCCCAAGTCTATCGATATGGATAGGCTTAATGACATCAATAACTGGAGGCCTACCACCATTGCTTCTATGGTGTTTAGGTTATTTTCCAGGACTTTAACAGCAAGATTGACCAAAGCATGTCCCATAAACCCCAGACAAAGGGGATTTATACATGCAGCAAGATGTTCTGAGAATCTGAAGTTGTTACAACTTACTGTCAAACATGCAAAAAAGGAGCACAAAGAGTTTGGGATTGTTTTCGTGGACATTGTGAAAGCTTTTGACACCGTATGTCATCAGCATATTATCATGAGTCTGATGCAGAGAGGGGTTGACCCCCACGTTAAACATCTTGTTGGCAAAATTTTACGGACATCAACACCAAAAAGGAAAAGACAAATCCTTTTAAGTGTCAAACAGGGTGATCCAACGTCACCCTTATTATTCAACCTGGTGCTTGGCCCTCTATTATGTAAATTGGAGAATCTTGGTGAAGGCAACTGTCAAGGAAGTTTCAAAGATACCCCCATGGCCTTCGCTGATAATTTAGTGTTATTGAATGACTCCTGGGAAGGTATGTGTACGAACATCAAGATCCTAGAGACCTTTTGCCATCTAACTGATCTCAAGACACAGGGGGAGAAGTGTCATGGCTTTTACACCAAGCCAACTAAAGACTCTCCTTATACCATCAATGACTGTCCAGTGTGGATGATAAATGGCACCCCCCTTAATATGATTGACCTTGGCCACTCTGAGAAATATCTTGGTTTACAGATTGATCCCTGGACTGGTATAGCAGATACAGGTTTATCCGAAAAACCAGAAGATTGGCTCCATTGGATTGATGACGCACCACTAAAGCCTCTTCAGAAAATCAAGATACTGAAAACTTACTAGTATCCAGAGATTGGTACACCTTGCCCACCACACCAAAGTAAAAGTTGGGCTCCTGGAATCCCCTGACTTGGTAATTCAATCTTTTGTCAAGGAATGGCTTCATCTTGCACCAAACATCTGTGATGCTATCTTGTACTCGGACTGTAAAGATGGTGGTCTGGGTTTCTTCAAGTTGGTGGCGCTTCTTCCAAGTATACAAGCACGGAGATTGCATAGACATAAAGAGCTAAAGAGAATATCCCACCAATTTGGAAGCCTATTCCATTACCAGAAGGTATCCCTGCTGAGGGTGAAGATGCATCTGAACGGGAGGTTGCCGTTCCAAAGATCCACTGCCCAAGACCTTGTAACTGACAGAAACATGAATACAGTAAGTGGAAGCAACTGTTATTCCACGGCCACGGTATTGAGAACTTTGAAAATGGTAATATCAGTAATTGGTGGATAGCAAGGTAGAGAGGAATACCTCACAGAAAATTGATAACTGTGCTACAACTGAGAGCCAATGCCTTCCCCATTTGAGGGTTCCTGGCCAGGGGTAGGCAAAATGAATGTGTGAAAACCTGTAGACATTGTGGCACTGGTAATGAAACACCAGCCCATATTATTGGGAATTGTCCAATACCTCAAGAGGTCAGGATTAAAAGACACAATTCCATCTGTGAGATGCTTAGCTGCGAGGCTAAAAAGAAGAATTGGACTGTATTCCACGAGCAGCGTATCAGAGATGAGAACAACGAGTTATACAAGCCAGATCTGATCTTTTTTAAAGGAGAGGCATTCGTGCTGGACATGATGGTCAAATACCAGCACTCCAACTCATCCTTGAAAGATGCTGCCAGTGAGAAGGTCAAGAAATATTAGCAACTTCACAGACAAGTTCAAGATCTTAAAAATGCAGCAGACATTGAATTCATGGGCTTTCCTGTAGGAGCGCAAGGAAAGTGGTACGAGAAAAACTCTGAGTTGCTACTGGCCCTAGGTTTCTCTAAGAAGAGGCAAGAGAAGACTGCCTGGGCCCTGGCATCCACAGCGCTCCTCTCTTCCACTGACATCGTTCATATGTTTGCGAGCAAAGCTCAATCGTTTCTGTTGATGGAACATGGAACATAAATACGGCTGAATGGCATTGCTGGACAGTGCGTAGGACACATGAGAACAATACAATTCTGCCAATTGTCCTGTGTCGCCCACTGCCCGTATTTGGGATAAATTTAACGATCTGGACCAGGTGGATGGGCCACCTATACTTAACCCAGAAAAGAAACGTATAATCATATATGTGAAAGGAATGGGAGGGATTTATCTCTACAAACAAACTGTGGGTCTGCTGGTGGATAAAGCCAGATACCGAGAGATGAAAGAAGCAGTGGGAGGAACCATAAATTCCATAGGAATTCCACTGATTGACACAAACTGTTACTCACCCAAGGCTGTGCTAAATCCCTGGATTTAGAGAAAAAGAACAGAGACACAAGGAAAAGAAAAGGGGGGGTATACATTAGAATGGGGTCTGTATTAGGTGATTCGGGAAGTCTGTACCTCTCAAGTACCTCAGCCAATGGGGAAAGAGAGAGGGAAATGTGGCTGGAAAATTAGGATAAAAAGGAGGCTGCATCCTCTATCAGTCTGAGAGACCCATGGGAAATGCCCATGACCTCTCTCTTTATTCAAATAAAGTAACAGGACTCCTCTATCTCCTTTTTGGACATAAACCTCTGGTGTTTGTGGATTAATTTTCCTGACATATGTTTAGTAAGAAACCACGAAGATGTTCCTGGAGTAAGATCAAATGGAACAAGCGTATAAGAAACTGTGGACTCAAGATGGAGGAGACAAAGAAAAGATACTTGTCAGTTTGGGAGACCAAAACGGTGACTGAACCAATTGGCTCATATAGTGCAGACATAACTTTGGAGTGGGAAGCACCGTCTTTAAAAAGCCAATTTCCTAAACCATGCAACTGGCAAAAAAATTGAATTCAATAAATGGACTAAGTTATTGTCCCAGGACTGCGGAATCACAAATTTTGAAGGAGATAAAATTAGCAATAATTGGCTGCAAAATAATAGACGCATACCTCACAGGAAGCTCCTTTCAGCATTACAGCTGAGAGAGAATGTCTACCCCACGAGAGAATTTTTAGCCAGGGGTAGACAGGACCAATACCTCAAGGCAAGCAGACACTGCAAGGCGGACAATGAAACTTGCACCCACATCATTGGCAACTGCCCAGTTACACAGGATGCTAGGATTAAGAGGCACAGTTACATCGGCGAGGTGCTGTCTGAAGAGGCGAAGAAGAAGGACGGGGTAGTGTTTCAGGAACCGCATATAAGCGATAACAACAAAGAGTTATATAAACCTAATCTGGTACTGGCAAAGGTCGCCCAGGCATTTGTCGTGGATGTGACAGTGCAGTAGGAATCAGCCAAAACATCGCCGGAAGAAGCCACTCCTGAGCAAGTGAACAAGTACAAACACCTGGAGAAAGAGGTATGAGAACTTACCAATGCAAAGGACGTTGTGTATGAGGGCGTAGTTACAAACTGGGCATCGCTGCAGAGGTCGCACCTCCTTGTGGTCCCACTGAAAACGCTGCGAAGGGTAATGAACCTGACCTCTGCCCCAGCAAGTTATTGTTGGAATCATCAGCCAACAATAGCCCCAAAATCAGTGAAACAAATTTAAGGTAAGAGCTGTGGAGCTTTTTACCCAAAACCTAGCCCACGGGTTTGTGCTGGCCAAAGATCAGCAAGTGGTTGGGGGTCCACCACCAATCTAATACTTCCTCTCCTTAATTTGCTACAAACTAAAATTCCGGATCCGTAAAATGGGGCCATCGATACGCTTATTCCAGGTATTGACCAGCACCCCGACCAGCCCTTCTGACTGGGTAGACTGGGGCCTAGCAATTTAAAACTAGACCCCTTGTCTAACACTGAAGGAGACCTGTTGTCTGCAAATTTACCATCTGCCCCCCAAGATTTGGTGGAAAATGAAAATGAACTGGTGGTGTTGGAGTTTTGTAACTAGGGAGTGTCTGAAACGAATGAATGTGTTCATTTTTCCACAAGTTGGGAGGGTTTGAACAGGCTGCCAGAGGTGTACAAACGTCTTACACCTCATCTGAGTGCGAGAGAAGACAGCTGTCTCCTGAAGACCAGCAAGTTGTTTGTACTTAACAATGGGGAAAAAAGCAGCGAGGAAAAGACAGAAAGCACATCAGAAACATCACCTCCCGAGCCAGAGAACAACACGCCAGCAAAATCCCCACCCGTCCCAGGGAACAGCGTGAATCGGACACCGGAGGACATTCCAACAGTGATGATTCCCGACAAAAATCCACCATGTCCATGCTGTGGAACCCGGGTGGACCATGTGTTGGGCTTAATTAAACACCTGAAAGGAGCCCACAGGAAAAGGAGGATTCGGTTTCAATGTGCTACATGAGGGAGGGAAAACAGTAACTATCAGTAACTACTGCTAGTCGTTTTCCTAAATGCAGGGCAACAGCTGAAACAGCTCCAGCAGGCCAGTGGATCTGTGAGGTTTGCAGCCGTGACTTCAAAACAGAAATTGGCCTGGGACAACACAAAAGATTGGCACACCCGATTGTCAGAAATCAGGAAAGGATTGTTGCTTCCCACCCGAATGAGACCTCTGCCCGAGGAGCTCACAAAAGGTGTTGAACCAAGGAGGAAGAACATCTGCTGCTAAGGTTAGAGGCTCAGTTTTGGCAAAACAAGAACATCAATAAACTCTTAGCCAAACACATTCCATCCAAGACAGCAAAGCAAATCAGTGACAAAAGGAGATTGCTGCCCCAGGAACCAGCTGTGGGCATGGGAACAGAACCTGGGATGAGTCATCACCCAGATAATGAGGAGGAACAGCTGGGGAACATCAACCAGCAGAGGGAGGGGCAGCTGCAGGCCCATTAGCAGAGAACTCTGGGTGAATGGCTTTCAGCTGGGAAACTCAACACCTTCCCACAGGCATTCCAGCAGTTACTTCATGGCCACGAGATGACATCACTGGTCAATGAGTCAGGGCAGGACTGCTTCGGGATGCCTCCATATGATAAGCCAGAGAAGAACATCAACCCAAGATAAGAACAAAAGGAAGACCCAGGAAAGAAACTCAAGAAGATCTGTCAGGGAGCAATCAAGAGAGGTAATTACCTGCACTTCCAGCGCCTGTTCCATCTAGATAGGGGGAAATTAGCCAAGATTACTCTGGATGATGTTGAATGTTTGTCCTGTGACATGCCACCCCAAGAAATTTATTCAGCATTTAAAGCCAGATGGGAAACACCTGCCAAGTTCAAGAGCCTTGGGAACTTCCAAATTAAAGCTGACAACAGCGCTTTCAGGGACTTTATTATGGCTAAAGAAATTGAGAAGAATGTGCAGGAAATTAGCAAAAATTCGGCTCCTGGTCCAGATGGGATTACCCTAAGGGACCTCAAGGAGATGTACCCCAAGTTCTCCCAGACCATGGAGATAGTCAACCTTTGGTTAACATCAGATAAAAATCCCAGACATGGTGAGGGGATGCAGGACTGTGTTAATACCAAAGTCAGCCAAACCGGATTGTTTAAAGGACACTGATAACTGGAGACCCATCACAATCGATTCCATCTCGTTAAGACTGTTCTCCAGAATAATGAGAGCAAGGTTGACTAAGGCATGCTCCCTCAACCCAAGGCAAAGTGGCTTTATAAGAGCAGCGGAATCCTCTGAAAACTGGAAACTCCTACGAACAATAATTCCATCTGCCAAAAGAGAATACAGACCGCTGGGTGTCGTATTCATGGGCATTGCTAAGGCTTTTGACACCGTGAGCCACCAGCACATTCTACATGGTCTGCAGCACAGGGAAGCGGACCCCCATGTCACCAGACTGGTGAGCAATATGTATGAGAACATCCATACCTATCATCACATTAAAACCTGTTCAGAAAATGGACATTCCAAACAAATAGACACCATCCCTACACTAATATACTTGGCAGACCACAAGGATGCAAAGCAGGGCTCCTTGAATCCCCTGACCTACAAATTCAATCGACTGTCAAGGAATGGCTACACTTCACACCATGCACACATGATGCCGTCCTGTACTCCAGCATGAAGGATGGAGGTTTGGGTATCACCAAACTGATGGGCCTCAATCCAAGTATACGGGCCCAAAGATTACGTCGACTTGCCCAATTGTCGGATGATGCCTTAAGATTGTTCCTGAAAGAAGAATGCTCCGATCAAATCTACAGGAAATTATGGATAACAGCTGGAGGAGATAAAGAAAAGATCCTGTCCATATGGGAGCCTAAACCTAAGACGGAACTGCTGGATGGTGCAGGTGATGACACAACATCAGAATGGGAAGTAGCTACTCCGAAAACTCAGTATCTGCGACCATGTAACCGGAGGAAACAGGAATTTACTAAAGGGAAACAGCTGGTATCCCAGGGCCCTAGTGTTACAAACTTTGAGGAGGGTAACATCAGCAATTTCTGGATCTTTAGATACAGAGGCATACCTGACAGAAAAGTAATAACAGCATTGCAGCTGAGAGCCAATTGTCTACACCACAAGAGAGTTCCTTCCTGGCAAGAGGAAGACAAGATCAGTGTGCCAAAAGCTGCAGGCACTGCAAGGCTGAAAATGAAACGTGCTCCCACATCATCAGAAACTGTGCAGTAACACAAAATGGCAGGATTAAAAGACACAACTACATCTGTGACATGTTGATCAACAAAGCTACAAAGGAGGATTGGACAGTGTTACAAGAGCCACATGTGAGGGATGACAACGGCAAAATGTACAAACCAGACCTGATCTTTGTAAGAGAAAAACAGGCATTGGTGATGGAGGTGACAATCAAATGTGAACGCACTGAAGCATCTTTACAGGAAGCTGCAACTGGAAAAGTGAGAAAATATCAACATCTTCATGAACACATTCAGGAACTCACCAATGCAGGAGATATCAAGTTTGGGGGCTTTCCCGCTGGAGAGTGGCGCAAGTGGTTCTATGGAACAAATGAGCTCCTAGAGGCCCTGGGTCTCTCCAAAACAAGGCGGGAGAAGACTGCCTGGGCCCTGGCCTCCAGAGCACTCCTCACCTCCGCTGATATTGTTCATATCTTTGCAAGCAAGACTGGCTCGGTTGCATAGAGTTGTTATTGCTTATGCTAATTAAAAAAAAAAAGTTAAATCCTGATGGTACATAAGGACAGTGGGAATGACACAATTCTTCCAAGGATGTAGCATTGTGTTTCACCCACTTTTGAGACAAAATTCTACTGATTTGGACCATGGTGGATGGGCCACTTATACTTAACCCAGAAAAGGAACATATATGAAAATAAATGCTCAGTAAATAGCCAAATGCCTCATCATCTAATTAGTGATGTGAATGAATGGATCAATGAGATTCCCACTGTCCCTACTTACTATCCAGAGAAACCACAGCCAAGGGAACAGGCTTGGCAGAAGCAACACGGAAAGAAGACCCTGTTGAGCTTGACTCTGCTCTGGCGCTCCGACGAGACATGAGAGGTGTGGAATAAGTGGGAGGCGTGGTGCACACTTGGCAGTGTTGGGTGACCCGCCCACTGGTGTCCCAGCCATCGGTGAAATACCACTACTCTGATTGTTCTGGTGAGCACACCTGGCCTCCTGGGTAGAGGAGGGAAGGCTCCCCATGCCGGCAGCAGTCAGACCGTGTCTGAGACCCCAGTGGGGAGACCTGGCCTTCCGTGACCACACTTGGCATGCTGGGGACACGGGGTACACCTGGTCCCCTGTTCCAGTGGGGAGATGTGGCATCTCATCCCAGTGGAGGGCACACCTGCTTCCTGTGACCAGACTTGGCCAGTGGGAGACAGGAGTGTTTCCCAGGCCTGGGTACCGCTGTGGTCCCTGCCGACTCAGTGCCTGAGCAGGTCCCAGTGAGCCCTAGCACATGTTCCTCCCCCCACCCTTACCTCCCTGAACCACCAGCCCATGGTGACATCAGAGTTGTCTCCAGCCTGCTCAAAAGTAGAGAGATCACAGACAGGCACCCACGCTGACATCTCAAGTCTCTCTGGGCTGCTAAAGAGAAGTGAGGTCACAGGGCCTCCATGGTGACATGCCAGGGCTCTTAAATCTTCCACAGACTTGAGAGGTCACGGACAGTCACAGTGGCTGCATGGTGAGAACACTACAGTCTCTAGGTGCTCAGGAGCCCATTTGGCACAGGCACTCACTGAGGTTCTGTGGTGACATCCCAGTGGTCTCTATGCTCCTAAAGAACACTGAGGTCACAGGCAATCCCAGGGGTTCCATGGCGACATCCCAGGAGTCTCCCATCTGCCAAACTGCACTGACTTCACACGCTGTCACAGGGTCTCAATGGCAACGTAACAGGTGTCTCCAGGCTGCTGAGCAGATGTGATGTCACAGGCTCTCACAGGGGTTCCACAGTGACATCCTAGGTGTCTCCATGCTGCTGAAAAGCTGTAATGTCACAGGCACTCACAGCGGCTCTACGGTGACATTCTGAGGGTGTCGAAGGCTGCAAAAGAGCCATGAGGTCACACGCTGTTACAGGGACTCCATAGGGACATCCCCCCAGGTGTCTCCAGGCTGCTAAAAAGGTTCTTCCTCACAGACACCCAGAAGTGTTCCATTGTGACATCCCAGTGCTCCTAAAGAACACTGAGGTCACAGGCAATGACAGCAGCTTTGTACTGACATCCCATGTGTCTCTAGGCTGCTAAAGAGCTCTGACGTCACCGGCAGTGACAACGGCTCCATGGGGACATGCCAGGTTTCTCTAAACTGCTGAAGAGCAGTCAGGTCAAAGGCCCTCCCAAGGCTTCCATCCTCACATTCCAAAGGGAGCCAGGTTTTTAAAGAGCCCTGAGCTCACCTGCACTCACACGGCTTCCATGGTGACATCGCAGGGCTCTCTGGGCCTTCTAAGGAGCCCTGACAGTGACAGACGCTCCACGGTCACATCCTAGAAGACTCTGGGCTGCTAAAGACAGGTCAGGAGCAGTCACAGGCACTCCATGGTGACATCCCAAGGCTCTTTAATCTCCCTCCTCTCTCTGTCACCGCCACCACCGCCACCACCCCTCTCCTGCGCCTCACCACTCCGCGCTGCTCCCGGGGAGAGAAGGAGGGAGTCTTTAGGAGCCGCCGGAGTTCCTGCCTCCCGCCCCGCCCCCGGACAGGCAGCAGCGTGAGCTCTCTAAGCCCGGGGCCCGGGTCTCTAAACCCGCCGTGCCCCTGCCCCGCCTCCCGCCTTCATTTCTGCATCGCTCCGTCGCCCCGCTGCGCTCCTGCTCGCCCCCGCCGCGGGATGAAGAAGAAGCGGGGGACCGTGGGAAAAACGCCGTAAAACCAAAAGACTCCAAGCGACCCAGCCAGAAATCTTTTCGCAAAGAGACGCCGCGCAGCCCCCCGCCACCACCCGCAGCCCGTGCCCAGCCTCACCCGTGCCCGGCTTCCCCTGCTCGCCCAACGCGCCCGCTGCCCCCGCGCAGCCTCCTCCTCTCCCGGCCGCCGCCGCCGCCAGCCGCGCCTGGGACCCCGGGCGGCGGCGGGAAAAGCCTTTCCCGTGCTGCTCCGCGCCACCGCCGAGCCTGAGCGGGGAGGGCGGGGCGGCCTGGGCCGCGCGCGGGCCCTGCGAGGCGGCGCGGGGAGCGAGGGGAAAACAGAAGGAAGGAAAGAAATGCAGAAGGAAAAGCGGCCTGGGCTGGTGCAAAAGGGAAACAACCAACTACCACGCTCCCCTCTAAGACCCCTCCCCATACCCGCACCTCCGCCTCCCGCGCCGAAAAATAAACCACCCCGCAACAGAAACACAAAATTACCTCCTCTCACCTCGCGGAACCAAAGCCGAAAGCCGGCCAAGGGCGCCCGGCCCTGCGCTCTCGCGGCGGGCGGGGGAACTCGCGCCGGGGCCGGTGGCTTGGGGCCGGGCTCGGCCGCCCCGACGCGATCCCCGCCGGCCGGGCTGTGTGTGGGGGCCGTGTGGGCTCTGGGGCAGCGGGGCCGTGGCGGCGCAGGCGGAGCGAAGGTGCTGATAGTGAGGCAAAACATTTGCAGAGAAGCTGCTAAAGTGCCCTGAAGGCCTCTGCCAGCCAGTCAATCCCTTTAGACTGTAAAAGTGCAGTCCTCTTTGCTAGGGTAGGTTCTTCTAAAATCTTCCTCCTTGGAGTATGTGGAGGTTCCTTCCTGGCAGTGATGCCCACCAAGGCTACTGCTGGAGGTGAAGAGAAAGAGAGCTGCCACGAGTGTTGGTGTGGGGAGTTACATCGAGCTCTACTTCATAACTGTTTCTCTTTGCTTGCTGAAAGATGACTGCTTCCCTACTGCTTTAATAGAGTGCACTCTATTGTGCTCTACTGTACACTGCCAGGAGCAGGTTTGGATTTTCTCCTGTGTAGTCAATAATTGCGATCGAGTCCTTTGTGTCAAATCATTTCTCCTACTGAATAATTTGTTTTCTATACATTGATCTGTTTTGCCATGTTCAAGTCCTGCTGGACAGAGTTACTGAAACCAGTGACAGTGTGAGGCCGGGCTTGGATGCAGCCGCCCCAGCCAGGCTCCTGTCTGTGAGAAGGAGCTGAGAAAGCCAGGGGTCCCTCTGTGCCCCTTGTGACTCGGTGGCCGTGCTGCTCTAGGAGCCTTTGTCTGAAGCTGCCACTGCAGCAGCGATGGAGATCCCCAAGGAGCTTGTGTCACTGCTGGTGACATCAGAGCTCTTGAGCAGCCTGAGAGCCCTGGGATCTCCCCATGGAGCCCCTGGGATTGCTGGTGACCTCAGTGTTCCTCTGAGCAGAGACCAGTGGGATGTCACACTGGCACCTCTGTGACTGTCTGTGACAAGAGACCTCTTTTTCAGCCTGCAGACCCCTAGAATGTCCCCGTGGAGCCCCTGTGAGATCCTGTGACATCAGGGCTCCTCAGCAGCCTAGAGACACCACTGATGTCACAACTGACATCCTGTCACAGCCTGTGAGCTCAGTCTGGTTTGGTAGATGGGAGACCCCTGGGATGTCCCCGTGGAGCCTCTGGGATTGCCCATGACCTTGGTGTTCTTCAGAAGCATGGAGAGCACCGGGAGGTCTTTCTGGAACCCTTTGTTTCAGTGCGTGTCTGAGCCAAATGGGCTCCATGGCACGTAGAGACCCCTCTGTTGTCCCCACGGAGCCCCTGTCAATGCCCGTGACCTCAGAAGTCTTTGGAGGATTAAGAGCCCTGTGATGACATGGGATGTCAGCACAGAGGGTCTGTGATCAGGTGTGATCTCATGGCTTGTGGTGGTGCATTCCCCTTCCCTCCCATTTTTCAGCCTCCCCATGATCTGAGAAATGCTGGTTAGGCCTTGGCCTTGACAAACTGCAGCTTGGCTGAGCTACTCTTGAGCTTATCAAAAACAACGTGCACTCCCAGCAACTGGTGCTGTCTAACGTGTTCCTGCTTTTTTTTTATTTTAACAGCCTTGGAAACTTTGTTTGTGCCTGAATGGTAAACACTGCGTGCAGGTGTGCATGTCCTCTCTGGAACGTGGGAGAGGGGCTGCTCTCCTGGATCTTTAAGTGCTTTAGAACTGTAAGTAAGTTATGCTTGTAAGTAAAGTTACTATAGAGGTATGGTGAATCCTGTATGGGTCCTGTTCTGAGGTGTCGGGTTTGAGTTCAGTTCTCAGTTAAGTGTTGTTTAAGTTGAAGTATGGTTGAGTCTAAAAGCTTTTCAGTGTTATTCCATTGCTAAATGGTTAAGTTTAACTTATAAGTTTAAATGTTGCTACCTTTTACTTAAGTGAAGTGCTGCTGAGCCTTTAGGCCATGTTCTTTTTATCCTTACTCTTTAGATCATCTTTACAAAGACATGCACACACTCACACACATGCACAGATGATTTTCATGGTATTTCATTTTGGATTGACTGACTCTGGATTTTGTTTGTTGCTTTTCCTCGCTGTGCCTTAACCGTCGTGTCAGGAGTAGAGTGAAGCTTGGCAAGGAACCTTGTCCTGCTGTGGCTTTGATATGAAATCTTTCTTTCCTGATAGCTTTCCCATGATTCTTTAAGTGATGTTAAAGTGCCTGTGCCATCCCATCTCTTTAGCAGCATGGTGACCCCAGGATGTCCCCATGGGGCCCCCATGGCAGCACGAGTCCTCATGGTTCTTTTGCAGCCTTTGAGACCCCTGGGATGTCCCCTGGGAGCCCCTGTGAGTGCCTGTGACATCCCAGCTGTTTGGCAAGATGGAACCTCCTGGAATGTCTCCAGGGGCCAAGTGTGAGTGCCTGTGACATCACTGCTCTCCAGCAGCAGGGAGCCCTCTGGAATGTCAGTGTAGATGGCCTGTGAGTTCCTGTGACATCGTGGCTCCTTAGCAGTGTGGAGATTGCTGGGATGTTACCCTGGAGGCCCTGGGATTGCCCTTCCCCTGCCTGTTCCTTAGGAACATAGAGAGCCCTGGGATGTCCCCATGGAACCCCGGGGAGTGCCAGTGCCAAAAGGGCTCCTTAGCACCTAGAGACACCTCTGGTTTTGCCACGGAGTCACTGTGAGTGGCCCTGCCCTCAGATGTCTTTGGAAGATGAAAGAGTCCCAGGATGACATGGGATGTCAGCATGGAGGGCCTGTGAGCAGAGAAAGCTGCCGATCGCAAGTGGGGCCAGGATGAAACCTTGTTGTGACTAAAGGCCAGCCCAGGGTGCCAAAGGAGCCCCCTGGAGCTGTGCTGGGCCGCAGCAGCGGTGAGCAGCAAAGTCCCTGTGAGTGGGGCCCCTGTGAGCCAGGAACTCTCCCGTTGGCTGCACTCGGGGGATCCCTGAAGGACGACGGCTCCTGGGCTGCCGACGCCCCCAGTCCTGGAGGCCTCAGCCTTTTCCCTTTGGTGAGAAGATGCCAAGGCATCTGCAGGGAGTATTTCAGTGCTTTGGAGGGGAATTTTTCACAGGTACCTTGTGCAGGCTCTTTGTGTGCTTGTGTGTGTGCAGGTGTGCATGTGCTCTCTGGAAGGTGGGAGAGGAGCTGCTTCCCTGGACTCTGAAGTGCTTTAGGTTTGTCCCTAGGTCAGGCCTGTAAGTTGCTGTTGTGCTGTGGTAAAGCCTGTGGGGGTCCTTTGCTGAGGTGCTGGGTTTCAGGTCAGTTCTAAGTGTTGTGCAGTTGAAGTACAGTGTTGTTCCTCCGCTAAATTGTAATTTGAACTTAGGTTACCAAGTGAAATGTTGCTAAGTTGAAATGCTATCAAGTGAAATGCTATCAAGCCTCTTGGCCACATTCTTTTTTATCCTTACCCTTTCTATTCCTTTCACACACACACACACACACAGAGACAGATCAAATTTTCAATTTCTTTCAGTTTGGGTTGACTGGCTTTGGATTTTTGTTTGTTGCTTTCCCTTGCTGTGCCTTAGGCATTGTGTAAGTAGTAGAGCGAGGCTTGTTATGCTGTCACTTTTATAATAAACCTTTTTTCACTGATACCTTTGCCAGTGATTCTTTAAGCGATCTCAAACACTCCTTGGTAACTTGTCTCTTTAGCAGCCCAAAAAGCCTTGAGAAGTTGCCGTGGGGCCTATTTGCCTCTCTTTGACCTCTCTGCTTTGGAGCAGGATGGATCCAAATGTGATGTCACCATGCAGTCCCTATGACTGTGGGTGGCTGCAGGGATCTTTAGGAGCCCAGAGGGCTCTGGGAGTGCAGGTGAACTCAGGGCTCTTTAGAAGCCTGTAGCCCTGTGTGATTGAGGATGGAAGCCCTGGGAGTGCCTTTGCCCCAAGTGCTCTTTAGCTGTCTGGAGACCGCTGGCAGCTGTAGCAGGATGCTTTGGGCTGGCTACTTTGCCTTGGCATGTGTTCCAGGAACTTGGACAATGTCCTATTTACAAAGCTCTCAGTGTGGATGGAGAGGGGGCAGCATGTGTTGTTTTGGTGTTCAGTTTTCTTAAAACTCCTTGTCTTAGGTTGCAATGTAAGGTGTAAGCAAAAGGATGTATTGTATCACCATCTGTTAAAACCAGGTGGGGCAGTGTTCTTTATCTCTTCCATGACACGTCCCTGATAACTCCCTCCAGGGCATATGTTCTGTTAATGGGCCATCAAGGCCACACTGCATGACTCATAAAACTACATCAGCCCATTGGGAGATCCTCCACCCAGGGGGAGGAGCTAAGCATTCCTACCTGGATATAATCTGAGGTTTGGAACATCACAGCCAGCCTTTCCTAGTGGATTCCCAGAGGACAGGAGCTACATAACCACCACTGGACCTTCAGAGGAAGACCAGACCCTTCTACAGGATCACCGCTTCAACAGAACCACATCCATCACTTCAGGAGGACTGCAGCCACCACTGAATCGGACTGCTCCCACCACCCTGACGGACAGGGTATCAGGTTGTGTCCTGACTCTGTCAGTGTTTCTGCACTATTGCATTTATTTTAATTTTCCTATTCAATTGCAGTTCTGACTTGGAGTCTCTCACTGGTTTGCTTTCAAACTAGTACATGGGGGTATCTGAAGATCTCTCACCTAAACACAACATGGGAAGGAACAGCTGCCTCCCGGAGATCAGAGAGAACAGCGGCAGAAGAAACGATGAGGAATCAAAGGACGGCACAGCAAGAACGTCCCCACACAGACCGGCAAACAGCACGGGTTCGGCCCCGGAGGACATCCTGACGGTGACGATTCCCGACAAAAATCCATCCTGTCCATGCTGTGGGACCCGGGTGGAGCGTGTGTTGGACTTGATTGAACACCTGAAGAGAGCCCACATGAAAAGAAAGATCTGTATTCGGTGTGCCGGCTGCGGTAAGGAGAGTCTGAACCATCACAGTATCGCTTGTCACTATCCCAAATGCAGGGGAGGCACAAAAACGGCTCCAGCAGGGGAGTGGATCTGTGAGGTATGTGGAAGGGATTTTTTGACAAAGATCGGCCTGGGACAACACGAAAGACATGCTCATCCTGTTATCAGGAGCCAGAAGAGGATTGCTGCATCCCGCCCCAAGGGCATCTCAGCCCGAGGAGCCCACAAACGAGTGTGGACAAAAGAGGAGGAACAGCTTCTGATTCAACTGGAGGTACAGTTTGGGGGAGACAAACACATCAATAAATTAATCGCAGCCCACATTCCTTCAAAGACACCTAAGCAAGTAAGTGACAAAAGGAGACTGTTACACAAGGGACCAGCTGTGGGCAGGGGAAAAGAGCCAGAGATGACTCATCAATCAGAAGATGATGAGGAGCAGCTGGGGAACATGGACCCCAGCAGCAGCAATTAATACTGGAGAGTGTGACATGCAGCCTCATTCACAGTCATCGTTTGTAGATGCCACACACAAAACTTTTACAATTAAAGATGTTAAGATCACAGTATTTCGTTTTAGAGGAATCTCCTTCTGTTCCACGGCCATGACGTAATTCTAACAAATGACACAAACACGTCAAATGTTATCCTTATCTAAGCAGCAGGGACTTGACTTCTCTACACTGATGGGAAAGGTTTCACAGTAGTTTGTAGAAGCAGAGAATTATGGAATCATGGAATGCTTTGGCTTGGGAGGGACCTTAAAGCCCATGCAGTGCCACCCCCTTCCATGGGCAAGGAAACCTTCCACTAGCCCAGGTTGCTCCAAGCCCCATCCAGCCTGGCCTTGGACACTTCCAGGGATCCAGGGGCATCCACAGCTCCTCTGGGCACCCTGTGCCAAGGCCTCACCACCCTCACAGGGAGCAATTCCTTCCTAATAGCCCATCTAAACCCTCCTGAATTGCAATAGTCACCATCATTTCCTCTTGGAATTTCCCAGTTTAAATTGGAGCTATGTGAGCCTTTCAGCCCCTTTTGAAACTGGAGTCCAACAGCTCATCTCTGGAGTTTTTTCCTTTGCCTCCTGAACCATGTGACTTCTCCTGTGTTTATATTGCTCTGCAATATAAAGGGGCAAACGATGGAATTCTTAACTATGCTGAAAGGGAAACCAATTTCCCAATGAGTCCAGAATTTTCACATCACACTTACCCTAAACTTAGTGCTGCACACGTCACATGTGCAACAGCCTCTGCATTTTTCGGTGGGCCCTCTCTCCTGATTTTAGAAGGGAATTCTCTGGTGAGGGTGAAATTACCAGAGTTGAGAGAAACAAAGACAATCATGCTCTTGGATTAGTTTGGAACATTTTCCACAGTTCTTTACAACTTGTAATCGTTTATAAATGAATTTTACCCTGCAGTGATATGCCTTCTACAATTTAACAGCTGTGTATGATGTGAAAACACACTTTTTTTTAAGCTCTAGCACATCCACTGATTTCACTCTCCAGCCCGAGGAGAGTTGGGCAGTGGGAGGAGTGGTTTCATTTGTCTTTGTTTCTTAACCTGCACGCCTGTTTTAACCGAGAGGAAATGACTTTTCCCCAGTGGAGTCTGCCTGCCTGGGATGTGGGGGAGCGAGGTGGGGCTGGGCTGGCAGTGGGTGGGCACAGCCTGAGCTCCTGGGGTGTCAGGCTCCCTGTGGTAGCAAGACACTCTCTTAGAACCTATAAATCCATTTAATCTAGCCCGGAATGACTAAGCAGCACCCCTTTGGGGTTAAGACATGGCTGGGAATTTATGTCAGTGCCGCTGTGACTCTCCTTATTTTTCCTTCTAATGCAAGCCCAGGGAGTCCAGCCTGTGAAAACCACTCTGTAACAGAAACAACCACGTTCTGCCAGTGTCCCGCAGCAAGGTGGGAATGGGAACAGGAATCTGCCCACTGTGCTTTGCTTCAAGCACCTGTAACTACACCTGTGCCCATAAAAGCAGCAGGCAGTCAGGTGAAATATTCCTCTGCATGTAAAGACTGACTCCCTTAGCCAGTGCCACTGTTAAGTCAAGCTTCCAGTACCAGTTCCTCTAACTTCAGAGCTGGCCCTAAGGGCATCCTGACCACAGTCACATCTAAACCCAGCTTCAGCCCAGACTTCACAGCAATTCACAGCATGTCAGCAGTTCGTACCTTTTATGTGATGAACCCGTGGTGGTATTCTTAGGTAAAAGGTACCACAAGGAAAAGGCACTCTTGAAAGGCTTTTCAGTGTTTTGCTGATAATCACTTGGCAAAGGAAACCATTTGAATACAACTAAAGCCTAAGAGACACTGAAATACTCCAGCCCTTCATGGCTATTTGGTCTCCAAGACTGGAGCAAGGCTGGTCCAAGATCAAACTCTCTGAAATGCGCCTGTTGTGGACCTTGAGTCCTCATCACCGGCTGGTGATTTACACATGGGCTCACTCAGGCCCAGGCAGAGAGGTGAAGGCACTGGCACTAGACAAGTGTCCCTTCTTAACACCATGCCTTCCCTGGGGCTTGTGTGGGGAAGCCTGTGCTGAGGGGTGCCTTGGAACAGGACTTCTCCTGTTCACAACACCTGTAAATCACCAGCAATGCCATGGGCTGCATGGGCATAAAGAGGAGAAGGATGTCTCCTAAAGTGTGCCCTGAAAGTGTCTGCAGGGGATCTCTTATGAAAAGCTGATGAGATAGAGAGAGATAGAAATCTCTAAGATATCTAAAGGGTTTCCGGATAACTTTAAAAATCAGGCATGACAATGAGCCTGGAAGTCTCCTGGAAGCTTATTTACTCAGTGCTTCATAGGTAGCTGTTGTGATTTACTGTGAGGAAATCACGCAGTGCTTGACATCCCATTTCATTTGCAGCTGAATTTATAACCACAAGCAGCCCAGAGCACCTTTGGTCCTCATTCATGGAGCAGGATGACTTTGGTCACTTCCAGTTTCTACAACATCTTTGCCAAAGCCGAGCCAGTTGTGCTTTTGTCTTTGCTGGGGTTCATTTGAATTTCCACACGTATTTTATGGCAGATTTTCACTGACAATTCTGACAATTATTCTTGCTGGAAGGAGACTAAGGAATATGTCTCTAGATTCTCTGCTGGGTGTTCATATAGAATCACTCCAGAGGAACAACAGGCACCATGCAAGGTGCTGTTACTCCAAGAAAAGCTGTCCAAGCTACTTGATGGCTGATCCCTCATTAAAACTGACGATAAACTGTGGAAATAACTTAAATGATGGTGCTGTCCCTTGCACTAGAAGTACATAGGAGGTGTATATTGTGCTCTTGCTGCAGTGGGTTTGTGACTTCTGAGAGTCCAGGAGCAGTAGTTTGTCCTGAAGAAATAGACAGGGCCTGGCAGTATTTCCCTGGGGATTTGTGCCATGAAATGAGGAATTTGATGTCTGTGTAGCCACAGAAATACGGAAGCTCACACTATGCTGCAGTGCAGGAGGACACAAGTGCGGCCTGGAAGCTGAGCCTTTCACTGGTGGCATGCAGCCAAGCCAAGGAGCAGCCAAGCAGCAGTTCCAGGTGGCCAAAAGCTGCTCCTGGCCAAGAGTGATACCACATTTTAACTGCTGTGGGGAAAGGACTTTTTCTTTGGGGACTATTCCATATGTCTCCCCAAAAACCATCCAGCCTTTCCCTGGTTTTCAGCAGGCACCTCACCTTTGCAGGCCTAGTTTCCCCCTTTATAAAGAGCATGCATTGAGAAGGTTGACTTGCTTGGCTACATTTCCTGTGGCTCCACTTCAGGCTCAGAAATTCTTCAACTGAATGTATCTGCTTGCTCTTGGAGCTGAAATGCTCATTTTGCTGCCTGTAGTCTTTGTAAAAACCCCCTCTGACACAAAAGCCAGTCCTTGGCAGGAGTGGGCCTGGCCAGGTGGCCTTGCTTGTCACCCTCCTGTCAGGGCTGCAGCTGCATCAGAAACCAAATGATTCTGCTCTTAAACCCTAGAGTAACAGGTATTGAATGGCCAGGCCATAGAACTGGAGCTTACAGGGCGAACCTACGGTAAATGTCAGCTGGGCCAGGAGTTCTGAACAGCAATCTGTGCTATCCAACCCTTGGCAAGTGAACATATGGAGATTGATCAGAGATGCAGGGATTGCTTTCATGGCAGTGTTTAGCAGGTGAACAAATCAGGCCACTTTTAAACTTGAAACCCAAATTGTGCTAAATCCATTCATTAGCAGAGAACTTGATAGCAATGGTTAGATCCCAGGCCAAGAGGGCCAATGACATCCTAACCTGGATCAAAAGGAGTGTGGCCAGCAGGGCCAGGGAAATGATCACCCCCATGTGCTGGGCACTGCTGAGGTCCCTTGAATTACGTGCCCAGTTCTGGGTCTCTGGTGGCCAGAGAGGCGTGGAGGGGCTGGAGCATGTCCAGGGAAGGGAGCGGAGCTGTGGAAGGGTCTGGGGCCCCAGGAGCAGCTGAGGGAGCTGGAGGGGCTCAGCCTGGATTTCTCCAGGAGGTTTAGGGGGCACCTTCTGGCTCTCCACAACTCCCTGACCGGAGGGGGCAGCCAGCTGGGGGTTGGGCTCTGCTCCCGGCGAACAAGGCACAGGATGAGAGGAAAGGGCCTCACGCTGTTACAGGGGAGGCTCAGGTTGGAGGTCAGGATGGATTTCTTGCTGGAAAGGTTGGTCAGGCATTGGCAGGGGCTGCCCAGGGAGCTTTCGGAGTCCCCATGCCTGGAGGTGTGCAAGGAAGGTCTGGACGTGGCACTCAGGGCACTGGGCTGGGTGACACGGTGGGGGTCGGGCACAGCTTGGACTCGATAATCTCAGAGATCTTCTCCAACCTTAGGGATTCTGCGACTCTGTGAGTCCATGATTTAACACTGTCCCTACACATGCAGAGCTGTTGATCTTTAACTCTGATGTTCTACAGCATCTGTGGCTATAAAATGCCACACACACCTGGTCAGCAGGGATGGCCGTGGTCTGTGGAAATCAATGCTGGGGGGTTTATGCTGCTTTCCCCTTCCCCGCAGGGGGTTTTTATCTCCTCTCTGTGCTGCTGTTCTTGGGCTTTGGATTGGAGAGTGATCTTTGTTGAGCAGCATGTCCTGCCTACTCACACTTTGGGTGTCACACTGCTCAGACACTCCAAGGCCCTTGCACCTTGTGCCAGGTGGTGCCATGCCAGTGTCCCCAAAGCCTCAGACGCTGTGTTCATGATGCCTATCGAAAAGGCTTCTATTTCAGTGGAATGGAAGCTACTCTTAATTCCATCCAGATTATGCACTGATCCTTTCTGAATGTTTCAAGCTGCTGCTTTTGGCACAGCTATGGCATCTTGTGGTTTGTTTCTCTGAACTTTGCACGGCCATTGCTGCTGGAACATTGCTGGAATCGAGTCAGTTGGAAAGAGGTGTATTGCCACTGCTGTTCCAAGGCCAGTTCTGACCTCAGGTGAGCCTGCTGTGCTCAAATAGAGGTAGGCAGGACCTCCGGGCAGACCTTAGTCCCAGAAAGAACCCAAATATCAAATGTATCTAAAAGACTCTACTGGGGAAAGATCCAAGGGGTATTGCTCTATTGATCTCATTCTCCTTTTAAACAGAAGTAGCTTTTCTTCATGAAATGCAGCTCATTCGTCCCTCATTGCCATCTTGTTTTCCCACAAGTTGGCTGCTGGTACATGCAGCCAGCGGAAGGGGACTTTCCAGAAAGATGAATAGTGGGTTTTCAGGCCTTCCAGGAGCCCTTTCTGTATTAGTTCCCAAGGTTTCCAAAGGTTTCCATGGAACTTACTTTGATTGTCAGTTTCTGGATACTTGCTGTAAAGCAGAACCCTTGCATGCGATGGTTGCATTCCAGTGTTGATCCCTTAAAAGTCTCTGTGCAATAAAGCAACCTGGTAGTAACTTCCTCCCTCCCACAGCTGCAAAATGAAGCAAATTCCAGCCACATTTCCACTTTCAAGGACGCAGAACATAAGAGGACAAGCGGCAAAATTCTAAATGTGCTGCTTAATCGAAGTGGGGTATTTCTGTGAGCAAGCCTGGGATTTGGTGAGGCCTGGCAGGTGTTTTATGGGCTCTGGTGTTCCCAGAGGTTCAGAGGAGCGCTGCCTGGACCAGGTTTTAACCACGTTTTAAGCAGGTACTGAGAAGATGGTGCACTGGGATGCTGGAATCAATCCATTCCAGCTTTACATCATCTGTTTAAGGGATTTTACACCGTCAGCTGGTGCTGCTGAAGCTCTGCCTGTGTCACTGTGGCTTTTTTGTTTTGAAGGTTTCCTTGCACTCTTTGGCCCTTGTGACGTTCATTTTTCCAGGTGGCTGACACAGCCTGCCCAGCCAGATGGAGCCAGGTGGGATTAGAGCTTCACCCTGTGCACACTGCGGCACCCACGGGCTCAGGAAAGCGCGAGAGGAAAGCACAGCTCAGGTGACACAAGCTGGCCTGGGGTTCTTCCCCGAAAAAAGTGAAATGGGCCTCACAAAAGCCTCATTTCTCAGGAGCACAGATGAAAGCAGCAGAATGCTTTCTGCCTGAACTTTCACTAATACAGTGCCCAGGAAAAGAAACCTGGTGGCTGGCAGGGAACTCCTGGAGACAGGCATTGTCTGTGGAGTTGAGAATTTCCCAGAGATGCCAGGAGAATGTGTTGCAAGACAGAGGCCTGAGGAATGGCTATCCCTAAATATGTAACTGTACTTAAAGCTTTAAAAACGACTTTACAAAACTGTATTCTACATTTTCTCTGGATATAATCCAGTTGTAGCCTACAGGATCCATTTGATCACTTATTATTTATTTCAATAGATGGCTTTTTTGGGCTGTGAATTGCATATAGAAATCACTTCTTTTGGTCTTGGAGAAACCATACAGACCTCTTTTTCTTTCTTATTTAGTGTCTGTCACAATGCTACAGAAATACTCTGAAAAGGCTGAGAACTTCTTTGTGGCACTGAAAGACGATCTGTGCAGCACAGAAGGGGTGGTGCTCGGCCTGGAAGCAGCAGTCCTGGTGTCCTATCCAGATGCTTAATCCCCAAGGAGTCCTGGAAGGGTCCTGAGGCAGGAATTTGTGACCCTGATGGTTTTCATGTACCCCCACTCTGCCCATGGGCCCAGGAGTCCCCTTTCAGCCAGCCCAGGGCCGCGCTCTTGCTGCTCCTCGTCTTCCCTGCGCTGCTCCTGGACGGGCCCTTTGCATGAGCTGAGACACAGGACTAGGTTGTCTTCCTCCCCACTGTCATTCCTGGAGCACATGCCCAGGGCCAGCATTTACTGTCTCTGCCTAAGAAGTGTACATGGGGATTTTTGCTATGAAATCTGGATGTCCTTCACTCCACTTTTCTTTTCTCAGCAGGAAGAAAGGGAATCTCCCCGCCTCTTATACCAGTGCCATTTCTTTCAAAGGATTCTCACCAGCTGTTTCCCCATTTCATGTTTCTGTTTCTTTTCCTCCCTGTTCACCTGAGTCGATCAGTTTCAGTATACAAGGACCAAACAGACAGAGAGTAAACAAAATGCAAAACAAAGAAGAAGGATTGAGAATGGAGAGATAGATCAACAATTTAAGACTAAATCTCTGCAGGTTTTCCATGTGTTTTCCACAAACAGGCTGCTTTTGCAGCCTACAATCACTGCAAATGTTCAGGAGGGACAGGAGTAGAAAGCCAAAAACTTATCCTAAATCTCTCCCACTCCCCTGTCCCATGTGATGGATGGAGGGAGGGAGGGAGGGAGGGAGGGAGGGAGGGAGGGAGAGAGGAAAAGAAGGGAAGGGAAGGGAAGGGAAGGGAAGGGAAGGGAAGGGAAGGGAAGGGAAGGGAAGGGAAGGGAAGGGAAGGGAAGGGAAGGGAAGGGAAGGGAAGGGAAGGGAAGGGAAGGGAAGGGAAGGGAAGGGAAGGGAAGGGAAGGGAAGGGAAGGGAAGGGAAGGGAAGGGAAGGGATCTGGCCAAGAGGCTGGAGAAGAAATCTGATGAGCAGGGGCTGAGGGAGCTGCAGGGGCTGACACTGGAGAAGAGCAGGATCAGAGAGGAACCTTCTCTCTTCCTGCAACTCCCAGACAGGAGGGTGGAGCTATTGCAGGTCAGGCTCTGCTCCCAGGGAACAAGGGACCGGACAAGAGGAAATGGCCTCAAGTTGTGCCAGGAGTGCTTTAGATTGGGTATTAGGGCAAAGGGTCTCCTCTGAAAGGGTTGTCAAGCACTGGCACAGGCTGCCCACGGAATTGGGGCGATTGCCATGCCTGCAGGCACTTAAGAATGTGGCACCTGGGGCCATGGCGGACAAGGCGGGCTTGTCAGTGTCTCAGGTTTGTGTCCTCCACCTTGATGGCAGGACAAAGGTGGGGCAGGGCACAGCCCAGATACTGGCAGCTGTGAGCTGACTGCAGCCATACAGATGAGCCTTCCACGTTGGCTAGCAGCGGTGCTGGCAGCTGAGCCATTGGCCCCACGCCCCGTTCCCCTGCTGCAGAAGCCTTTTAGGCTCAAGCTGGGGCGGGCCAGGGGGGTCGGCGGCTCTCCCAGCTCTTGAGCACAAGGTGAGAAAAGAGAAAGGGTGTTACCCATCAAGCCCTTGAAATGAGCCACGGTAACAGAGGAAAGAGAGGGGCAAAGGCACCATTTGCAGAGCGATCTAGGCAGCAGCCAGAGCGCACCACTCAAATGCACGTGGGCAACTTGGCAAATGCCACAGGTTTTCCTGGGGGGAAAAAGCTCCAAACAAAACACAAGCCAAACCCCAAAGCATAGCATGAGTCTTTGAGTTTGCTGCCATTTAGGAGAGAAGCTGCTGTGCAGTGCTGCTGGCCTCTTCTCTGCACACTCATCGTCCTTGCTCGTCTCGGGGGTCTACAAAGGCAGAGGAAGGCTTCTTTCTGCTCTTGCCTGGGCAGAGAGCAAAGAGCCTTGGGCTGCCCAGTTGCTGTCAGCAAGGAGAGCTGCTGAAAGTCGCACCAAGGCACGCAGCCTTCCCCTGCAAGGCTCCAGAGATACAAGGGCAGAAAGCTGCAGCCCAAGCTGCATTGCATTAGCACCTTGCTGAGCTTGTGTGTCCTCTGGCATCCTTCAGGGCGGGCAGTGGAAATGGGAGCTGCTTCCTTAGGGAATTCAGGCTTTGCCCAAAGTGGGGCCTTGCTGAAGGCAAAGGCCAAGGAAGGGCTCTCCCTTGTGCTGCTGGTGCCATGGAAGGCCCCAGAGCAAGAGGGCATTTCTTGGCTGCAGGGATCCCGTCTTCACAGCCTGGCCTTGCAGCTTAGCAAAGTCCACACGGACGTGCTGGCACATTCCAGCACTGACTTGCACTCCAAACCCTGACATTTTCTTCAAGGAAAATTCCCATTTTTCCTTCTGCTTGCAAGGGCACGGATTGCCTTGGTTGATGGATTTGGCAGAAAGCTTCTTCTGGAAAGCCAGAATACAGAGAATACTTCTCTGCCTCTTCTGAAGGGTTCTACCCCCCTGGACAACATTGTCCTTGACCTTTGGCCATGGAGAAAATTGCCTAGCCTCTGGGAAGAATTAGAATCTACAATGGTGTGAATTAGGTGACAGAATACTATGTAAGATTGTCACAGGGTGAAAAATTTAGAGGTTTTGCGTTTATTAGTATAGGAAGTAGATAAAAGCAGAAAACATCCAAATGGAGGATTGTTATTGTTCTCCAGACCTTCTTCTTCTTCTCCATCTACTCCATATTCTGCGGCAGAAGTGGTCTGGGATGATTTGATAGGGAATTCCTCAGTTCCTGCCAGCATGACTAGATGATTTATTAGACAGTGGTAGAGAAGTGAAAAGACCTTGCGTTTTAAGTTTTCATTGGGTAATTTACCTTTAAACAGGCTGCGAAATCCTGATAATTTGGCTTTTGCTCCATTCTCTGCTTCACGCTATGTCTGGGTCACGTCAGTGGCTTGTACTTTCCTGATAAGACTTAATAAACAACTATCTGAAGACTGAGAAAGCCAAAGGTCCTGTTTGTCTCTGACTCCTGGCGAAGGCTCTAAAAAGTCTCCCCCACGAGGGCAGACACAATTAAGGCGAGGACGGCGTCAACATGGAAACGCTTCCTGGCAGCCCAAAACTCTTCTGCCCACCGACAAGCCATTTGCTGCCACTGGATCACGGGAACGACAGAGCAAAAGCATCACCTTTCTCTCTTCTGGGAGGAGCTGGTTGCACAGCGCAAGCTCCTGACACGGTGCAGATGGTCCCTGAAGGGAGGTTGTAGCCAGCTGCAACCTCCCTTCTATTAGCCCGGGGAACAAAGCATATTTGGACCAGAGGAAATTAGCTCAAGTTGTGCCACGGGAGCTTTAGATTGGATCTCCAGGAACTATTCCCTCAATAAAGAGCACCTCAAGCTTGGGAACAGGCTGCCTAGCAGAAATGGCGGTGTCAGCACCCTCAGCAAGGTTTAAAAGTCACGTGCATGTGGCATTTGGGGAGCTGGCTGATCAGTGGAGTAGGCAGTGTTAAGTTTGCGGTTGGACTGTGTGATCTTCAGGGTCTTTTTCAACCTCGACCACTCAGAGCTTAAAGTGTAGCTCAAGCAGTGTGGAGTCAGGGGTGCCTTCCAGCATGGCGATCTAGGAGATTGCCAGTGGGGAGTAGCTGATAAGAAAGACAAAAGGAAGAGCAAGGGGAGTTCTTCCAAGAAGATTCACTCCAAAGCAGCCTTAACCAGTAGACCAGGGCCACTCTGAGCGCCTGAGCTGGGCTGGGGACAAAGGGTGGTGCTGGCCCGGCTGTGCTGTGCTGTGACCCCTGTGACAGCCCGGGCGACGTGTCACAATGGGGGCAGCTCTAAAAGGCCCCAGCAGGTAACGCTGGCCCTGTATTGCTTGGGCAAGCGGTGAGTGCACACGTGGCGGGGAGGCTGGGCTGGGGACGAGGGCCGGGGCAGAAACGCTGCACCCGAGGCTGGCTTGTCCCCCCGCATGCAGGGACAGCCCCTCATATGGGAGAGCCTTGGGCAGGGCACGGTGCCGCTGCTGCTGCTGGGGCAGCGGGACAGGCCTTGCTGCCTGCCAGCTGTCTGGGGCCCTGTCCTTCCCGGCCCCAGATGCCTGTGATTGCCGTCCCTGCTGCCCCCAGTGGCAGCCGCCTCCCTCCCCGCCCCACTCAAGGCCTTCTCTCCATCCTCCTGCAGACCATGGGTCACTGGCTATTCTGGCTCTTGCTCTTGCAAAGCCTTATCCCGTACCCGCAGCCCGCGGGAGATGCTTTGGATGAGGCGAGGCGTCTGAGCATGGAGGTGCATGCGATGCACCAGGAAGTGGAGAGGATTCTTCTGGAGCGGGAGGTGGAGCAGCTTATGCTGAGGCAGAGTGGAGGGGCCTGGGGAGACCTGCCGTGGTCTGCCTTGCAGCACTGGCAGGTCTGGGATTTTGCTGGGCTCCTGCTCCTTCTCTTGGCCCTAGAGTTTATCTGGAGGAAAAGGAGCCTGAGGAGAGAGGAGCGCCAAGAAGAAAACGATGGTGCCAATGAAGAGGAAGTCAGAAATGCGGCTGCAAACCAAGAAGAAGATGTTGGAAATGAAGAAGAAGAAGAAGAAGCCAATGATGCCAACCGGGAGGAAGTCAACAATGATGATGGCAATGTACAGGAAGTCGGCAATGTTGCTGCAAATGAAGAAGACGGTGTTGGAAATGAAGTTGTCCGTGAGGCTGCAAATGCAGAAAACAACCATGATGCTGCCAATGGAGTCCAAGAAGAAGAGCACGAGGGTGAAGATAACATAGGAAGGATTGCAATGGAGCGCATCCAGTGGCCTGTACAGGACCTGCAGGAAGGCTGTGAGTGGACAACTGACCTGATGGACAATTTTGCCATTTACTTTGGCCACGTCTTGTGCAACAGTTTCTACCCGGTGCTGCAACGAGCCATCGGGGTGGGCAGTGCCTTCGAAGGTTGGAGTCCCCGTGAGCAGGATGTTGTGTACCGTGTGCTGGTACCCATGAATCCTCCCCGAGGCCACTCCTTCCAGCTGGAGCCGTACACTGCGGGGCAGAGGCGCGGGAGGAACTTCCGCGTCCGCGTGCAGCTGGAGTGCACCTGCAGCAGGGAGCAGCAGGGTGAGAACATGCTGTGCTTCCTGCACCAGCCCCAGGAGGAGCTGAGGAGCAATCAGGATGCCAGCCTCCTACACACGCTGTGCACCGGCTCCTACCTCGACGTGCAGAAAACTGCCCGCTGGTTCTACCAACTGGTGAGAGCAATCTGGCCAGCTTTGCCTCAGGCCCACAATTGGCATTTAGTGCTGCTGCCCTCCAGACGCTCCTGCCAATTCCAGGTGAGCAACGGCGCAGCAAGCTTCCGCATTGAGGTGCTGTTTGGGGTGCGGCAAGGCGACTCAGACATCTTTGTGAGCAGCCAGCCTAGGGAGGCCTGCACGCCAAGCACAACATGGCCGGAGAGCTACGCCGTGGCAGAGATGAAGTTCTTCAAGTGCATCGCCAGGCGGGCCCCCCCTGACAGCTTGCACCTCAAATGCCTGCAGTTCTTCAGCTGTCTGCAGCTGGGCTCAGGCTTTTCCACCTACACCATCAAGACCATTGTCATGCACCTCCTGTCCATCATCCCCGTGTCACGGTGGCGCAGGAGAGATTTTGTCAGGCGACTGGTGGATATCAGCGAGGGCCTGCGCTTCTGCGTGCAAGTGAGATGCCTCAACCACTTCATCGTGGGCAACCGGAGCCTTCCTGGGGAGATCAGGGTTCCCCCAGAGGTGCAAATGGCCGAGACGTGCAATCTCTTCCACCACCTGGTGATGGATCCCGTTGCCCACTCCCAGGCGATGAGTGAGTATGTGGATCTGCGAAAGCGGTTCACACGAACCCTGAACGACGAGCACTGAAAGAGCTTCTCCACCTTAGAGCTGTGCTTGTGGGGCCGGCAGCTGGCCGCAGAGAAGCCCCTCATTGTACAGGGGAAAAGAGGGAACAATGTGGGACACAGAGAGGGAAGGGAAAATGCTGTGCAGCAGCAGCAGCAGCAGCAGCAGCAGCAGCAGCAGCAGCAGCAGCAGCGGTGTCATCTCAACAGTCTCCTCAGCACCGCATGCACTGATGACCAGCTTGGCTACACACATCGGGCACCACGCAAGAGGAAATACTCCGATTCCCTTCTGTGTTCTCTGGGCTCTGTGGGCAGAATCTGCTCCCTGGGCTGCAGCTGACGCAGACCTGAGCGTGCAGAATGTGGAGAGGGCACTGCTCAAGAGGCAGTGGGAATTGCTGCCACACCTTTCCTCTAGAGCAAAAGAACATTTGGGGAGTCAAAGCTGATGGAGCTGAAGAGGCCGTGGCCAGGGGCCTTGTGAGAGAGACTCCCATTAGCACCAGGACTGTAGCTGCCCCCAACTCTTTCTTAGACTCCACTTTCCCTCTGAGAGCTTCACCTTGTGCAAAGATGCGGATCTGCAAATCCCAGAAGGGTTAACGTTTGGAAGGAGCACCGGTGGGATCATCTTGGCCAGGGCTGCTCCAGCAGGGTCTTCCCGCTGTGCCTTGCAAAGGGTTGCCTTCAGATGCTTCTTGACTATGTGCGCTCAGGGAGACTCCACAACCTCTGGGCAATGTGCCGCAGTGCTCGCTCACTGCGCTGAATGCCAGATGTGCTGCACAGCTGCTTGAAGTCAGCAAAGAATTGAAGGGGCTGCTTGAGAAAAACATCAGCTGGGCCTCTCAGCTCTCTTGCCCCTGGCTGCAGCAAGGCCTAAGCACAGAATGACGTCTGCAGTGAAGCAGAGGCCTCTCGGCCCCGTGTTGTTTCCCTGAGGCCCAGAAGAGCACCTGCACCTCTCTAGCGCCATCGGCCTCACTGCCCTTCACTGCGCAGAACAAGCTGTCGTACAAATCTGGTCCTTCAAGGAGAAGAGGATGCGTGCAAAGACTCTGGCCCAGGTCCCACGGCCTCTCCTGCCGCCTCAGCAGGTGCAGGGCCACGGCAGGGTTGATTCTACCTCCTCGTATCATTTCCGTCTCCAAAACAAGTCACCCAGATCTGCACTAAGCCCTACTTGCATATGCCCTTTGCCACTCCTGAGGACACGCACAAACAGAGCGCCTGCCTTACGTGCACGGCCAAAGCCAGCAAAGCCCAGCTGTAACATGCAATTGTTCCCGGCCTTTGGCAAGGGCCAAAACTTAGAGGAGGAAAGAAGCAGGCATGTGGGACAGAAAAAGGAAACAGAAACAGGGAACAAAAGACCAAGAGGAACAATCAGCGCTGCTTGCCCGCCATCAGCCAATGGACGGTGTCTCTCCTTTGTTGGAGTGAGAGCTCCACTGGACTCAGGCCCAGAGGGAAGCCAAAGCACAGGGGTTGAATTAAAACCTCTGGACAAGCTGTGATGCAAGAAGCCACAGCAAAGTGAAATAGAAAGATAGATTTTTTAACTTTTAGTAGAAATATATGCTAAGTGCCTTAAGAATTAAAAAGCTGTAGCAGAGAGCTTAAACTCAGTGCTTGCTGCATGCAGCAGGGTTGCCTTTTCACAGAATTCTTTCCTTTCGACAAAATATAGATAGAATTATACTGTTCACATTTTTTAGATGGAGTGTTCACATAAACAGTAAGAACTGATAGAAACTGTATGCGCAAATCTGTGTAATACCTATGTAACACTTGTGTAAGACTTACGATTGTAAGAATTAGACCAGGATAGGTTAAGAAAAGAAAAACCAGAATCATGTGTTAATCTTGTTGGTCAATTAACAAATATAATCCACACTTCTGCAAGAAAAAATATATATGGAGCATATAGAGGATATAGAAGAAGCGGGTTTTGCCTGCTGTTGCTGCTGCTGCTTGGCTTTATCATGTAACCCCCTTTGAACTCGGCCTTCAAGAAAGCTCTGAGACTATGAAATAAAGAACTTAGCAGAACAGCAGCCTCCTCTGCTCTTTTACCCTGGTCCGAGAAGGAAGGGTAACCCTTTAAAAGCTCCACACTCCTTGTCCCCGGAAGGGACACCTTTGGGTCCGACTGTGTCGGAGCTGGCCTGAAACTGTGTCTCTATAAGAATCTAGATTTTTATTTCATAGATGTATCTATATTGTCTATACATAGTGTATACTCTAAAGTTTATTAATGATCATATATGATAGTAAAGTATAATAAAACAAAGCAATATACTAATCCCTAAGTAACAGAAAAGATACCAAATACATCATTATTCTATGATAAAATAGAATGAAAATGAGAAAATGATCATCTAGATGAAATATGCTAAAAAATAATTAGAAAGCGTTGAGTAGGTAATTAGTTTTAAATAATAACCATAGAACACATATTTAGTGTCACTATCTGTTGTGACACTTATTAATGCTCTTAGTGCATTTATGTCTGGAAAGATTTTAAGAAAATAGATCTATTTATTACATCTCTATGCTAGATTACCTAGATGATATTATTTTTATGCACAAGTCAAGCCTTGTATAGTGTCGCTATCTGCTGGGACATCTACTCATGCTCTGCAGTTAGTGCATTTATGAGTGGAAGGCCAGAAGCTGCTTTGTCCTTGCTTCAATAAACGACAATATTCCAGAATCTGGAGCGTGCAAGACTTGATTGATCTCAGCCAGACCCAGAGCATTGGCAAATCTCAGGCGCTGGCAAGCTGGGCTCGTGAACAGTGTCCTTGAACTCAGCCCAATTTACCGTGCTGTCGCGGGTTCGGTTTGTAACCGGGCAGAAACACCAATTTAGTGTAGTGGTTTGGTCCAAAATACTCATTACTGTTTATTTGCTGTGAGATAAGAATTAGGAGAAATGCAAAGCAGGCACCAAACTTGAAAGAATATAAAGAAGTTTATTAACAGAGCTAAAAGAAGGAAAAAAACATTATACCACCTTCAGAACTCTCCTCCTCCCCCCACCTTCCTCCCTTCTCCCACTGACAATGTGAAAAGACAACCCTTAAGATGTTCAGTCTGTTTACCACTTCCATAATAACCTTGTTTAGTCCATTTAGAAAGAGAAGTCTCTTCTTGCTCGTGCTATGAAAACATTATCACAACGAGAGAGCCGCCCACTTCCAAATATCGTTCAGTCCATTTAGGAAGAGGAGTCTCTCTGCCTGCGTGTGAGTCCTTTCCCCCGACTTGCAGCTTTTCCCGCAACTGCTTTTGAGGGTCCACTCTTGAAGTTTTTTGGGGTACAATTTTAAGGTTGAGCTGTTCAGAAGCAAAAACAGAGGCCCTTCTCCTTCCCTGGGAGCAAAGGGTCTTCATCATCTTCATCGTTAGGACTATCTCTGGGAGCATCTCTAGGGACTGAGGTTTTCTCCTTTCCCGTTTGGAGCAAAAGTCCTCATCTGGTCCATCTCTCCCTGTCCAAACTTCTCATGAAATTACAGCTGCGTCAGCATCTGCCTATCTCAGCGCAGGTGCTTTTGCTTACGAGTTGAACACTCCACCCCCCATATCTTCATGAAATTACAACAGGATACTCTGATATATCATAGCTTCACAAGAGAATTTCAGCTTTAAGCATCTCCTCTCTCTCTTCCCTCAGGTTTTCAGCTCTTCACAGCAGTAAAAGGGTTAATCTCACCTCGGCCTTGCAGCTTTGCAGCTGGAATGTTGAATTTTTCTTATCGCAGTGGAGAGGGGGGAGAGCCGAGCCGCTCCAGCTGCCCACGGCAAGGCAGTGGGGGGGGGGTTCCACGGCTGGAACAGGTCCATCGACTCCAGGATGGCCGTGGCCCAGCCCGGCCTGGCCCAAGCAGGGCCTGGCCAGGCCCGCCGGCCCCCCGCACGGGGCCCGCAGCCACCTGTGCCAGCGCCGGAAACGAGAGAGAGCTTGGAGGGGGAGTTTGCCTATTCTTAAATGTGGATCACAGAGGTGGTCACAACTTTAAGTGGCTTAGAGAATTGTCCATATTCAAACTGGCCAGCTGATAGGTTCTATCAGTTCCCAGAGGAAACTGTAAGCACCCCTTAGCAAGGACATCCCTTCCGGGACTATGCTTGCTAACCTATGACACGTGCTGAAGTGGTTCTAAGCAGAAATGAAGGCCAGCTGCCCCAAGTGATCTGTGATCACAGAATCACAGAAGGCCTTGGCTTGGAAGGCTCCTTGAAAATCGTCTTGTTGCAAGCCTGCTGCCAAGGGCAGGGACACCTCCCACTAGGCCAGGTTGCTCCAAGGCCCGTCCAAGCTGGCCTGGAACGCTGCCAGCCATGGGGCAGCCACAGCTTCTGTGGGCAGCGTGGGCCAGGGCCTCGCCAGCCTCCGAGGCCAGAATTTCTTGCACATCTCCAGCCTAAGGCCACCCTCTGTCAGTGGCAAGCCACTGCCCCTGGGGCTGTGCCTCCAGGCCCTTGGGAACAGCCCCTCTGCAGGTCTCGGCTGGGCCTCGTGCAGGGACTGAAAGGCCGCAGGAAGGTGCCCCCGGAGAAGCCCTTGGAGAGCACTGGGGCCACGAGTGCCAGCATCAGGGCAGCAGGCAGGGCCTGGCGCGGCCGGCGGGGCCAAAGGGCACAGGGCACAGGGCGCTGAGGCCCTGCCAGCCGGAGCTGGCAGCTCCGGTGTGCGGCCGGCAGAGAGCCGTGGGAGATGCGTGCAGCAGCAAGGACACAGGGCTTCTTGATGGGTCAGAAAGCAGAGAAGAGCTTGAGCATGGTCCCCAAAGGATTAGGGCCTCTCCCTGTGCAGAAAAAAATTCACAACACCCGAGGTTTAGTCTGGAAAAGACACACAGGAGTCCTGTCGTGTGATTGCAATAAAGGCAGAGGCCACGGGACTTTTCTCATGGCGTGTCTCCAATTGCTGTGGGGCGCAGCCTCCTTTTTGATCCTAATTTCCAGGTGCATCACCCTCTTCCTTCCCCCATTGCCTGAGGTACTCGGAAGGTACAGACTTCCCAAAGCGCTGTCTCTATGGCCCCCTCTAATATGCACCCTCTGGTTTCTTTAGATACAGATATAGAACCAAACACTATTCTTAACTCTCTTAAGCCTTTGTTCTTCTTCTCTAAGTTCAGGAATTTCACACGGCCTTGGCTGAGCAACAGTGCGTGCCAATCAGTAACATTTTCTAGAAGGGAGAACTTCTTTTGTGCCTTCCCTAGCTGTGAGTCCCTGGCCCTATCGACAAGCACATTTGCGCGGTCTGTGTGTCAAGTTTCTCTTATTCCTTTCATCCCCCTCCAAAAAGGTAGCGAGATCAAGAGCTCAACTGAAGTGCTTCCTCGCCACTTCATGCAGCATGGACAACAAAGTGCAGCAGCTGGGAGTGGTTGCAGGTTGGGAAAGGCGGGACATGGTTGCCATGCCAGAGCCATGGTGGGATGAGTCCCACGCTGGAGCGCTGTAGCCGATGGCTAGAAAGCCTTCAGAAGGGACAGGCAAGGAAGGAGAGGTGCTGGGCTCGGTGTCTGTGTAAGGGAGGGTTCCAACTGTCTCGAGCTTCATGCTGGTGCTGATGGGGTTGAGTATTCATGGGCGAAGGCCAACAAAGCAGATTTTGTGGAGGGGCTCTGGTATAAAGCGGGCAGGCAGCGTGAAGAGGCAGGCAAGATATTCCCTGAGTAGCTGGGAGAAATGTCAGCACCACTCGCCCTTGCTCTCTTTGGAGAGTTCAGTGGAGCAGCTCTAAGTTTCCTGGAGTCTTGGGATGAGTTTTGGGCCCCTCCCATCAAGCAAGACCTTGAGAGGCTGGAGTGTGTGAAGGGAAGGGAAGGGAAGGGAAGGGAAGGGAAGGGAAGGGAAGGGAAGGGAAGGGAAGGGAAGGGAAGGGAAGGGAAGGGAAGGGAAGGGAAGGGAAGGGAAGGGAAGGGAAGGGAAGGGAAGGGAAGGGAAGGGAAGGGAAGGGAAGGGAAGGGAAGGGAAGGGAAGGGAAGGGAAGGGAAGGGAAGGGAAGGGAAGGGAAGGGAAGGGAAGGGAAGGGAAGGGAAGGTGCGGGAAGGGAAGGTGCGGGAAGGGAAGGGAAGGGAAGGTGCGGGAAGGGAAGGTGCGGGAAGGTGCGGGAAGGTGCGGGAAGGTGCGGGAAGGTGCGGGAAGGGAAGGGAAGGGAAGGGAAGGGAAGGGAAGGGAAGGGAAGGGAAGGGAAGGGAAGGGAAGGGAAGGGTGCTGGCCAAGAGGCTGGAGAAGAAATCTGATGAGCAGGGGCTGAGGGAGCTGCAGGGGCTGACACTGGAGAAGAGCAGGATCAGAGAGGAACCTTCTCTCTTCCTGCAACTCCCAGACAGGAGGGTGGAGCTAATGCAGGTCAGGCTCTGCTCCCAGGGAACAAGGGACCGGACAAGAGGAAATGGCCTCAAGTTGTGCCAGGAGTGCTTTAGATTGGGTATTAGGGCAAAGGTCCTGTTTGTCTCTGACTCCTGGCAAAGGCTCTAAAAAGTCTCCCCCACGAGGGCAGACACAATTAAGGCGAGGACGGCGTCAACATGGAAACGCTTCCTGGCAGCCCAAAACTCTTCTGCCCACCGACAAGCCATTTGCTGCCACTGGATCACGGGAACGACAGAGCAAAAGCATCACCTTTCTCTCTTCTGGGAGGAGCTGGTTGCACAGCGCAAGCTCCTGACACGGTGCAGATGGTCCCTGAAGGGAGGTTGTAGCCAGCTGCAACCTCCCTTCTATTAGCCCGGGGAACAAAGCATATTTGGACCAGAGGAAATTAGCTCAAGTTGTGCCACAGGAGCTTTAGATTGGATCTCCAGGAACTATTCCCTCAATAAAGAGCACCTCAAGCTTGGGAACAGGCTGCCTAGCAGAAATGGCGGCGTCAGCACCCTCAGCAAGGTTTAAAAGTCACGTGCATGTGGCATTTGGGGAGCTGGCTGATCAGTGGAGTAGGCAGTGTTAAGTTTGCGGTTGGACTGTGTGATCTTCAGGGTCTTTTTCAACCTCGACCACTCAGAGCTTAAAGTGTAGCTCAAGCAGTGTGGAGTCAGGGGTGCCTTCCAGCATGGCGATCTAGGAGATTGCCAGTGGGGAGTAGCTGATAAGAAAGACAAAAGGAAGAGCAAGGGGAGTTCTTCCAAGAAGATTCACTCCAAAGCAGCCTTAACCAGTAGACCAGGGCCACTCTGAGCGCCTGAGCTGGGCTGGGGACAAAGGGTGGTGCTGGCCCGGCTGTGCTGTGCTGTGACCCCTGTGACAGCCCGGGCGACGTGTCACAATGGGGGCAGCTCTAAAAGGCCCCAGCAGGTAACGCTGGCCCTGTATTGCTTGGGCAAGCGGTGAGTGCACACGTGGCGGGGAGGCTGGGCTGGGGACGAGGGCCGGGGCAGAAACGCTGCACCCGAGGCTGGCTTGTCCCCCCGCATGCAGGGACAGCCCCTCATATGGGAGAGCCTTGGGCAGGGCACGGTGCCGCTGCTGCTGCTGGGGCAGCGGGACAGGCCTTGCTGCCTGCCAGCTGTCTGGGGCCCTGTCCTTCCCGGCCCCAGATGCCTGTGATTGCCGTCCCTGCTGCCCCCAGTGGCAGCCGCCTCCCTCCCCGCCCCACTCAAGGCCTTCTCTCCATCCTCCTGCAGACCATGGGTCACTGGCTATTCTGGCTCTTGCTCTTGCAAAGCCTTATCCCGTACCCGCAGCCCGCGGGAGATGCTTTGGATGAGGCGAGGCGTCTGAGCATGGAGGTGCATGCGATGCACCAGGAAGTGGAGAGGATTCTTCTGGAGCGGGAGGTGGAGCAGCTTATGCTGAGGCAGAGTGGAGGGGCCTGGGGAGACCTGCCGTGGTCTGCCTTGCAGCACTGGCAGGTCTGGGATTTTGCTGGGCTCCTGCTCCTTCTCTTGGCCCTAGAGTTTATCTGGAGGAAAAGGAGCCTGAGGAGAGAGGAGCGCCAAGAAGAAAACGATGGTGCCAATGAAGAGGAAGTCAGAAATGCGGCTGCAAACCAAGAAGAAGATGTTGGAAATGAAGAAGAAGAAGAAGAAGCCAATGATGCCAACCGGGAGGAAGTCAACAATGATGATGGCAATGTACAGGAAGTCGGCAATGTTGCTGCAAATGAAGAAGACGGTGTTGGAAATGAAGTTGTCCGTGAGGCTGCAAATGCAGAAAACAACCATGATGCTGCCAATGGAGTCCAAGAAGAAGAGCACGAGGGTGAAGATAACATAGGAAGGATTGCAATGGAGCGCATCCAGTGGCCTGTACAGGACCTGCAGGAAGGCTGTGAGTGGACAACTGACCTGATGGACAATTTTGCCATTTACTTTGGCCACGTCTTGTGCAACAGTTTCTACCCGGTGCTGCAACGAGCCATCGGGGTGGGCAGTGCCTTCGAAGGTTGGAGTCCCCGTGAGCAGGATGTTGTGTACCGTGTGCTGGTACCCATGAATCCTCCCCGAGGCCACTCCTTCCAGCTGGAGCCGTACACTGCGGGGCAGAGGCGCGGGAGGAACTTCCGCGTCCGCGTGCAGCTGGAGTGCACCTGCAGCAGGGAGCAGCAGGGTGAGAACATGCTGTGCTTCCTGCACCAGCCCCAGGAGGAGCTGAGGAGCAATCAGGATGCCAGCCTCCTACACACGCTGTGCACCGGCTCCTACCTCGACGTGCAGAAAACTGCCCGCTGGTTCTACCAACTGGTGAGAGCAATCTGGCCAGCTTTGCCTCAGGCCCACAATTGGCATTTAGTGCTGCTGCCCTCCAGACGCTCCTGCCAATTCCAGGTGAGCAACGGCGCAGCAAGCTTCCGCATTGAGGTGCTGTTTGGGGTGCGGCAAGGCGACTCAGACATCTTTGTGAGCAGCCAGCCTAGGGAGGCCTGCACGCCAAGCACAACATGGCCGGAGAGCTACGCCGTGGCAGAGATGAAGTTCTTCAAGTGCATCGCCAGGCGGGCCCCCCCTGACAGCTTGCACCTCAAATGCCTGCAGTTCTTCAGCTGTCTGCAGCTGGGCTCAGGCTTTTCCACCTACACCATCAAGACCATTGTCATGCACCTCCTGTCCATCATCCCCGTGTCACGGTGGCGCAGGAGAGATTTTGTCAGGCGACTGGTGGATATCAGCGAGGGCCTGCGCTTCTGCGTGCAAGTGAGATGCCTCAACCACTTCATCGTGGGCAACCGGAGCCTTCCTGGGGAGATCAGGGTTCCCCCAGAGGTGCAAATGGCCGAGACGTGCAATCTCTTCCACCACCTGGTGATGGATCCCGTTGCCCACTCCCAGGCGATGAGTGAGTATGTGGATCTGCGAAAGCGGTTCACACGAACCCTGAACGACGAGCACTGAAAGAGCTTCTCCACCTTAGAGCTGTGCTTGTGGGGCCGGCAGCTGGCCGCAGAGAAGCCCCTCATTGTACAGGGGAAAAGAGGGAACAATGTGGGACACAGAGAGGGAAGGGAAAATGCTGTGCAGCAGCACTCTGCCAGCAGCAGCAGCAGCAGCAGCAGCAGCAGCAGCAGCAGCGGTGTCATCTCAACAGTCTCCTCAGCACCGCGTGCACTGATGACCAGCTTGGCTACACACATCGGGCACCACGCAAGAGGAAATACTCCGATTCCCTTCTGTGTTCTCTGGGCTCTGTGGGCAGAATCTGCTCCCTGGGCTGCAGCTGACGCAGACCTGAGCGTGCAGAATGTGGAGAGGGCACTGCTCAAGAGGCAGTGGGAATTGCTGCCACACCTTTCCTCTAGAGCAAAAGAACATTTGGGGAGTCAAAGCTGATGGAGCTGAAGAGGCCGTGGCCAGGGGCCTTGTGAGAGAGACTCCCATTAGCACCAGGACTGTAGCTGCCCCCAACTCTTTCTTAGACTCCACTTTCCCTCTGAGAGCTTCACCTTGTGCAAAGATGCGGATCTGCAAATCCCAGAAGGGTTAACGTTTGGAAGGAGCACCGGTGGGATCATCTTGGCCAGGGCTGCTCCAGCAGGGTCTTCCCGCTGTGCCTTGCAAAGGGTTGCCTTCAGATGCTTCTTGACTATGTGCGCTCAGGGAGACTCCACAACCTCTGGGCAATGTGCCGCAGTGCTCGCTCACTGCGCTGAATGCCAGATGTGCTGCACAGCTGCTTGAAGTCAGCAAAGAATTGAAGGGGCTGCTTGAGAAAAACATCAGCTGGGCCTCTCAGCTCTCTTGCCCCTGGCTGCAGCAAGGCCTAAGCACAGAATGACGTCTGCAGTGAAGCAGAGGCCTCTCGGCCCCGTGTTGTTTCCCTGAGGCCCAGAAGAGCACCTGCACCTCTCTAGCGCCATCGGCCTCACTGCCCTTCACTGCGCAGAACAAGCTGTCGTACAAATCTGGTCCTTCAAGGAGAAGAGGATGCGTGCAAAGACTCTGGCCCAGGTCCCACGGCCTCTCCTGCCGCCTCAGCAGGTGCAGGGCCACGGCAGGGTTGATTCTACCTCCTCGTATCATTTCCATCTCCAAAACAAGTCACCCAGATCTGCACTAAGCCCTACTTGCATATGCCCTTTGCCACTCCTGAGGACACGCACAAACAGAGCGCCTGCCTTACGTGCACGGCCAAAGCCAGCAAAGCCCAGCTGTAACATGCAATTGTTCCCGGCCTTTGGCAAGGGCCAAAACTTAGAGGAGGAAAGAAGCAGGCATGTGGGACAGAAAAAGGAAACAGAAACAGGGAACAAAAGACCAAGAGGAACAATCAGCGCTGCTTGCCCGCCATCAGCCAATGGACGGTGTCTCTCCTTTGTTGGAGTGAGAGCTCCACTGGACTCAGGCCCAGAGGGAAGCCAAAGCACAGGGGTTGAATTAAAACCTCTGGACAAGCTGTGATGCAAGAAGCCACAGCAAAGTGAAATAGAAAGATAGATTTTTTAACTTTTAGTAGAAATATATGCTAAGTGCCTTAAGAATTAAAAAGCTGTAGCAGAGAGCTTAAACTCAGTGCTTGCTGCATGCAGCAGGGTTGCCTTTTCACAGAATTCTTTCCTTTCGACAAAATATAGATAGAATTATACTGTTCACATTTTTTAGATGGAGTGTTCACATAAACAGTAAGAACTGATAGAAACTGTATGCGCAAATCTGTGTAATACCTATGTAACACTTGTGTAAGACTTACGATTGTAAGAATTAGACCAGGATAGGTTAAGAAAAGAAAAACCAGAATCATGTGTTAATCTTGTTGGTCAATTAACAAATATAATCCACACTTCTGCAAGAAAAAATATATATGGAGCATATAGAGGATATAGAAGAAGCGGGTTTTGCCTGCTGTTGCTGCTGCTGCTTGGCTTTATCATGTAACCCCCTTTGAACTCGGCCTTCAAGAAAGCTCTGAGACTATGAAATAAAGAACTTAGCAGAACAGCAGCCTCCTCTGCTCTTTTACCCTGGTCCGAGAAGGAAGGGTAACCCTTTAAAAGCTCCACACTCCTTGTCCCCGGAAGGGACACCTTTGGGTCCGACTGTGTCGGAGCTGGCCTGAAACTGTGTCTCTATAAGAATCTAGATTTTTATTTCATAGATGTATCTATATTGTCTATACATAGTGTATACTCTAAAGTTTATTAATGATCATATATGATAGTAAAGTATAATAAAACAAAGCAATATACTAATCCCTAAGTAACAGAAAAGATACCAAATACATCATTATTCTATGATAAAATAGAATGAAAATGAGAAAATGATCATCTAGATGAAATATGCTAAAAAATAATTAGAAAGCGTTGAGTAGGTAATTAGTTTTAAATAATAACCATAGAACACATATTTAGTGTCACTATCTGTTGTGACACTTATTAATGCTCTTAGTGCATTTATGTCTGGAAAGATTTTAAGAAAATAGATCTATTTATTACATCTCTATGCTAGATTACCTAGATGATATTATTTTTATGCACAAGTCAAGCCTTGTATAGTGTCGCTATCTGCTGGGACATCTACTCATGCTCTGCAGTTAGTGCATTTATGAGTGGAAGGCCAGAAGCTGCTTTGTCCTTGCTTCAATAAACGACAATATTCCAGAATCTGGAGCGTGCAAGACTTGATTGATCTCAGCCAGACCCAGAGCATTGGCAAATCTCAGGCGCTGGCAAGCTGGGCTCGTGAACAGTGTCCTTGAACTCAGCCCAATTTACCGTGCTGTCGCGGGTTCGGTTTGTAACCGGGCAGAAACACCAATTTAGTGTAGTGGTTTGGTCCAAAATACTCATTACTGTTTATTTGCTGTGAGATAAGAATTAGGAGAAATGCAAAGCAGGCACCAAACTTGAAAGAATATAAAGAAGTTTATTAACAGAGCTAAAAGAAGGAAAAAAACATTATACCACCTTCAGAACTCTCCTCCTCCCCCCACCTTCCTCCCTTCTCCCACTGACAATGTGAAAAGACAACCCTTAAGATGTTCAGTCTGTTTACCACTTCCATAATAACCTTGTTTAGTCCATTTAGAAAGAGAAGTCTCTTCTTGCTCGTGCTATGAAAACATTATCACAACGAGAGAGCCGCCCACTTCCAAATATCGTTCAGTCCATTTAGGAAGAGGAGTCTCTCTGCCTGCGTGTGAGTCCTTTCCCCCGACTTGCAGCTTTTCCCGCAACTGCTTTTGAGGGTCCACTCTTGAAGTTTTTTGGGGTACAATTTTAAGGTTGAGCTGTTCAGAAGCAAAAACAGAGGCCCTTCTCCTTCCCTGGGAGCAAAGGGTCTTCATCATCTTCATCGTTAGGACTATCTCTGGGAGCATCTCTAGGGACTGAGGTTTTCTCCTTTCCCGTTTGGAGCAAAAGTCCTCATCTGGTCCATCTCTCCCTGTCCAAACTTCTCATGAAATTACAGCTGCGTCAGCATCTGCCTATCTCAGCGCAGGTGCTTTTGCTTACGAGTTGAACACTCCACCCCCCATATCTTCATGAAATTACAACAGGATACTCTGATATATCATAGCTTCACAAGAGAATTTCAGCTTTAAGCATCTCCTCTCTCTCTTCCCTCAGGTTTTCAGCTCTTCACAGCAGTAAAAGGGTTAATCTCACCTCGGCCTTGCAGCTTTGCAGCTGGAATGTTGAATTTTTCTTATCGCAGTGGAGAGGGGGGAGAGCCGAGCCGCTCCAGCTGCCCACGGCAAGGCAGTGGGGGGGGGGTTCCACGGCTGGAACAGGTCCATCGACTCCAGGATGGCCGTGGCCCAGCCCGGCCTGGCCCAAGCAGGGCCTGGCCAGGCCCGCCGGCCCCCCGCACGGGGCCCGCAGCCACCTGTGCCAGCGCCGGAAACGAGAGAGAGCTTGGAGGGGGAGTTTGCCTATTCTTAAATGTGGATCACAGAGGTGGTCACAACTTTAAGTGGCTTAGAGAATTGTCCATATTCAAACTGGCCAGCTGATAGGTTCTATCAGTTCCCAGAGGAAACTGTAAGCACCCCTTAGCAAGGACATCCCTTCCGGGACTATGCTTGCTAACCTATGACACGTGCTGAAGTGGTTCTAAGCAGAAATGAAGGCCAGCTGCCCCAAGTGATCTGTGATCACAGAATCACAGAAGGCCTTGGCTTGGAAGGCTCCTTGAAAATCGTCTTGTTGCAAGCCTGCTGCCAAGGGCAGGGACACCTCCCACTAGGCCAGGTTGCTCCAAGGCCCGTCCAAGCTGGCCTGGAACGCTGCCAGCCATGGGGCAGCCACAGCTTCTGTGGGCAGCGTGGGCCAGGGCCTCGCCAGCCTCCGAGGCCAGAATTTCTTGCACATCTCCAGCCTAAGGCCACCCTCTGTCAGTGGCAAGCCACTGCCCCTGGGGCTGTGCCTCCAGGCCCTTGGGAACAGCCCCTCTGCAGGTCTCGGCTGGGCCTCGTGCAGGGACTGAAAGGCCGCAGGAAGGTGCCCCCGGAGAAGCCCTTGGAGAGCACTGGGGCCACGAGTGCCAGCATCAGGGCAGCAGGCAGGGCCTGGCGCGGCCGGCGGGGCCAAAGGGCACAGGGCACAGGGCGCTGAGGCCCTGCCAGCCGGAGCTGGCAGCTCCGGTGTGCGGCCGGCAGAGAGCCGTGGGAGATGCGTGCAGCAGCAAGGACACAGGGCTTCTTGATGGGTCAGAAAGCAGAGAAGAGCTTGAGCATGGTCCCCAAAGGATTAGGGCCTCTCCCTGTGCAGAAAAAAATTCACAACACCCGAGGTTTAGTCTGGAAAAGACACACAGGAGTCCTGTCGTGTGATTGCAATAAAGGCAGAGGCCACGGGACTTTTCTCATGGCGTGTCTCCAATTGCTGTGGGGCGCAGCCTCCTTTTTGATCCTAATTTCCAGGTGCATCACCCTCTTCCTTCCCCCATTGCCTGAGGTACTCGGAAGGTACAGACTTCCCAAAGCGCTGTCTCTATGGCCCCCTCTAATATGCACCCTCTGGTTTCTTTAGATACAGATATAGAACCAAACACTATTCTTAACTCTCTTAAGCCTTTGTTCTTCTTCTCTAAGTTCAGGAATTTCACACGGCCTTGGCTGAGCAACAGTGCGTGCCAATCAGTAACATTTTCTAGAAGGGAGAACTTCTTTTGTGCCTTCCCTAGCTGTGAGTCCCTGGCCCTATCGACAAGCACATTTGCGCGGTCTGTGTGTCAAGTTTCTCTTATTCCTTTCATCCCCCTCCAAAAAGGTAGCGAGATCAAGAGCTCAACTGAAGTGCTTCCTCGCCACTTCATGCAGCATGGACAACAAAGTGCAGCAGCTGGGAGTGGTTGCAGGTTGGGAAAGGCGGGACATGGTTGCCATGCCAGAGCCATGGTGGGATGAGTCCCACGCTGGAGCGCTGTAGCCGATGGCTAGAAAGCCTTCAGAAGGGACAGGCAAGGAAGGAGAGGTGCTGGGCTCGGTGTCTGTGTAAGGGAGGGTTCCAACTGTCTCGAGCTTCATGCTGGTGCTGATGGGGTTGAGTATTCATGGGCGAAGGCCAACAAAGCAGATTTTGTGGAGGGGCTCTGGTATAAAGCAGGCAGGCAGCGTGAAGAGGCAGGCAAGATATTCCCTGAGTAGCTGGGAGAAATGTCAGCACCACTCGCCCTTGCTCTCTTTGGAGAGTTCAGTGGAGCAGCTCTAAGTTTCCTGGAGTCTTGGGATGAGTTTTGGGCCCCTCCCATCAAGCAAGACCTTGAGAGGCTGGAGTGTGTGAAGGGAAGGGAAGGGAAGGGAAGGGAAGGGAAGGGAAGGGAAGGGAAGGGAAGGGAAGGGAAGGGAAGGGAAGGGAAGGGAAGGGAAGGGAAGGGAAGGGAAGGGAAGGGAAGGGAAGGGAAGGGAAGGGAAGGGAAGGGAAGGGAAGGGAAGGGAAGGGAAGGGAAGGGAAGGGAAGGGAAGGGAAGGGAAGGGAAGGGAAGGGAAGGTGCGGGAAGGGAAGGGAAGGGAAGGGAAGGGAAGGTGCGGGAAGGGAAGGGAAGGGAAGGGAAGGGAAGGGAAGGGAAGGGAAGGGAAGGGAAGGGAAGGGAAGGGAAGGGAAGGGAAGGGAAGGGAAGGGAAGGGAAGGGAAGGGAAGGGAAGGGAAGGTGCGGGAAGGGAAGGGAAGGTGCGGGAAGGGAAGGGAAGGGAAGGGAAGGTGCGGGAAGGGAAGGGAAGGGAAGGGAAGGGAAGGGAAGGGAAGGGAAGGGAAGGGAAGGTGCGGGAAGGGAAGGGAAGGTGCGGGAAGGGAAGGGAAGGGAAGGGAAGGTGCGGGAAGGGAAGGTGCGGGAAGGGAAGGGAAGGGAAGGGAAGGGAAGGGAAGGGAAGGGAAGGGAAGGGAAGGGAAGGGAAGGGAAGGGAAGGGAAGGGAAGGGAAGGGTGCTGGCCAAGAGGCTGGAGAAGAAATCTGATGAGCAGGGGCTGAGGGAGCTGCAGGGGCTGACACTGGAGAAGAGCAGGATCAGAGAGGAACCTTCTCTCTTCCTGCAACTCCCAGACAGGAGGGTGGAGCTAATGCAGGTCAGGCTCTGCTCCCAGGGAACAAGGGACCGGACAAGAGGAAATGGCCTCAAGTTGTGCCAGGAGTGCTTTAGATTGGGTATTAGGGCAAAGGTCCTGTTTGTCTCTGACTCCTGGCAAAGGCTCTAAAAAGTCTCCCCCACGAGGGCAGACACAATTAAGGCGAGGACGGCGTCAACATGGAAACGCTTCCTGGCAGCCCAAAACTCTTCTGCCCACCGACAAGCCATTTGCTGCCACTGGATCACGGGAACGACAGAGCAAAAGCATCACCTTTCTCTCTTCTGGGAGGAGCTGGTTGCACAGCGCAAGCTCCTGACACGGTGCAGATGGTCCCTGAAGGGAGGTTGTAGCCAGCTGCAACCTCCCTTCTATTAGCCCGGGGAACAAAGCATATTTGGACCAGAGGAAATTAGCTCAAGTTGTGCCACAGGAGCTTTAGATTGGATCTCCAGGAACTATTCCCTCAATAAAGAGCACCTCAAGCTTGGGAACAGGCTGCCTAGCAGAAATGGCGGCGTCAGCACCCTCAGCAAGGTTTAAAAGTCACGTGCATGTGGCATTTGGGGAGCTGGCTGATCAGTGGAGTAGGCAGTGTTAAGTTTGCGGTTGGACTGTGTGATCTTCAGGGTCTTTTTCAACCTCGACCACTCAGAGCTTAAAGTGTAGCTCAAGCAGTGTGGAGTCAGGGGTGCCTTCCAGCATGGCGATCTAGGAGATTGCCAGTGGGGAGTAGCTGATAAGAAAGACAAAAGGAAGAGCAAGGGGAGTTCTTCCAAGAAGATTCACTCCAAAGCAGCCTTAACCAGTAGACCAGGGCCACTCTGAGCGCCTGAGCTGGGCTGGGGACAAAGGGTGGTGCTGGCCCGGCTGTGCTGTGCTGTGACCCCTGTGACAGCCCGGGCGACGTGTCACAATGGGGGCAGCTCTAAAAGGCCCCAGCAGGTAACGCTGGCCCTGTATTGCTTGGGCAAGCGGTGAGTGCACACGTGGCGGGGAGGCTGGGCTGGGGACGAGGGCCGGGGCAGAAACGCTGCACCCGAGGCTGGCTTGTCCCCCCGCATGCAGGGACAGCCCCTCATATGGGAGAGCCTTGGGCAGGGCACGGTGCCGCTGCTGCTGCTGGGGCAGCGGGACAGGCCTTGCTGCCTGCCAGCTGTCTGGGGCCCTGTCCTTCCCGGCCCCAGATGCCTGTGATTGCCGTCCCTGCTGCCCCCAGTGGCAGCCGCCTCCCTCCCCGCCCCACTCAAGGCCTTCTCTCCATCCTCCTGCAGACCATGGGTCACTGGCTATTCTGGCTCTTGCTCTTGCAAAGCCTTATCCCGTACCCGCAGCCCGCGGGAGATGCTTTGGATGAGGCGAGGCGTCTGAGCATGGAGGTGCATGCGATGCACCAGGAAGTGGAGAGGATTCTTCTGGAGCGGGAGGTGGAGCAGCTTATGCTGAGGCAGAGTGGAGGGGCCTGGGGAGACCTGCCGTGGTCTGCCTTGCAGCACTGGCAGGTCTGGGATTTTGCTGGGCTCCTGCTCCTTCTCTTGGCCCTAGAGTTTATCTGGAGGAAAAGGAGCCTGAGGAGAGAGGAGCGCCAAGAAGAAAACGATGGTGCCAATGAAGAGGAAGTCAGAAATGCGGCTGCAAACCAAGAAGAAGATGTTGGAAATGAAGAAGAAGAAGAAGAAGCCAATGATGCCAACCGGGAGGAAGTCAACAATGATGATGGCAATGTACAGGAAGTCGGCAATGTTGCTGCAAATGAAGAAGACGGTGTTGGAAATGAAGTTGTCCGTGAGGCTGCAAATGCAGAAAACAACCATGATGCTGCCAATGGAGTCCAAGAAGAAGAGCACGAGGGTGAAGATAACATAGGAAGGATTGCAATGGAGCGCATCCAGTGGCCTGTACAGGACCTGCAGGAAGGCTGTGAGTGGACAACTGACCTGATGGACAATTTTGCCATTTACTTTGGCCACGTCTTGTGCAACAGTTTCTACCCGGTGCTGCAACGAGCCATCGGGGTGGGCAGTGCCTTCGAAGGTTGGAGTCCCCGTGAGCAGGATGTTGTGTACCGTGTGCTGGTACCCATGAATCCTCCCCGAGGCCACTCCTTCCAGCTGGAGCCGTACACTGCGGGGCAGAGGCGCGGGAGGAACTTCCGCGTCCGCGTGCAGCTGGAGTGCACCTGCAGCAGGGAGCAGCAGGGTGAGAACATGCTGTGCTTCCTGCACCAGCCCCAGGAGGAGCTGAGGAGCAATCAGGATGCCAGCCTCCTACACACGCTGTGCACCGGCTCCTACCTCGACGTGCAGAAAACTGCCCGCTGGTTCTACCAACTGGTGAGAGCAATCTGGCCAGCTTTGCCTCAGGCCCACAATTGGCATTTAGTGCTGCTGCCCTCCAGACGCTCCTGCCAATTCCAGGTGAGCAACGGCGCAGCAAGCTTCCGCATTGAGGTGCTGTTTGGGGTGCGGCAAGGCGACTCAGACATCTTTGTGAGCAGCCAGCCTAGGGAGGCCTGCACGCCAAGCACAACATGGCCGGAGAGCTACGCCGTGGCAGAGATGAAGTTCTTCAAGTGCATCGCCAGGCGGGCCCCCCCTGACAGCTTGCACCTCAAATGCCTGCAGTTCTTCAGCTGTCTGCAGCTGGGCTCAGGCTTTTCCACCTACACCATCAAGACCATTGTCATGCACCTCCTGTCCATCATCCCCGTGTCACGGTGGCGCAGGAGAGATTTTGTCAGGCGACTGGTGGATATCAGCGAGGGCCTGCGCTTCTGCGTGCAAGTGAGATGCCTCAACCACTTCATCGTGGGCAACCGGAGCCTTCCTGGGGAGATCAGGGTTCCCCCAGAGGTGCAAATGGCCGAGACGTGCAATCTCTTCCACCACCTGGTGATGGATCCCGTTGCCCACTCCCAGGCGATGAGTGAGTATGTGGATCTGCGAAAGCGGTTCACACGAACCCTGAACGACGAGCACTGAAAGAGCTTCTCCACCTTAGAGCTGTGCTTGTGGGGCCGGCAGCTGGCCGCAGAGAAGCCCCTCATTGTACAGGGGAAAAGAGGGAACAATGTGGGACACAGAGAGGGAAGGGAAAATGCTGTGCAGCAGCACTCTGCCAGCAGCAGCAGCAGCAGCAGCAGCAGCAGCAGCAGCAGCGGTGTCATCTCAACAGTCTCCTCAGCACCGCGTGCACTGATGACCAGCTTGGCTACACACATCGGGCACCACGCAAGAGGAAATACTCCGATTCCCTTCTGTGTTCTCTGGGCTCTGTGGGCAGAATCTGCTCCCTGGGCTGCAGCTGACGCAGACCTGAGCGTGCAGAATGTGGAGAGGGCACTGCTCAAGAGGCAGTGGGAATTGCTGCCACACCTTTCCTCTAGAGCAAAAGAACATTTGGGGAGTCAAAGCTGATGGAGCTGAAGAGGCCGTGGCCAGGGGCCTTGTGAGAGAGACTCCCATTAGCACCAGGACTGTAGCTGCCCCCAACTCTTTCTTAGACTCCACTTTCCCTCTGAGAGCTTCACCTTGTGCAAAGATGCGGATCTGCAAATCCCAGAAGGGTTAACGTTTGGAAGGAGCACCGGTGGGATCATCTTGGCCAGGGCTGCTCCAGCAGGGTCTTCCCGCTGTGCCTTGCAAAGGGTTGCCTTCAGATGCTTCTTGACTATGTGCGCTCAGGGAGACTCCACAACCTCTGGGCAATGTGCCGCAGTGCTCGCTCACTGCGCTGAATGCCAGATGTGCTGCACAGCTGCTTGAAGTCAGCAAAGAATTGAAGGGGCTGCTTGAGAAAAACATCAGCTGGGCCTCTCAGCTCTCTTGCCCCTGGCTGCAGCAAGGCCTAAGCACAGAATGACGTCTGCAGTGAAGCAGAGGCCTCTCGGCCCCGTGTTGTTTCCCTGAGGCCCAGAAGAGCACCTGCACCTCTCTAGCGCCATCGGCCTCACTGCCCTTCACTGCGCAGAACAAGCTGTCGTACAAATCTGGTCCTTCAAGGAGAAGAGGATGCGTGCAAAGACTCTGGCCCAGGTCCCACGGCCTCTCCTGCCGCCTCAGCAGGTGCAGGGCCACGGCAGGGTTGATTCTACCTCCTCGTATCATTTCCATCTCCAAAACAAGTCACCCAGATCTGCACTAAGCCCTACTTGCATATGCCCTTTGCCACTCCTGAGGACACGCACAAACAGAGCGCCTGCCTTACGTGCACGGCCAAAGCCAGCAAAGCCCAGCTGTAACATGCAATTGTTCCCGGCCTTTGGCAAGGGCCAAAACTTAGAGGAGGAAAGAAGCAGGCATGTGGGACAGAAAAAGGAAACAGAAACAGGGAACAAAAGACCAAGAGGAACAATCAGCGCTGCTTGCCCGCCATCAGCCAATGGACGGTGTCTCTCCTTTGTTGGAGTGAGAGCTCCACTGGACTCAGGCCCAGAGGGAAGCCAAAGCACAGGGGTTGAATTAAAACCTCTGGACAAGCTGTGATGCAAGAAGCCACAGCAAAGTGAAATAGAAAGATAGATTTTTTAACTTTTAGTAGAAATATATGCTAAGTGCCTTAAGAATTAAAAAGCTGTAGCAGAGAGCTTAAACTCAGTGCTTGCTGCATGCAGCAGGGTTGCCTTTTCACAGAATTCTTTCCTTTCGACAAAATATAGATAGAATTATACTGTTCACATTTTTTAGATGGAGTGTTCACATAAACAGTAAGAACTGATAGAAACTGTATGCGCAAATCTGTGTAATACCTATGTAACACTTGTGTAAGACTTACGATTGTAAGAATTAGACCAGGATAGGTTAAGAAAAGAAAAACCAGAATCATGTGTTAATCTTGTTGGTCAATTAACAAATATAATCCACACTTCTGCAAGAAAAAATATATATGGAGCATATAGAGGATATAGAAGAAGCGGGTTTTGCCTGCTGTTGCTGCTGCTGCTTGGCTTTATCATGTAACCCCCTTTGAACTCGGCCTTCAAGAAAGCTCTGAGACTATGAAATAAAGAACTTAGCAGAACAGCAGCCTCCTCTGCTCTTTTACCCTGGTCCGAGAAGGAAGGGTAACCCTTTAAAAGCTCCACACTCCTTGTCCCCGGAAGGGACACCTTTGGGTCCGACTGTGTCGGAGCTGGCCTGAAACTGTGTCTCTATAAGAATCTAGATTTTTATTTCATAGATGTATCTATATTGTCTATACATAGTGTATACTCTAAAGTTTATTAATGATCATATATGATAGTAAAGTATAATAAAACAAAGCAATATACTAATCCCTAAGTAACAGAAAAGATACCAAATACATCATTATTCTATGATAAAATAGAATGAAAATGAGAAAATGATCATCTAGATGAAATATGCTAAAAAATAATTAGAAAGCGTTGAGTAGGTAATTAGTTTTAAATAATAACCATAGAACACATATTTAGTGTCACTATCTGTTGTGACACTTATTAATGCTCTTAGTGCATTTATGTCTGGAAAGATTTTAAGAAAATAGATCTATTTATTACATCTCTATGCTAGATTACCTAGATGATATTATTTTTATGCACAAGTCAAGCCTTGTATAGTGTCGCTATCTGCTGGGACATCTACTCATGCTCTGCAGTTAGTGCATTTATGAGTGGAAGGCCAGAAGCTGCTTTGTCCTTGCTTCAATAAACGACAATATTCCAGAATCTGGAGCGTGCAAGACTTGATTGATCTCAGCCAGACCCAGAGCATTGGCAAATCTCAGGCGCTGGCAAGCTGGGCTCGTGAACAGTGTCCTTGAACTCAGCCCAATTTACCGTGCTGTCGCGGGTTCGGTTTGTAACCGGGCAGAAACACCAATTTAGTGTAGTGGTTTGGTCCAAAATACTCATTACTGTTTATTTGCTGTGAGATAAGAATTAGGAGAAATGCAAAGCAGGCACCAAACTTGAAAGAATATAAAGAAGTTTATTAACAGAGCTAAAAGAAGGAAAAAAACATTATACCACCTTCAGAACTCTCCTCCTCCCCCCACCTTCCTCCCTTCTCCCACTGACAATGTGAAAAGACAACCCTTAAGATGTTCAGTCTGTTTACCACTTCCATAATAACCTTGTTTAGTCCATTTAGAAAGAGAAGTCTCTTCTTGCTCGTGCTATGAAAACATTATCACGACGAGAGAGCCGCCCACTTCCAAATATCGTTCAGTCCATTTAGGAAGAGGAGTCTCTCTGCCTGCGTGTGAGTCCTTTCCCCCGACTTGCAGCTTTTCCCGCAACTGCTTTTGAGGGTCCACTCTTGAAGTTTTTTGGGGTACAATTTTAAGGTTGAGCTGTTCAGAAGCAAAAACAGAGGCCCTTCTCCTTCCCTGGGAGCAAAGGGTCTTCATCATCTTCATCGTTAGGACTATCTCTGGGAGCATCTCTAGGGACTGAGGTTTTCTCCTTTCCCGTTTGGAGCAAAAGTCCTCATCTGGTCCATCTCTCCCTGTCCAAACTTCTCATGAAATTACAGCTGCGTCAGCATCTGCCTATCTCAGCGCAGGTGCTTTTGCTTACGAGTTGAACACTCCACCCCCCATATCTTCATGAAATTACAACAGGATACTCTGATATATCATAGCTTCACAAGAGAATTTCAGCTTTAAGCATCTCCTCTCTCTCTTCCCTCAGGTTTTCAGCTCTTCACAGCAGTAAAAGGGTTAATCTCACCTCGGCCTTGCAGCTTTGCAGCTGGAATGTTGAATTTTTCTTATCGCAGTGGAGAGGGGGGAGAGCCGAGCCGCTCCAGCTGCCCACGGCAAGGCAGTGGGGGGGGGGGGGGGTTCCACGGCTGGAACAGGTCCATCGACTCCAGGATGGCCGTGGCCCAGCCCGGCCTGGCCCAAGCAGGGCCTGGCCAGGCCCGCCGGCCCCCCGCACGGGGCCCGCAGCCACCTGTGCCAGCGCCGGAAACGAGAGAGAGCTTGGAGGGGGAGTTTGCCTATTCTTAAATGTGGATCACAGAGGTGGTCACAACTTTAAGTGGCTTAGAGAATTGTCCATATTCAAACTGGCCAGCTGATAGGTTCTATCAGTTCCCAGAGGAAACTGTAAGCACCCCTTAGCAAGGACATCCCTTCCGGGACTATGCTTGCTAACCTATGACACGTGCTGAAGTGGTTCTAAGCAGAAATGAAGGCCAGCTGCCCCAAGTGATCTGTGATCACAGAATCACAGAAGGCCTTGGCTTGGAAGGCTCCTTGAAAATCGTCTTGTTGCAAGCCTGCTGCCAAGGGCAGGGACACCTCCCACTAGGCCAGGTTGCTCCAAGGCCCGTCCAAGCTGGCCTGGAACGCTGCCAGCCATGGGGCAGCCACAGCTTCTGTGGGCAGCGTGGGCCAGGGCCTCGCCAGCCTCCGAGGCCAGAATTTCTTGCACATCTCCAGCCTAAGGCCACCCTCTGTCAGTGGCAAGCCACTGCCCCGGGGGCTGTGCCTCCAGGCCCTTGGGAACAGCCCCTCTGCAGGTCTCGGCTGGGCCTCGTGCAGGGACTGAAAGGCCGCAGGAAGGTGCCCCCGGAGAAGCCCTTGGAGAGCACTGGGGCCACGAGTGCCAGCATCAGGGCAGCAGGCAGGGCCTGGCGCGGCCGGCGGGGCCAAAGGGCACAGGGCACAGGGCGCTGAGGCCCTGCCAGCCGGAGCTGGCAGCTCCGGTGTGCGGCCGGCAGAGAGCCGTGGGAGATGCGTGCAGCAGCAAGGACACAGGGCTTCTTGATGGGTCAGAAAGCAGAGAAGAGCTTGAGCATGGTCCCCAAAGGATTAGGGCCTCTCCCTGTGCAGAAAAAAATTCACAACACCCGAGGTTTAGTCTGGAAAAGACACACAGGAGTCCTGTCGTGTGATTGCAATAAAGGCAGAGGCCACGGGACTTTTCTCATGGCGTGTCTCCAATTGCTGTGGGGCGCAGCCTCCTTTTTGATCCTAATTTCCAGGTGCATCACCCTCTTCCTTCCCCCATTGCCTGAGGTACTCGGAAGGTACAGACTTCCCAAAGCGCTGTCTCTATGGCCCCCTCTAATATGCACCCTCTGGTTTCTTTAGATACAGATATAGAACCAAACACTATTCTTAACTCTCTTAAGCCTTTGTTCTTCTTCTCTAAGTTCAGGAATTTCACACGGCCTTGGCTGAGCAACAGTGCGTGCCAATCAGTAACATTTTCTAGAAGGGAGAACTTCTTTTGTGCCTTCCCTAGCTGTGAGTCCCTGGCCCTATCGACAAGCACATTTGCGCGGTCTGTGTGTCAAGTTTCTCTTATTCCTTTCATCCCCCTCCAAAAAGGTAGCGAGATCAAGAGCTCAACTGAAGTGCTTCCTCGCCACTTCATGCAGCATGGACAACAAAGTGCAGCAGCTGGGAGTGGTTGCAGGTTGGGAAAGGCGGGACATGGTTGCCATGCCAGAGCCATGGTGGGATGAGTCCCACGCTGGAGCGCTGTAGCCGATGGCTAGAAAGCCTTCAGAAGGGACAGGCAAGGAAGGAGAGGTGCTGGGCTCGGTGTCTGTGTAAGGGAGGGTTCCAACTGTCTCGAGCTTCATGCTGGTGCTGATGGGGTTGAGTATTCATGGGCGAAGGCCAACAAGGCAGATTTTGTGGAGGGGCTCTGGTATAAAGCGGGCAGGCAGCGTGAAGAGGCAGGCAAGATATTCCCTGAGTAGCTGGGAGAAATGTCAGCACCACTCGCCCTTGCTCTCTTTGGAGAGTTCAGTGGAGCAGCTCTAAGTTTCCTGGAGTCTTGGGATGAGTTTTGGGCCCCTCCCATCAAGCAAGACCTTGAGAGGCTGGAGTGTGTGAAGGGAAGGGAAGGGAAGGGAAGGGAAGGGAAGGGAAGGGAAGGGAAGGGAAGGGAAGGGAAGGGAAGGGAAGGGAAGGGAAGGGAAGGGAAGGGAAGGGAAGGGAAGGGAAGGGAAGGGAAGGGAAGGGAAGGGAAGGGAAGGGAAGGGAAGGGAAGGGAAGGGAAGGGAAGGGAAGGGAAGGGAAGGGAAGGGAAGGGAAGGGAAGGGAAGGGAAGGGAAGGGAAGGGAAGGGAAGGGAAGGGAAGGTGCGGGAAGGGAAGGGAAGGGAAGGGAAGGGAAGGGAAGGGAAGGTGCGGGAAGGGAAGGGAAGGGAAGGGAAGGGAAGGGAAGGGAAGGGAAGGGAAGGGAAGGGAAGGGAAGGGAAGGGAAGGGAAGGGAAGGGAAGGGAAGGGAAGGGAAGGGTGCTGGCCAAGAGGCTGGAGAAGAAATCTGATGAGCAGGGGCTGAGGGAGCTGCAGGGGCTGACACTGGAGAAGAGCAGGATCAGAGAGGAACCTTCTCTCTTCCTGCAACTCCCAGACAGGAGGGTGGAGCTAATGCAGGTCAGGCTCTGCTCCCAGGGAACAAGGGACCGGACAAGAGGAAATGGCCTCAAGTTGTGCCAGGAGTGCTTTAGATTGGGTATTAGGGCAAAGGTCCTGTTTGTCTCTGACTCCTGGCAAAGGCTCTAAAAAGTCTCCCCCACGAGGGCAGACACAATTAAGGCGAGGACGGCGTCAACATGGAAACGCTTCCTGGCAGCCCAAAACTCTTCTGCCCACCGACAAGCCATTTGCTGCCACTGGATCACGGGAACGACAGAGCAAAAGCATCACCTTTCTCTCTTCTGGGAGGAGCTGGTTGCACAGCGCAAGCTCCTGACACGGTGCAGATGGTCCCTGAAGGGAGGTTGTAGCCAGCTGCAACCTCCCTTCTATTAGCCCGGGGAACAAAGCATATTTGGACCAGAGGAAATTAGCTCAAGTTGTGCCACAGGAGCTTTAGATTGGATCTCCAGGAACTATTCCCTCAATAAAGAGCACCTCAAGCTTGGGAACAGGCTGCCTAGCAGAAATGGCGGCGTCAGCACCCTCAGCAAGGTTTAAAAGTCACGTGCATGTGGCATTTGGGGAGCTGGCTGATCAGTGGAGTAGGCAGTGTTAAGTTTGCGGTTGGACTGTGTGATCTTCAGGGTCTTTTTCAACCTCGACCACTCAGAGCTTAAAGTGTAGCTCAAGCAGTGTGGAGTCAGGGGTGCCTTCCAGCATGGCGATCTAGGAGATTGCCAGTGGGGAGTAGCTGATAAGAAAGACAAAAGGAAGAGCAAGGGGAGTTCTTCCAAGAAGATTCACTCCAAAGCAGCCTTAACCAGTAGACCAGGGCCACTCTGAGCGCCTGAGCTGGGCTGGGGACAAAGGGTGGTGCTGGCCCGGCTGTGCTGTGCTGTGACCCCTGTGACAGCCCGGGCGACGTGTCACAATGGGGGCAGCTCTAAAAGGCCCCAGCAGGTAACGCTGGCCCTGTATTGCTTGGGCAAGCGGTGAGTGCACACGTGGCGGGGAGGCTGGGCTGGGGACGAGGGCCGGGGCAGAAACGCTGCACCCGAGGCTGGCTTGTCCCCCCGCATGCAGGGACAGCCCCTCATATGGGAGAGCCTTGGGCAGGGCACGGTGCCGCTGCTGCTGCTGGGGCAGCGGGACAGGCCTTGCTGCCTGCCAGCTGTCTGGGGCCCTGTCCTTCCCGGCCCCAGATGCCTGTGATTGCCGTCCCTGCTGCCCCCAGTGGCAGCCGCCTCCCTCCCCGCCCCACTCAAGGCCTTCTCTCCATCCTCCTGCAGACCATGGGTCACTGGCTATTCTGGCTCTTGCTCTTGCAAAGCCTTATCCCGTACCCGCAGCCCGCGGGAGATGCTTTGGATGAGGCGAGGCGTCTGAGCATGGAGGTGCATGCGATGCACCAGGAAGTGGAGAGGATTCTTCTGGAGCGGGAGGTGGAGCAGCTTATGCTGAGGCAGAGTGGAGGGGCCTGGGGAGACCTGCCGTGGTCTGCCTTGCAGCACTGGCAGGTCTGGGATTTTGCTGGGCTCCTGCTCCTTCTCTTGGCCCTAGAGTTTATCTGGAGGAAAAGGAGCCTGAGGAGAGAGGAGCGCCAAGAAGAAAACGATGGTGCCAATGAAGAGGAAGTCAGAAATGCGGCTGCAAACCAAGAAGAAGATGTTGGAAATGAAGAAGAAGAAGAAGAAGCCAATGATGCCAACCGGGAGGAAGTCAACAATGATGATGGCAATGTACAGGAAGTCGGCAATGTTGCTGCAAATGAAGAAGACGGTGTTGGAAATGAAGTTGTCCGTGAGGCTGCAAATGCAGAAAACAACCATGATGCTGCCAATGGAGTCCAAGAAGAAGAGCACGAGGGTGAAGATAACATAGGAAGGATTGCAATGGAGCGCATCCAGTGGCCTGTACAGGACCTGCAGGAAGGCTGTGAGTGGACAACTGACCTGATGGACAATTTTGCCATTTACTTTGGCCACGTCTTGTGCAACAGTTTCTACCCGGTGCTGCAACGAGCCATCGGGGTGGGCAGTGCCTTCGAAGGTTGGAGTCCCCGTGAGCAGGATGTTGTGTACCGTGTGCTGGTACCCATGAATCCTCCCCGAGGCCACTCCTTCCAGCTGGAGCCGTACACTGCGGGGCAGAGGCGCGGGAGGAACTTCCGCGTCCGCGTGCAGCTGGAGTGCACCTGCAGCAGGGAGCAGCAGGGTGAGAACATGCTGTGCTTCCTGCACCAGCCCCAGGAGGAGCTGAGGAGCAATCAGGATGCCAGCCTCCTACACACGCTGTGCACCGGCTCCTACCTCGACGTGCAGAAAACTGCCCGCTGGTTCTACCAACTGGTGAGAGCAATCTGGCCAGCTTTGCCTCAGGCCCACAATTGGCATTTAGTGCTGCTGCCCTCCAGACGCTCCTGCCAATTCCAGGTGAGCAACGGCGCAGCAAGCTTCCGCATTGAGGTGCTGTTTGGGGTGCGGCAAGGCGACTCAGACATCTTTGTGAGCAGCCAGCCTAGGGAGGCCTGCACGCCAAGCACAACATGGCCGGAGAGCTACGCCGTGGCAGAGATGAAGTTCTTCAAGTGCATCGCCAGGCGGGCCCCCCCTGACAGCTTGCACCTCAAATGCCTGCAGTTCTTCAGCTGTCTGCAGCTGGGCTCAGGCTTTTCCACCTACACCATCAAGACCATTGTCATGCACCTCCTGTCCATCATCCCCGTGTCACGGTGGCGCAGGAGAGATTTTGTCAGGCGACTGGTGGATATCAGCGAGGGCCTGCGCTTCTGCGTGCAAGTGAGATGCCTCAACCACTTCATCGTGGGCAACCGGAGCCTTCCTGGGGAGATCAGGGTTCCCCCAGAGGTGCAAATGGCCGAGACGTGCAATCTCTTCCACCACCTGGTGATGGATCCCGTTGCCCACTCCCAGGCGATGAGTGAGTATGTGGATCTGCGAAAGCGGTTCACACGAACCCTGAACGACGAGCACTGAAAGAGCTTCTCCACCTTAGAGCTGTGCTTGTGGGGCCGGCAGCTGGCCGCAGAGAAGCCCCTCATTGTACAGGGGAAAAGAGGGAACAATGTGGGACACAGAGAGGGAAGGGAAAATGCTGTGCAGCAGCACTCTGCCAGCAGCAGCAGCAGCAGCAGCAGCAGCAGCAGCAGCAGCGGTGTCATCTCAACAGTCTCCTCAGCACCGCGTGCACTGATGACCAGCTTGGCTACACACATCGGGCACCACGCAAGAGGAAATACTCCGATTCCCTTCTGTGTTCTCTGGGCTCTGTGGGCAGAATCTGCTCCCTGGGCTGCAGCTGACGCAGACCTGAGCGTGCAGAATGTGGAGAGGGCACTGCTCAAGAGGCAGTGGGAATTGCTGCCACACCTTTCCTCTAGAGCAAAAGAACATTCGGGGAGTCAAAGCTGATGGAGCTGAAGAGGCCGTGGCCAGGGGCCTTGTGAGAGAGACTCCCATTAGCACCAGGACTGTAGCTGCCCCCAACTCTTTCTTAGACTCCACTTTCCCTCTGAGAGCTTCACCTTGTGCAAAGATGCGGATCTGCAAATCCCAGAAGGGTTAACGTTTGGAAGGAGCACCGGTGGGATCATCTTGGCCAGGGCTGCTCCAGCAGGGTCTTCCCGCTGTGCCTTGCAAAGGGTTGCCTTCAGATGCTTCTTGACTATGTGCGCTCAGGGAGACTCCACAACCTCTGGGCAATGTGCCGCAGTGCTCGCTCACTGCGCTGAATGCCAGATGTGCTGCACAGCTGCTTGAAGTCAGCAAAGAATTGAAGGGGCTGCTTGAGAAAAACATCAGCTGGGCCTCTCAGCTCTCTTGCCCCTGGCTGCAGCAAGGCCTAAGCACAGAATGACGTCTGCAGTGAAGCAGAGGCCTCTCGGCCCCGTGTTGTTTCCCTGAGGCCCAGAAGAGCACCTGCACCTCTCTAGCGCCATCGGCCTCACTGCCCTTCACTGCGCAGAACAAGCTGTCGTACAAATCTGGTCCTTCAAGGAGAAGAGGATGCGTGCAAAGACTCTGGCCCAGGTCCCACGGCCTCTCCTGCCGCCTCAGCAGGTGCAGGGCCACGGCAGGGTTGATTCTACCTCCTCGTATCATTTCCGTCTCCAAAACAAGTCACCCAGATCTGCACTAAGCCCTACTTGCATATGCCCTTTGCCACTCCTGAGGACACGCACAAACAGAGCGCCTGCCTTACGTGCACGGCCAAAGCCAGCAAAGCCCAGCTGTAACATGCAATTGTTCCCGGCCTTTGGCAAGGGCCAAAACTTAGAGGAGGAAAGAAGCAGGCATGTGGGACAGAAAAAGGAAACAGAAACAGGGAACAAAAGACCAAGAGGAACAATCAGCGCTGCTTGCCCGCCATCAGCCAATGGATGGTGTCTCTCCTTTGTTGGAGTGAGAGCTCCACTGGACTCAGGCCCAGAGGGAAGCCAAAGCACAGGGGTTGAATTAAAACCTCTGGACAAGCTGTGATGCAAGAAGCCACAGCAAAGTGAAATAGAAAGATAGATTTTTTAACTTTTAGTAGAAATATATGCTAAGTGCCTTAAGAATTAAAAAGCTGTAGCAGAGAGCTTAAACTCAGTGCTTGCTGCATGCAGCAGGGTTGCCTTTTCACAGAATTCTTTCCTTTCGACAAAATATAGATAGAATTATACTGTTCACATTTTTTAGATGGAGTGTTCACATAAACAGTAAGAACTGATAGAAACTGTATGCGCAAATCTGTGTAATACCTATGTAACACTTGTGTAAGACTTACGATTGTAAGAATTAGACCAGGATAGGTTAAGAAAAGAAAAACCAGAATCATGTGTTAATCTTGTTGGTCAATTAACAAATATAATCCACACTTCTGCAAGAAAAAATATATATGGAGCATATAGAGGATATAGAAGAAGCGGGTTTTGCCTGCTGTTGCTGCTGCTGCTTGGCTTTATCATGTAACCCCCTTTGAACTCGGCCTTCAAGAAAGCTCTGAGACTATGAAATAAAGAACTTAGCAGAACAGCAGCCTCCTCTGCTCTTTTACCCTGGTCCGAGAAGGAAGGGTAACCCTTTAAAAGCTCCACACTCCTTGTCCCCGGAAGGGACACCTTTGGGTCCGACTGTGTCGGAGCTGGCCTGAAACTGTGTCTCTATAAGAATCTAGATTTTTATTTCATAGATGTATCTATATTGTCTATACATAGTGTATACTCTAAAGTTTATTAATGATCATATATGATAGTAAAGTATAATAAAACAAAGCAATATACTAATCCCTAAGTAACAGAAAAGATACCAAATACATCATTATTCTATGATAAAATAGAATGAAAATGAGAAAATGATCATCTAGATGAAATATGCTAAAAAATAATTAGAAAGCGTTGAGTAGGTAATTAGTTTTAAATAATAACCATAGAACACATATTTAGTGTCACTATCTGTTGTGACACTTATTAATGCTCTTAGTGCATTTATGTCTGGAAAGATTTTAAGAAAATAGATCTATTTATTACATCTCTATGCTAGATTACCTAGATGATATTATTTTTATGCACAAGTCAAGCCTTGTATAGTGTCGCTATCTGCTGGGACATCTACTCATGCTCTGCAGTTAGTGCATTTATGAGTGGAAGGCCAGAAGCTGCTTTGTCCTTGCTTCAATAAACGACAATATTCCAGAATCTGGAGCGTGCAAGACTTGATTGATCTCAGCCAGACCCAGAGCATTGGCAAATCTCAGGCGCTGGCAAGCTGGGCTCGTGAACAGTGTCCTTGAACTCAGCCCAATTTACCGTGCTGTCGCGGGTTCGGTTTGTAACCGGGCAGAAACACCAATTTAGTGTAGTGGTTTGGTCCAAAATACTCATTACTGTTTATTTGCTGTGAGATAAGAATTAGGAGAAATGCAAAGCAGGCACCAAACTTGAAAGAATATAAAGAAGTTTATTAACAGAGCTAAAAGAAGGAAAAAAACATTATACCACCTTCAGAACTCTCCTCCTCCCCCCACCTTCCTCCCTTCTCCCACTGACAATGTGAAAAGACAACCCTTAAGATGTTCAGTCTGTTTACCACTTCCATAATAACCTTGTTTAGTCCATTTAGAAAGAGAAGTCTCTTCTTGCTCGTGCTATGAAAACATTATCACGACGAGAGAGCCGCCCACTTCCAAATATCGTTCAGTCCATTTAGGAAGAGGAGTCTCTCTGCCTGCGTGTGAGTCCTTTCCCCCGACTTGCAGCTTTTCCCGCAACTGCTTTTGAGGGTCCACTCTTGAAGTTTTTTGGGGTACAATTTTAAGGTTGAGCTGTTCAGAAGCAAAAACAGAGGCCCTTCTCCTTCCCTGGGAGCAAAGGGTCTTCATCATCTTCATCGTTAGGACTATCTCTGGGAGCATCTCTAGGGACTGAGGTTTTCTCCTTTCCCGTTTGGAGCAAAAGTCCTCATCTGGTCCATCTCTCCCTGTCCAAACTTCTCATGAAATTACAGCTGCGTCAGCATCTGCCTATCTCAGCGCAGGTGCTTTTGCTTACGAGTTGAACACTCCACCCCCCATATCTTCATGAAATTACAACAGGATACTCTGATATATCATAGCTTCACAAGAGAATTTCAGCTTTAAGCATCTCCTCTCTCTCTTCCCTCAGGTTTTCAGCTCTTCACAGCAGTAAAAGGGTTAATCTCACCTCGGCCTTGCAGCTTTGCAGCTGGAATGTTGAATTTTTCTTATCGCAGTGGAGAGGGGGGAGAGCCGAGCCGCTCCAGCTGCCCACGGCAAGGCAGTGGGGGGGGGGGGGGGGGTTCCACGGCTGGAACAGGTCCATCGACTCCAGGATGGCCGTGGCCCAGCCCGGCCTGGCCCAAGCAGGGCCTGGCCAGGCCCGCCGGCCCCCCGCACGGGGCCCGCAGCCACCTGTGCCAGCGCCGGAAACGAGAGAGAGCTTGGAGGGGGAGTTTGCCTATTCTTAAATGTGGATCACAGAGGTGGTCACAACTTTAAGTGGCTTAGAGAATTGTCCATATTCAAACTGGCCAGCTGATAGGTTCTATCAGTTCCCAGAGGAAACTGTAAGCACCCCTTAGCAAGGACATCCCTTCCGGGACTATGCTTGCTAACCTATGACACGTGCTGAAGTGGTTCTAAGCAGAAATGAAGGCCAGCTGCCCCAAGTGATCTGTGATCACAGAATCACAGAAGGCCTTGGCTTGGAAGGCTCCTTGAAAATCGTCTTGTTGCAAGCCTGCTGCCAAGGGCAGGGACACCTCCCACTAGGCCAGGTTGCTCCAAGGCCCGTCCAAGCTGGCCTGGAACGCTGCCAGCCATGGGGCAGCCACAGCTTCTGTGGGCAGCGTGGGCCAGGGCCTCGCCAGCCTCCGAGGCCAGAATTTCTTGCACATCTCCAGCCTAAGGCCACCCTCTGTCAGTGGCAAGCCACTGCCCCTGGGGCTGTGCCTCCAGGCCCTTGGGAACAGCCCCTCTGCAGGACTCGGCTGGGCCTCGTGCAGGGACTGAAAGGCCGCAGGAAGGTGCCCCCGGAGAAGCCCTTGGAGAGCACTGGGGCCACGAGTGCCAGCATCAGGGCAGCAGGCAGGGCCTGGCGCGGCCGGCGGGGCCAAAGGGCACAGGGCACAGGGCGCTGAGGCCCTGCCAGCCGGAGCTGGCAGCTCCGGTGTGCGGCCGGCAGAGAGCCGTGGGAGATGCGTGCAGCAGCAAGGACACAGGGCTTCTTGATGGGTCAGAAAGCAGAGAAGAGCTTGAGCATGGTCCCCAAAGGATTAGGGCCTCTCCCTGTGCAGAAAAAAATTCACAACACCCGAGGTTTAGTCTGGAAAAGACACACAGGAGTCCTGTCGTGTGATTGCAATAAAGGCAGAGGCCACGGGACTTTTCTCATGGCGTGTCTCCAATTGCTGTGGGGCGCAGCCTCCTTTTTGATCCTAATTTCCAGGTGCATCACCCTCTTCCTTCCCCCATTGCCTGAGGTACTCGGAAGGTACAGACTTCCCAAAGCGCTGTCTCTATGGCCCCCTCTAATATGCACCCTCTGGTTTCTTTAGATACAGATATAGAACCAAACACTATTCTTAACTCTCTTAAGCCTTTGTTCTTCTTCTCTAAGTTCAGGAATTTCACACGGCCTTGGCTGAGCAACAGTGCGTGCCAATCAGTAACATTTTCTAGAAGGGAGAACTTCTTTTGTGCCTTCCCTAGCTGTGAGTCCCTGGCCCTATCGACAAGCACATTTGCGCGGTCTGTGTGTCAAGTTTCTCTTATTCCTTTCATCCCCCTCCAAAAAGGTAGCGAGATCAAGAGCTCAACTGAAGTGCTTCCTCGCCACTTCATGCAGCATGGACAACAAAGTGCAGCAGCTGGGAGTGGTTGCAGGTTGGGAAAGGCGGGACATGGTTGCCATGCCAGAGCCATGGTGGGATGAGTCCCACGCTGGAGCGCTGTAGCCGATGGCTAGAAAGCCTTCAGAAGGGACAGGCAAGGAAGGAGAGGTGCTGGGCTCGGTGTCTGTGTAAGGGAGGGTTCCAACTGTCTCGAGCTTCATGCTGGTGCTGATGGGGTTGAGTATTCATGGGCGAAGGCCAACAAGGCAGATTTTGTGGAGGGGCTCTGGTATAAAGCGGGCAGGCAGCGTGAAGAGGCAGGCAAGATATTCCCTGAGTAGCTGGGAGAAATGTCAGCACCACTCGCCCTTGCTCTCTTTGGAGAGTTCAGTGGAGCAGCTCTAAGTTTCCTGGAGTCTTGGGATGAGTTTTGGGCCCCTCCCATCAAGCAAGACCTTGAGAGGCTGGAGTGTGTGAAGGGAAGGGAAGGGAAGGGAAGGGAAGGGAAGGGAAGGGAAGGGAAGGGAAGGGAAGGGAAGGGAAGGGAAGGGAAGGGAAGGGAAGGGAAGGGAAGGGAAGGGAAGGGAAGGGAAGGGAAGGGAAGGGAAGGGAAGGGAAGGGAAGGGAAGGGAAGGGAAGGGAAGGGAAGGGAAGGGAAGGGAAGGGAAGGGAAGGGAAGGGAAGGGAAGGGAAGGGAAGGGAAGGGAAGGGAAGGGAAGGGAAGGGAAGGGAAGGGAAGGGAAGGTGCGGGAAGGTGCGGGAAGGTGCGGGAAGGTGCGGGAAGGTGCGGGAAGGGAAGGGAAGGGAAGGGAAGGGAAGGGAAGGGAAGGGAAGGGAAGGGAAGGGAAGGGAAGGGAAGGGAAGGGAAGGGAAGGGAAGGGAAGGTGCGGGAAGGGAAGGGAAGGTGCGGGAAGGGAAGGGAAGGGAAGGTGCGGGAAGGGAAGGGAAGGGAAGGTGCGGGAAGGGAAGGTGCGGGAAGGGAAGGTGCGGGAAGGGAAGGGAAGGGAAGGGAAGGGAAGGGAAGGGAAGGGAAGGGAAGGGAAGGGAAGGGAAGGGAAGGGAAGGGAAGGGAAGGGAAGGGAAGGGTGCTGGCCAAGAGGCTGGAGAAGAAATCTGATGAGCAGGGGCTGAGGGAGCTGCAGGGGCTGACACTGGAGAAGAGCAGGATCAGAGAGGAACCTTCTCTCTTCCTGCAACTCCCAGACAGGAGGGTGGAGCTAATGCAGGTCAGGCTCTGCTCCCAGGGAACAAGGGACCGGACAAGAGGAAATGGCCTCAAGTTGTGCCAGGAGTGCTTTAGATTGGGTATTAGGGCAAAGGTCCTGTTTGTCTCTGACTCCTGGCAAAGGCTCTAAAAAGTCTCCCCCACGAGGGCAGACACAATTAAGGCGAGGACGGCGTCAACATGGAAACGCTTCCCGGCAGCCCAAAACTCTTCTGCCCACCGACAAGCCATTTGCTGCCACTGGATCACGGGAACGACAGAGCAAAAGCATCACCTTTCTCTCTTCTGGGAGGAGCTGGTTGCACAGCGCAAGCTCCTGACACGGTGCAGATGGTCCCTGAAGGGAGGTTGTAGCCAGCTGCAACCTCCCTTCTATTAGCCCGGGGAACAAAGCATATTTGGACCAGAGGAAATTAGCTCAAGTTGTGCCACAGGAGCTTTAGATTGGATCTCCAGGAACTATTCCCTCAATAAAGAGCACCTCAAGCTTGGGAACAGGCTGCCTAGCAGAAATGGCGGCGTCAGCACCCTCAGCAAGGTTTAAAAGTCACGTGCATGTGGCATTTGGGGAGCTGGCTGATCAGTGGAGTAGGCAGTGTTAAGTTTGCGGTTGGACTGTGTGATCTTCAGGGTCTTTTTCAACCTCGACCACTCAGAGCTTAAAGTGTAGCTCAAGCAGTGTGGAGTCAGGGGTGCCTTCCAGCATGGCGATCTAGGAGATTGCCAGTGGGGAGTAGCTGATAAGAAAGACAAAAGGAAGAGCAAGGGGAGTTCTTCCAAGAAGATTCACTCCAAAGCAGCCTTAACCAGTAGACCAGGGCCACTCTGAGCGCCTGAGCTGGGCTGGGGACAAAGGGTGGTGCTGGCCCGGCTGTGCTGTGCTGTGACCCCTGTGACAGCCCGGGCGACGTGTCACAATGGGGGCAGCTCTAAAAGGCCCCAGCAGGTAACGCTGGCCCTGTATTGCTTGGGCAAGCGGTGAGTGCACACGTGGCGGGGAGGCTGGGCTGGGGACGAGGGCCGGGGCAGAAACGCTGCACCCGAGGCTGGCTTGTCCCCCCGCATGCAGGGACAGCCCCTCATATGGGAGAGCCTTGGGCAGGGCACGGTGCCGCTGCTGCTGCTGGGGCAGCGGGACAGGCCTTGCTGCCTGCCAGCTGTCTGGGGCCCTGTCCTTCCCGGCCCCAGATGCCTGTGATTGCCGTCCCTGCTGCCCCCAGTGGCAGCCGCCTCCCTCCCCGCCCCACTCAAGGCCTTCTCTCCATCCTCCTGCAGACCATGGGTCACTGGCTATTCTGGCTCTTGCTCTTGCAAAGCCTTATCCCGTACCCGCAGCCCGCGGGAGATGCTTTGGATGAGGCGAGGCGTCTGAGCATGGAGGTGCATGCGATGCACCAGGAAGTGGAGAGGATTCTTCTGGAGCGGGAGGTGGAGCAGCTTATGCTGAGGCAGAGTGGAGGGGCCTGGGGAGACCTGCCGTGGTCTGCCTTGCAGCACTGGCAGGTCTGGGATTTTGCTGGGCTCCTGCTCCTTCTCTTGGCCCTAGAGTTTATCTGGAGGAAAAGGAGCCTGAGGAGAGAGGAGCGCCAAGAAGAAAACGATGGTGCCAATGAAGAGGAAGTCAGAAATGCGGCTGCAAACCAAGAAGAAGATGTTGGAAATGAAGAAGAAGAAGAAGAAGCCAATGATGCCAACCGGGAGGAAGTCAACAATGATGATGGCAATGTACAGGAAGTCGGCAATGTTGCTGCAAATGAAGAAGACGGTGTTGGAAATGAAGTTGTCCGTGAGGCTGCAAATGCAGAAAACAACCATGATGCTGCCAATGGAGTCCAAGAAGAAGAGCACGAGGGTGAAGATAACATAGGAAGGATTGCAATGGAGCGCATCCAGTGGCCTGTACAGGACCTGCAGGAAGGCTGTGAGTGGACAACTGACCTGATGGACAATTTTGCCATTTACTTTGGCCACGTCTTGTGCAACAGTTTCTACCCGGTGCTGCAACGAGCCATCGGGGTGGGCAGTGCCTTCGAAGGTTGGAGTCCCCGTGAGCAGGATGTTGTGTACCGTGTGCTGGTACCCATGAATCCTCCCCGAGGCCACTCCTTCCAGCTGGAGCCGTACACTGCGGGGCAGAGGCGCGGGAGGAACTTCCGCGTCCGCGTGCAGCTGGAGTGCACCTGCAGCAGGGAGCAGCAGGGTGAGAACATGCTGTGCTTCCTGCACCAGCCCCAGGAGGAGCTGAGGAGCAATCAGGATGCCAGCCTCCTACACACGCTGTGCACCGGCTCCTACCTCGACGTGCAGAAAACTGCCCGCTGGTTCTACCAACTGGTGAGAGCAATCTGGCCAGCTTTGCCTCAGGCCCACAATTGGCATTTAGTGCTGCTGCCCTCCAGACGCTCCTGCCAATTCCAGGTGAGCAACGGCGCAGCAAGCTTCCGCATTGAGGTGCTGTTTGGGGTGCGGCAAGGCGACTCAGACATCTTTGTGAGCAGCCAGCCTAGGGAGGCCTGCACGCCAAGCACAACATGGCCGGAGAGCTACGCCGTGGCAGAGATGAAGTTCTTCAAGTGCATCGCCAGGCGGGCCCCCCCTGACAGCTTGCACCTCAAATGCCTGCAGTTCTTCAGCTGTCTGCAGCTGGGCTCAGGCTTTTCCACCTACACCATCAAGACCATTGTCATGCACCTCCTGTCCATCATCCCCGTGTCACGGTGGCGCAGGAGAGATTTTGTCAGGCGACTGGTGGATATCAGCGAGGGCCTGCGCTTCTGCGTGCAAGTGAGATGCCTCAACCACTTCATCGTGGGCAACCGGAGCCTTCCTGGGGAGATCAGGGTTCCCCCAGAGGTGCAAATGGCCGAGACGTGCAATCTCTTCCACCACCTGGTGATGGATCCCGTTGCCCACTCCCAGGCGATGAGTGAGTACGTGGATCTGCGAAAGTGGTTCACACGAACCCTGAACGACGAGCACTGAAAGAGCTTCTCCACCTTAGAGCTGTGCTTGTGGGGCCGGCAGCTGGCCGCAGAGAAGCCCCTCATTGTACAGGGGAAAAGAGGGAACAATGTGGGACACAGAGAGGGAAGGGAAAATGCTGTGCAGCAGCACTCTGCCAGCAGCAGCAGCAGCAGCAGCAGCAGCAGCAGCAGCAGCAGCGGTGTCATCTCAACAGTCTCCTCAGCACCGCATGCACTGATGACCAGCTTGGCTACACACATCGGGCACCACGCAAGAGGAAATACTCCGATTCCCTTCTGTGTTCTCTGGGCTCTGTGGGCAGAATCTGCTCCCTGGGCTGCAGCTGACGCAGACCTGAGCGTGCAGAATGTGGAGAGGGCACTGCTCAAGAGGCAGTGGGAATTGCTGCCACACCTTTCCTCTAGAGCAAAAGAACATTTGGGGAGTCAAAGCTGATGGAGCTGAAGAGGCCGTGGCCAGGGGCCTTGTGAGAGAGACTCCCATTAGCACCAGGACTGTAGCTGCCCCCAACTCTTTCTTAGACTCCACTTTCCCTCTGAGAGCTTCACCTTGTGCAAAGATGCGGATCTGCAAATCCCAGAAGGGTTAACGTTTGGAAGGAGCACCGGTGGGATCATCTTGGCCAGGGCTGCTCCAGCAGGGTCTTCCCGCTGTGCCTTGCAAAGGGTTGCCTTCAGATGCTTCTTGACTATGTGCGCTCAGGGAGACTCCACAACCTCTGGGCAATGTGCCGCAGTGCTCGCTCACTGCGCTGAATGCCAGATGTGCTGCACAGCTGCTTGAAGTCAGCAAAGAATTGAAGGGGCTGCTTGAGAAAAACATCAGCTGGGCCTCTCAGCTCTCTTGCCCCTGGCTGCAGCAAGGCCTAAGCACAGAATGACGTCTGCAGTGAAGCAGAGGCCTCTCGGCCCCGTGTTGTTTCCCTGAGGCCCAGAAGAGCACCTGCACCTCTCTAGCGCCATCGGCCTCACTGCCCTTCACTGCGCAGAACAAGCTGTCGTACAAATCTGGTCCTTCAAGGAGAAGAGGATGCGTGCAAAGACTCTGGCCCAGGTCCCACGGCCTCTCCTGCCGCCTCAGCAGGTGCAGGGCCACGGCAGGGTTGATTCTACCTCCTCGTATCATTTCCGTCTCCAAAACAAGTCACCCAGATCTGCACTAAGCCCTACTTGCATATGCCCTTTGCCACTCCTGAGGACACGCACAAACAGAGCGCCTGCCTTACGTGCACGGCCAAAGCCAGCAAAGCCCAGCTGTAACATGCAATTGTTCCCGGCCTTTGGCAAGGGCCAAAACTTAGAGGAGGAAAGAAGCAGGCATGTGGGACAGAAAAAGGAAACAGAAACAGGGAACAAAAGACCAAGAGGAACAATCAGCGCTGCTTGCCCGCCATCAGCCAATGGACGGTGTCTCTCCTTTGTTGGAGTGAGAGCTCCACTGGACTCAGGCCCAGAGGGAAGCCAAAGCACAGGGGTTGAATTAAAACCTCTGGACAAGCTGTGATGCAAGAAGCCACAGCAAAGTGAAATAGAAAGATAGATTTTTTAACTTTTAGTAGAAATATATGCTAAGTGCCTTAAGAATTAAAAAGCTGTAGCAGAGAGCTTAAACTCAGTGCTTGCTGCATGCAGCAGGGTTGCCTTTTCACAGAATTCTTTCCTTTCGACAAAATATAGATAGAATTATACTGTTCACATTTTTTAGATGGAGTGTTCACATAAACAGTAAGAACTGATAGAAACTGTATGCGCAAATCTGTGTAATACCTATGTAACACTTGTGTAAGACTTACGATTGTAAGAATTAGACCAGGATAGGTTAAGAAAAGAAAAACCAGAATCATGTGTTAATCTTGTTGGTCAATTAACAAATATAATCCACACTTCTGCAAGAAAAAATATATATGGAGCATATAGAGGATATAGAAGAAGCGGGTTTTGCCTGCTGTTGCTGCTGCTGCTTGGCTTTATCATGTAACCCCCTTTGAACTCGGCCTTCAAGAAAGCTCTGAGACTATGAAATAAAGAACTTAGCAGAACAGCAGCCTCCTCTGCTCTTTTACCCTGGTCCGAGAAGGAAGGGTAACCCTTTAAAAGCTCCACACTCCTTGTCCCCGGAAGGGACACCTTTGGGTCCGACTGTGTCGGAGCTGGCCTGAAACTGTGTCTCTATAAGAATCTAGATTTTTATTTCATAGATGTATCTATATTGTCTATACATAGTGTATACTCTAAAGTTTATTAATGATCATATATGATAGTAAAGTATAATAAAACAAAGCAATATACTAATCCCTAAGTAACAGAAAAGATACCAAATACATCATTATTCTATGATAAAATAGAATGAAAATGAGAAAATGATCATCTAGATGAAATATGCTAAAAAATAATTAGAAAGCGTTGAGTAGGTAATTAGTTTTAAATAATAACCATAGAACACATATTTAGTGTCACTATCTGTTGTGACACTTATTAATGCTCTTAGTGCATTTATGTCTGGAAAGATTTTAAGAAAATAGATCTATTTATTACATCTCTATGCTAGATTACCTAGATGATATTATTTTTATGCACAAGTCAAGCCTTGTATAGTGTCGCTATCTGCTGGGACATCTACTCATGCTCTGCAGTTAGTGCATTTATGAGTGGAAGGCCAGAAGCTGCTTTGTCCTTGCTTCAATAAACGACAATATTCCAGAATCTGGAGCGTGCAAGACTTGATTGATCTCAGCCAGACCCAGAGCATTGGCAAATCTCAGGCGCTGGCAAGCTGGGCTCGTGAACAGTGTCCTTGAACTCAGCCCAATTTACCGTGCTGTCGCGGGTTCGGTTTGTAACCGGGCAGAAACACCAATTTAGTGTAGTGGTTTGGTCCAAAATACTCATTACTGTTTATTTGCTGTGAGATAAGAATTAGGAGAAATGCAAAGCAGGCACCAAACTTGAAAGAATATAAAGAAGTTTATTAACAGAGCTAAAAGAAGGAAAAAAACATTATACCACCTTCAGAACTCTCCTCCTCCCCCCACCTTCCTCCCTTCTCCCACTGACAATGTGAAAAGACAACCCTTAAGATGTTCAGTCTGTTTACCACTTCCATAATAACCTTGTTTAGTCCATTTAGAAAGAGAAGTCTCTTCTTGCTCGTGCTATGAAAACATTATCACGACGAGAGAGCCGCCCACTTCCAAATATCGTTCAGTCCATTTAGGAAGAGGAGTCTCTCTGCCTGCGTGTGAGTCCTTTCCCCCGACTTGCAGCTTTTCCCGCAACTGCTTTTGAGGGTCCACTCTTGAAGTTTTTTGGGGTACAATTTTAAGGTTGAGCTGTTCAGAAGCAAAAACAGAGGCCCTTCTCCTTCCCTGGGAGCAAAGGGTCTTCATCATCTTCATCGTTAGGACTATCTCTGGGAGCATCTCTAGGGACTGAGGTTTTCTCCTTTCCCGTTTGGAGCAAAAGTCCTCATCTGGTCCATCTCTCCCTGTCCAAACTTCTCATGAAATTACAGCTGCGTCAGCATCTGCCTATCTCAGCGCAGGTGCTTTTGCTTACGAGTTGAACACTCCACCCCCCATATCTTCATGAAATTACAACAGGATACTCTGATATATCATAGCTTCACAAGAGAATTTCAGCTTTAAGCATCTCCTCTCTCTCTTCCCTCAGGTTTTCAGCTCTTCACAGCAGTAAAAGGGTTAATCTCACCTCGGCCTTGCAGCTTTGCAGCTGGAATGTTGAATTTTTCTTATCGCAGTGGAGAGGGGGGAGAGCCGAGCCGCTCCAGCTGCCCACGGCAAGGCAGTGGGGGGGGGGGGGGGGTTCCACGGCTGGAACAGGTCCATCGACTCCAGGATGGCCGTGGCCCAGCCCGGCCTGGCCCAAGCAGGGCCTGGCCAGGCCCGCCGGCCCCCCGCACGGGGCCCGCAGCCACCTGTGCCAGCGCCGGAAACGAGAGAGAGCTTGGAGGGGGAGTTTGCCTATTCTTAAATGTGGATCACAGAGGTGGTCACAACTTTAAGTGGCTTAGAGAATTGTCCATATTCAAACTGGCCAGCTGATAGGTTCTATCAGTTCCCAGAGGAAACTGTAAGCACCCCTTAGCAAGGACATCCCTTCCGGGACTATGCTTGCTAACCTATGACACGTGCTGAAGTGGTTCTAAGCAGAAATGAAGGCCAGCTGCCCCAAGTGATCTGTGATCACAGAATCACAGAAGGCCTTGGCTTGGAAGGCTCCTTGAAAATCGTCTTGTTGCAAGCCTGCTGCCAAGGGCAGGGACACCTCCCACTAGGCCAGGTTGCTCCAAGGCCCGTCCAAGCTGGCCTGGAACGCTGCCAGCCATGGGGCAGCCACAGCTTCTGTGGGCAGCGTGGGCCAGGGCCTCGCCAGCCTCCGAGGCCAGAATTTCTTGCACATCTCCAGCCTAAGGCCACCCTCTGTCAGTGGCAAGCCACTGCCCCGGGGGCTGTGCCTCCAGGCCCTTGGGAACAGCCCCTCTGCAGGTCTCGGCTGGGCCTCGTGCAGGGACTGAAAGGCCGCAGGAAGGTGCCCCCGGAGAAGCCCTTGGAGAGCACTGGGGCCACGAGTGCCAGCATCAGGGCAGCAGGCAGGGCCTGGCGCGGCCGGCGGGGCCAAAGGGCACAGGGCACAGGGCGCTGAGGCCCTGCCAGCTGGAGCTGGCAGCTCCGGTGTGCGGCCGGCAGAGAGCCGTGGGAGATGCGTGCAGCAGCAAGGACACAGGGCTTCTTGATGGGTCAGAAAGCAGAGAAGAGCTTGAGCATGGTCCCCAAAGGATTAGGGCCTCTCCCTGTGCAGAAAAAAATTCACAACACCCGAGGTTTAGTCTGGAAAAGACACACAGGAGTCCTGTCGTGTGATTGCAATAAAGGCAGAGGCCACGGGACTTTTCTCATGGCGTGTCTCCAATTGCTGTGGGGCGCAGCCTCCTTTTTGATCCTAATTTCCAGGTGCATCACCCTCTTCCTTCCCCCATTGCCTGAGGTACTCGGAAGGTACAGACTTCCCAAAGCGCTGTCTCTATGGCCCCCTCTAATATGCACCCTCTGGTTTCTTTAGATACAGATATAGAACCAAACACTATTCTTAACTCTCTTAAGCCTTTGTTCTTCTTCTCTAAGTTCAGGAATTTCACACGGCCTTGGCTGAGCAACAGTGCGTGCCAATCAGTAACATTTTCTAGAAGGGAGAACTTCTTTTGTGCCTTCCCTAGCTGTGAGTCCCTGGCCCTATCGACAAGCACATTTGCGCGGTCTGTGTGTCAAGTTTCTCTTATTCCTTTCATCCCCCTCCAAAAAGGTAGCGAGATCAAGAGCTCAACTGAAGTGCTTCCTCGCCACTTCATGCAGCATGGACAACAAAGTGCAGCAGCTGGGAGTGGTTGCAGGTTGGGAAAGGCGGGACATGGTTGCCATGCCAGAGCCATGGTGGGATGAGTCCCACGCTGGAGCGCTGTAGCCGATGGCTAGAAAGCCTTCAGAAGGGACAGGCAAGGAAGGAGAGGTGCTGGGCTCGGTGTCTGTGTAAGGGAGGGTTCCAACTGTCTCGAGCTTCATGCTGGTGCTGATGGGGTTGAGTATTCATGGGCGAAGGCCAACAAGGCAGATTTTGTGGAGGGGCTCTGGTATAAAGCGGGCAGGCAGCGTGAAGAGGCAGGCAAGATATTCCCTGAGTAGCTGGGAGAAATGTCAGCACCACTCGCCCTTGCTCTCTTTGGAGAGTTCAGTGGAGCAGCTCTAAGTTTCCTGGAGTCTTGGGATGAGTTTTGGGCCCCTCCCATCAAGCAAGACCTTGAGAGGCTGGAGTGTGTGAAGGGAAGGGAAGGGAAGGGAAGGGAAGGGAAGGGAAGGGAAGGGAAGGGAAGGGAAGGGAAGGGAAGGGAAGGGAAGGGAAGGGAAGGGAAGGGAAGGGAAGGGAAGGGAAGGTGCGGGAAGGGAAGGGAAGGGAAGGGAAGGGAAGGGAAGGGAAGGGAAGGGAAGGTGCGGGAAGGGAAGGGAAGGGAAGGGAAGGGAAGGGAAGGGAAGGTGCGGGAAGGGAAGGGAAGGGAAGGGAAGGGAAGGGAAGGGAAGGGAAGGGAAGGGAAGGGAAGGGAAGGGAAGGTGCGGGAAGGGAAGGTGCGGGAAGGGAAGGTGCGGGAAGGGAAGGGAAGGTGCGGGAAGGGAAGGGAAGGGAAGGTGCGGGAAGGGAAGGGAAGGGAAGGTGCGGGAAGGGAAGGTGCGGGAAGGGAAGGTGCGGGAAGGGAAGGGAAGGGAAGGGAAGGGAAGGGAAGGGAAGGGAAGGGAAGGGAAGGGAAGGGAAGGGAAGGGAAGGGAAGGGAAGGGAAGGGAAGGGAAGGGTGCTGGCCAAGAGGCTGGAGAAGAAATCTGATGAGCAGGGGCTGAGGGAGCTGCAGGGGCTGACACTGGAGAAGAGCAGGATCAGAGAGGAACCTTCTCTCTTCCTGCAACTCCCAGACAGGAGGGTGGAGCTAATGCAGGTCAGGCTCTGCTCCCAGGGAACAAGGGACCGGACAAGAGGAAATGGCCTCAAGTTGTGCCAGGAGTGCTTTAGATTGGGTATTAGGGCAAAGGTCCTGTTTGTCTCTGACTCCTGGCAAAGGCTCTAAAAAGTCTCCCCCACGAGGGCAGACACAATTAAGGCGAGGACGGCGTCAACATGGAAACGCTTCCTGGCAGCCCAAAACTCTTCTGCCCACCGACAAGCCATTTGCTGCCACTGGATCACGGGAACGACAGAGCAAAAGCATCACCTTTCTCTCTTCTGGGAGGAGCTGGTTGCACAGCGCAAGCTCCTGACACGGTGCAGATGGTCCCTGAAGGGAGGTTGTAGCCAGCTGCAACCTCCCTTCTATTAGCCCGGGGAACAAAGCATATTTGGACCAGAGGAAATTAGCTCAAGTTGTGCCACAGGAGCTTTAGATTGGATCTCCAGGAACTATTCCCTCAATAAAGAGCACCTCAAGCTTGGGAACAGGCTGCCTAGCAGAAATGGCGGCGTCAGCACCCTCAGCAAGGTTTAAAAGTCACGTGCATGTGGCATTTGGGGAGCTGGCTGATCAGTGGAGTAGGCAGTGTTAAGTTTGCGGTTGGACTGTGTGATCTTCAGGGTCTTTTTCAACCTCGACCACTCAGAGCTTAAAGTGTAGCTCAAGCAGTGTGGAGTCAGGGGTGCCTTCCAGCATGGCGATCTAGGAGATTGCCAGTGGGGAGTAGCTGATAAGAAAGACAAAAGGAAGAGCAAGGGGAGTTCTTCCAAGAAGATTCACTCCAAAGCAGCCTTAACCAGTAGACCAGGGCCACTCTGAGCGCCTGAGCTGGGCTGGGGACAAAGGGTGGTGCTGGCCCGGCTGTGCTGTGCTGTGACCCCTGTGACAGCCCGGGCGACGTGTCACAATGGGGGCAGCTCTAAAAGGCCCCAGCAGGTAACGCTGGCCCTGTATTGCTTGGGCAAGCGGTGAGTGCACACGTGGCGGGGAGGCTGGGCTGGGGACGAGGGCCGGGGCAGAAACGCTGCACCCGAGGCTGGCTTGTCCCCCCGCATGCAGGGACAGCCCCTCATATGGGAGAGCCTTGGGCAGGGCACGGTGCCGCTGCTGCTGCTGGGGCAGCGGGACAGGCCTTGCTGCCTGCCAGCTGTCTGGGGCCCTGTCCTTCCCGGCCCCAGATGCCTGTGATTGCCGTCCCTGCTGCCCCCAGTGGCAGCCGCCTCCCTCCCCGCCCCACTCAAGGCCTTCTCTCCATCCTCCTGCAGACCATGGGTCACTGGCTATTCTGGCTCTTGCTCTTGCAAAGCCTTATCCCGTACCCGCAGCCCGCGGGAGATGCTTTGGATGAGGCGAGGCGTCTGAGCATGGAGGTGCATGCGATGCACCAGGAAGTGGAGAGGATTCTTCTGGAGCGGGAGGTGGAGCAGCTTATGCTGAGGCAGAGTGGAGGGGCCTGGGGAGACCTGCCGTGGTCTGCCTTGCAGCACTGGCAGGTCTGGGATTTTGCTGGGCTCCTGCTCCTTCTCTTGGCCCTAGAGTTTATCTGGAGGAAAAGGAGCCTGAGGAGAGAGGAGCGCCAAGAAGAAAACGATGGTGCCAATGAAGAGGAAGTCAGAAATGCGGCTGCAAACCAAGAAGAAGATGTTGGAAATGAAGAAGAAGAAGAAGAAGCCAATGATGCCAACCGGGAGGAAGTCAACAATGATGATGGCAATGTACAGGAAGTCGGCAATGTTGCTGCAAATGAAGAAGACGGTGTTGGAAATGAAGTTGTCCGTGAGGCTGCAAATGCAGAAAACAACCATGATGCTGCCAATGGAGTCCAAGAAGAAGAGCACGAGGGTGAAGATAACATAGGAAGGATTGCAATGGAGCGCATCCAGTGGCCTGTACAGGACCTGCAGGAAGGCTGTGAGTGGACAACTGACCTGATGGACAATTTTGCCATTTACTTTGGCCACGTCTTGTGCAACAGTTTCTACCCGGTGCTGCAACGAGCCATCGGGGTGGGCAGTGCCTTCGAAGGTTGGAGTCCCCGTGAGCAGGATGTTGTGTACCGTGTGCTGGTACCCATGAATCCTCCCCGAGGCCACTCCTTCCAGCTGGAGCCGTACACTGCGGGGCAGAGGCGCGGGAGGAACTTCCGCGTCCGCGTGCAGCTGGAGTGCACCTGCAGCAGGGAGCAGCAGGGTGAGAACATGCTGTGCTTCCTGCACCAGCCCCAGGAGGAGCTGAGGAGCAATCAGGATGCCAGCCTCCTACACACGCTGTGCACCGGCTCCTACCTCGACGTGCAGAAAACTGCCCGCTGGTTCTACCAACTGGTGAGAGCAATCTGGCCAGCTTTGCCTCAGGCCCACAATTGGCATTTAGTGCTGCTGCCCTCCAGACGCTCCTGCCAATTCCAGGTGAGCAACGGCGCAGCAAGCTTCCGCATTGAGGTGCTGTTTGGGGTGCGGCAAGGCGACTCAGACATCTTTGTGAGCAGCCAGCCTAGGGAGGCCTGCACGCCAAGCACAACATGGCCGGAGAGCTACGCCGTGGCAGAGATGAAGTTCTTCAAGTGCATCGCCAGGCGGGCCCCCCCTGACAGCTTGCACCTCAAATGCCTGCAGTTCTTCAGCTGTCTGCAGCTGGGCTCAGGCTTTTCCACCTACACCATCAAGACCATTGTCATGCACCTCCTGTCCATCATCCCCGTGTCACGGTGGCGCAGGAGAGATTTTGTCAGGCGACTGGTGGATATCAGCGAGGGCCTGCGCTTCTGCGTGCAAGTGAGATGCCTCAACCACTTCATCGTGGGCAACCGGAGCCTTCCTGGGGAGATCAGGGTTCCCCCAGAGGTGCAAATGGCCGAGACGTGCAATCTCTTCCACCACCTGGTGATGGATCCCGTTGCCCACTCCCAGGCGATGAGTGAGTACGTGGATCTGCGAAAGCGGTTCACACGAACCCTGAACGACGAGCACTGAAAGAGCTTCTCCACCTTAGAGCTGTGCTTGTGGGGCCGGCAGCTGGCCGCAGAGAAGCCCCTCATTGTACAGGGGAAAAGAGGGAACAATGTGGGACACAGAGAGGGAAGGGAAAATGCTGTGCAGCAGCACTCTGCCAGCAGCAGCAGCAGCAGCAGCAGCAGCAGCAGCAGCAGCAGCGGTGTCATCTCAACAGTCTCCTCAGCACCGCATGCACTGATGACCAGCTTGGCTACACACATCGGGCACCACGCAAGAGGAAATACTCCGATTCCCTTCTGTGTTCTCTGGGCTCTGTGGGCAGAATCTGCTCCCTGGGCTGCAGCTGACGCAGACCTGAGCGTGCAGAATGTGGAGAGGGCACTGCTCAAGAGGCAGTGGGAATTGCTGCCACACCTTTCCTCTAGAGCAAAAGAACATTTGGGGAGTCAAAGCTGATGGAGCTGAAGAGGCCGTGGCCAGGGGCCTTGTGAGAGAGACTCCCATTAGCACCAGGACTGTAGCTGCCCCCAACTCTTTCTTAGACTCCACTTTCCCTCTGAGAGCTTCACCTTGTGCAAAGATGCGGATCTGCAAATCCCAGAAGGGTTAACGTTTGGAAGGAGCACCGGTGGGATCATCTTGGCCAGGGCTGCTCCAGCAGGGTCTTCCCGCTGTGCCTTGCAAAGGGTTGCCTTCAGATGCTTCTTGACTATGTGCGCTCAGGGAGACTCCACAACCTCTGGGCAATGTGCCGCAGTGCTCGCTCACTGCGCTGAATGCCAGATGTGCTGCACAGCTGCTTGAAGTCAGCAAAGAATTGAAGGGGCTGCTTGAGAAAAACATCAGCTGGGCCTCTCAGCTCTCTTGCCCCTGGCTGCAGCAAGGCCTAAGCACAGAATGACGTCTGCAGTGAAGCAGAGGCCTCTCGGCCCCGTGTTGTTTCCCTGAGGCCCAGAAGAGCACCTGCACCTCTCTAGCGCCATCGGCCTCACTGCCCTTCACTGCGCAGAACAAGCTGTCGTACAAATCTGGTCCTTCAAGGAGAAGAGGATGCGTGCAAAGACTCTGGCCCAGGTCCCACGGCCTCTCCTGCCGCCTCAGCAGGTGCAGGGCCACGGCAGGGTTGATTCTACCTCCTCGTATCATTTCCGTCTCCAAAACAAGTCACCCAGATCTGCACTAAGCCCTACTTGCATATGCCCTTTGCCACTCCTGAGGACACGCACAAACAGAGCGCCTGCCTTACGTGCACGGCCAAAGCCAGCAAAGCCCAGCTGTAACATGCAATTGTTCCCGGCCTTTGGCAAGGGCCAAAACTTAGAGGAGGAAAGAAGCAGGCATGTGGGACAGAAAAAGGAAACAGAAACAGGGAACAAAAGACCAAGAGGAACAATCAGCGCTGCTTGCCCGCCATCAGCCAATGGACGGTGTCTCTCCTTTGTTGGAGTGAGAGCTCCACTGGACTCAGGCCCAGAGGGAAGCCAAAGCACAGGGGTTGAATTAAAACCTCTGGACAAGCTGTGATGCAAGAAGCCACAGCAAAGTGAAATAGAAAGATAGATTTTTTAACTTTTAGTAGAAATATATGCTAAGTGCCTTAAGAATTAAAAAGCTGTAGCAGAGAGCTTAAACTCAGTGCTTGCTGCATGCAGCAGGGTTGCCTTTTCACAGAATTCTTTCCTTTCGACAAAATATAGATAGAATTATACTGTTCACATTTTTTAGATGGAGTGTTCACATAAACAGTAAGAACTGATAGAAACTGTATGCGCAAATCTGTGTAATACCTATGTAACACTTGTGTAAGACTTACGATTGTAAGAATTAGACCAGGATAGGTTAAGAAAAGAAAAACCAGAATCATGTGTTAATCTTGTTGGTCAATTAACAAATATAATCCACACTTCTGCAAGAAAAAATATATATGGAGCATATAGAGGATATAGAAGAAGCGGGTTTTGCCTGCTGTTGCTGCTGCTGCTTGGCTTTATCATGTAACCCCCTTTGAACTCGGCCTTCAAGAAAGCTCTGAGACTATGAAATAAAGAACTTAGCAGAACAGCAGCCTCCTCTGCTCTTTTACCCTGGTCCGAGAAGGAAGGGTAACCCTTTAAAAGCTCCACACTCCTTGTCCCCGGAAGGGACACCTTTGGGTCCGACTGTGTCGGAGCTGGCCTGAAACTGTGTCTCTATAAGAATCTAGATTTTTATTTCATAGATGTATCTATATTGTCTATACATAGTGTATACTCTAAAGTTTATTAATGATCATATATGATAGTAAAGTATAATAAAACAAAGCAATATACTAATCCCTAAGTAACAGAAAAGATACCAAATACATCATTATTCTATGATAAAATAGAATGAAAATGAGAAAATGATCATCTAGATGAAATATGCTAAAAAATAATTAGAAAGCGTTGAGTAGGTAATTAGTTTTAAATAATAACCATAGAACACATATTTAGTGTCACTATCTGTTGTGACACTTATTAATGCTCTTAGTGCATTTATGTCTGGAAAGATTTTAAGAAAATAGATCTATTTATTACATCTCTATGCTAGATTACCTAGATGATATTATTTTTATGCACAAGTCAAGCCTTGTATAGTGTCGCTATCTGCTGGGACATCTACTCATGCTCTGCAGTTAGTGCATTTATGAGTGGAAGGCCAGAAGCTGCTTTGTCCTTGCTTCAATAAACGACAATATTCCAGAATCTGGAGCGTGCAAGACTTGATTGATCTCAGCCAGACCCAGAGCATTGGCAAATCTCAGGCGCTGGCAAGCTGGGCTCGTGAACAGTGTCCTTGAACTCAGCCCAATTTACCGTGCTGTCGCGGGTTCGGTTTGTAACCGGGCAGAAACACCAATTTAGTGTAGTGGTTTGGTCCAAAATACTCATTACTGTTTATTTGCTGTGAGATAAGAATTAGGAGAAATGCAAAGCAGGCACCAAACTTGAAAGAATATAAAGAAGTTTATTAACAGAGCTAAAAGAAGGAAAAAAACATTATACCACCTTCAGAACTCTCCTCCTCCCCCCACCTTCCTCCCTTCTCCCACTGACAATGTGAAAAGACAACCCTTAAGATGTTCAGTCTGTTTACCACTTCCATAATAACCTTGTTTAGTCCATTTAGAAAGAGAAGTCTCTTCTTGCTCGTGCTATGAAAACATTATCACGACGAGAGAGCCGCCCACTTCCAAATATCGTTCAGTCCATTTAGGAAGAGGAGTCTCTCTGCCTGCGTGTGAGTCCTTTCCCCCGACTTGCAGCTTTTCCCGCAACTGCTTTTGAGGGTCCACTCTTGAAGTTTTTTGGGGTACAATTTTAAGGTTGAGCTGTTCAGAAGCAAAAACAGAGGCCCTTCTCCTTCCCTGGGAGCAAAGGGTCTTCATCATCTTCATCGTTAGGACTATCTCTGGGAGCATCTCTAGGGACTGAGGTTTTCTCCTTTCCCGTTTGGAGCAAAAGTCCTCATCTGGTCCATCTCTCCCTGTCCAAACTTCTCATGAAATTACAGCTGCGTCAGCATCTGCCTATCTCAGCGCAGGTGCTTTTGCTTACGAGTTGAACACTCCACCCCCCATATCTTCATGAAATTACAACAGGATACTCTGATATATCATAGCTTCACAAGAGAATTTCAGCTTTAAGCATCTCCTCTCTCTCTTCCCTCAGGTTTTCAGCTCTTCACAGCAGTAAAAGGGTTAATCTCACCTCGGCCTTGCAGCTTTGCAGCTGGAATGTTGAATTTTTCTTATCGCAGTGGAGAGGGGGGAGAGCCGAGCCGCTCCAGCTGCCCACGGCAAGGCAGTGGGGGGGGGGGGGGGGTTCCACGGCTGGAACAGGTCCATCGACTCCAGGATGGCCGTGGCCCAGCCCGGCCTGGCCCAAGCAGGGCCTGGCCAGGCCCGCCGGCCCCCCGCACGGGGCCCGCAGCCACCTGTGCCAGCGCCGGAAACGAGAGAGAGCTTGGAGGGGGAGTTTGCCTATTCTTAAATGTGGATCACAGAGGTGGTCACAACTTTAAGTGGCTTAGAGAATTGTCCATATTCAAACTGGCCAGCTGATAGGTTCTATCAGTTCCCAGAGGAAACTGTAAGCACCCCTTAGCAAGGACATCCCTTCCGGGACTATGCTTGCTAACCTATGACACGTGCTGAAGTGGTTCTAAGCAGAAATGAAGGCCAGCTGCCCCAAGTGATCTGTGATCACAGAATCACAGAAGGCCTTGGCTTGGAAGGCTCCTTGAAAATCGTCTTGTTGCAAGCCTGCTGCCAAGGGCAGGGACACCTCCCACTAGGCCAGGTTGCTCCAAGGCCCGTCCAAGCTGGCCTGGAACGCTGCCAGCCATGGGGCAGCCACAGCTTCTGTGGGCAGCGTGGGCCAGGGCCTCGCCAGCCTCCGAGGCCAGAATTTCTTGCACATCTCCAGCCTAAGGCCACCCTCTGTCAGTGGCAAGCCACTGCCCCTGGGGCTGTGCCTCCAGGCCCTTGGGAACAGCCCCTCTGCAGGTCTCGGCTGGGCCTCGTGCAGGGACTGAAAGGCCGCAGGAAGGTGCCCCCGGAGAAGCCCTTGGAGAGCACTGGGGCCACGAGTGCCAGCATCAGGGCAGCAGGCAGGGCCTGGCGCGGCCGGCGGGGCCAAAGGGCACAGGGCACAGGGCGCTGAGGCCCTGCCAGCTGGAGCTGGCAGCTCCGGTGTGCGGCCGGCAGAGAGCCGTGGGAGATGCGTGCAGCAGCAAGGACACAGGGCTTCTTGATGGGTCAGAAAGCAGAGAAGAGCTTGAGCATGGTCCCCAAAGGATTAGGGCCTCTCCCTGTGCAGAAAAAAATTCACAACACCCGAGGTTTAGTCTGGAAAAGACACACAGGAGTCCTGTCGTGTGATTGCAATAAAGGCAGAGGCCACGGGACTTTTCTCATGGCGTGTCTCCAATTGCTGTGGGGCGCAGCCTCCTTTTTGATCCTAATTTCCAGGTGCATCACCCTCTTCCTTCCCCCATTGCCTGAGGTACTCGGAAGGTACAGACTTCCCAAAGCGCTGTCTCTATGGCCCCCTCTAATATGCACCCTCTGGTTTCTTTAGATACAGATATAGAACCAAACACTATTCTTAACTCTCTTAAGCCTTTGTTCTTCTTCTCTAAGTTCAGGAATTTCACACGGCCTTGGCTGAGCAACAGTGCGTGCCAATCAGTAACATTTTCTAGAAGGGAGAACTTCTTTTGTGCCTTCCCTAGCTGTGAGTCCCTGGCCCTATCGACAAGCACATTTGCGCGGTCTGTGTGTCAAGTTTCTCTTATTCCTTTCATCCCCCTCCAAAAAGGTAGCGAGATCAAGAGCTCAACTGAAGTGCTTCCTCGCCACTTCATGCAGCATGGACAACAAAGTGCAGCAGCTGGGAGTGGTTGCAGGTTGGGAAAGGCGGGACATGGTTGCCATGCCAGAGCCATGGTGGGATGAGTCCCACGCTGGAGCGCTGTAGCCGATGGCTAGAAAGCCTTCAGAAGGGACAGGCAAGGAAGGAGAGGTGCTGGGCTCGGTGTCTGTGTAAGGGAGGGTTCCAACTGTCTCGAGCTTCATGCTGGTGCTGATGGGGTTGAGTATTCATGGGCGAAGGCCAACAAGGCAGATTTTGTGGAGGGGCTCTGGTATAAAGCGGGCAGGCAGCGTGAAGAGGCAGGCAAGATATTCCCTGAGTAGCTGGGAGAAATGTCAGCACCACTCGCCCTTGCTCTCTTTGGAGAGTTCAGTGGAGCAGCTCTAAGTTTCCTGGAGTCTTGGGATGAGTTTTGGGCCCCTCCCATCAAGCAAGACCTTGAGAGGCTGGAGTGTGTGAAGGGAAGGGAAGGGAAGGGAAGGGAAGGGAAGGTGCGGGAAGGTGCGGGAAGGTGCGGGAAGGTGCGGGAAGGGAAGGGAAGGGAAGGGAAGGGAAGGGAAGGGAAGGGAAGGGAAGGGAAGGGAAGGGAAGGGAAGGGAAGGGAAGGGAAGGTGCGGGAAGGGAAGGGAAGGGAAGGGAAGGGAAGGGAAGGTGCGGGAAGGGAAGGGAAGGGAAGGGAAGGGAAGGGAAGGGAAGGGAAGGGAAGGGAAGGGAAGGGAAGGGAAGGGAAGGGAAGGGAAGGGAAGGGAAGGGAAGGGAAGGTGCGGGAAGGGAAGGGAAGGGAAGGGAAGGGAAGGGAAGGTGCGGGAAGGGAAGGGAAGGGAAGGGAAGGGAAGGGAAGGGAAGGGAAGGGAAGGGAAGGGAAGGGAAGGGAAGGGAAGGGAAGGGAAGGGAAGGGAAGGGAAGGGAAGGGAAGGTGCGGGAAGGGAAGGGAAGGGAAGGGAAGGGAAGGGAAGGGAAGGGAAGGTGCGGGAAGGGAAGGGAAGGGAAGGGAAGGGAAGGGAAGGGAAGGGAAGGGAAGGGAAGGGAAGGGAAGGGAAGGGTGCTGGCCAAGAGGCTGGAGAAGAAATCTGATGAGCAGGGGCTGAGGGAGCTGCAGGGGCTGACACTGGAGAAGAGCAGGATCAGAGAGGAACCTTCTCTCTTCCTGCAACTCCCAGACAGGAGGGTGGAGCTAATGCAGGTCAGGCTCTGCTCCCAGGGAACAAGGGACCGGACAAGAGGAAATGGCCTCAAGTTGTGCCAGGAGTGCTTTAGATTGGGTATTAGGGCAAAGGTCCTGTTTGTCTCTGACTCCTGGCAAAGGCTCTAAAAAGTCTCCCCCACGAGGGCAGACACAATTAAGGCGAGGACGGCGTCAACATGGAAACGCTTCCTGGCAGCCCAAAACTCTTCTGCCCACCGACAAGCCATTTGCTGCCACTGGATCACGGGAACGACAGAGCAAAAGCATCACCTTTCTCTCTTCTGGGAGGAGCTGGTTGCACAGCGCAAGCTCCTGACACGGTGCAGATGGTCCCTGAAGGGAGGTTGTAGCCAGCTGCAACCTCCCTTCTATTAGCCCGGGGAACAAAGCATATTTGGACCAGAGGAAATTAGCTCAAGTTGTGCCACAGGAGCTTTAGATTGGATCTCCAGGAACTATTCCCTCAATAAAGAGCACCTCAAGCTTGGGAACAGGCTGCCTAGCAGAAATGGCGGCGTCAGCACCCTCAGCAAGGTTTAAAAGTCACGTGCATGTGGCATTTGGGGAGCTGGCTGATCAGTGGAGTAGGCAGTGTTAAGTTTGCGGTTGGACTGTGTGATCTTCAGGGTCTTTTTCAACCTCGACCACTCAGAGCTTAAAGTGTAGCTCAAGCAGTGTGGAGTCAGGGGTGCCTTCCAGCATGGCGATCTAGGAGATTGCCAGTGGGGAGTAGCTGATAAGAAAGACAAAAGGAAGAGCAAGGGGAGTTCTTCCAAGAAGATTCACTCCAAAGCAGCCTTAACCAGTAGACCAGGGCCACTCTGAGCGCCTGAGCTGGGCTGGGGACAAAGGGTGGTGCTGGCCCGGCTGTGCTGTGCTGTGACCCCTGTGACAGCCCGGGCGACGTGTCACAATGGGGGCAGCTCTAAAAGGCCCCAGCAGGTAACGCTGGCCCTGTATTGCTTGGGCAAGCGGTGAGTGCACACGTGGCGGGGAGGCTGGGCTGGGGACGAGGGCCGGGGCAGAAACGCTGCACCCGAGGCTGGCTTGTCCCCCCGCATGCAGGGACAGCCCCTCATATGGGAGAGCCTTGGGCAGGGCACGGTGCCGCTGCTGCTGCTGGGGCAGCGGGACAGGCCTTGCTGCCTGCCAGCTGTCTGGGGCCCTGTCCTTCCCGGCCCCAGATGCCTGTGATTGCCGTCCCTGCTGCCCCCAGTGGCAGCCGCCTCCCTCCCCGCCCCACTCAAGGCCTTCTCTCCATCCTCCTGCAGACCATGGGTCACTGGCTATTCTGGCTCTTGCTCTTGCAAAGCCTTATCCCGTACCCGCAGCCCGCGGGAGATGCTTTGGATGAGGCGAGGCGTCTGAGCATGGAGGTGCATGCGATGCACCAGGAAGTGGAGAGGATTCTTCTGGAGCGGGAGGTGGAGCAGCTTATGCTGAGGCAGAGTGGAGGGGCCTGGGGAGACCTGCCGTGGTCTGCCTTGCAGCACTGGCAGGTCTGGGATTTTGCTGGGCTCCTGCTCCTTCTCTTGGCCCTAGAGTTTATCTGGAGGAAAAGGAGCCTGAGGAGAGAGGAGCGCCAAGAAGAAAACGATGGTGCCAATGAAGAGGAAGTCAGAAATGCGGCTGCAAACCAAGAAGAAGATGTTGGAAATGAAGAAGAAGAAGAAGAAGCCAATGATGCCAACCGGGAGGAAGTCAACAATGATGATGGCAATGTACAGGAAGTCGGCAATGTTGCTGCAAATGAAGAAGACGGTGTTGGAAATGAAGTTGTCCGTGAGGCTGCAAATGCAGAAAACAACCATGATGCTGCCAATGGAGTCCAAGAAGAAGAGCACGAGGGTGAAGATAACATAGGAAGGATTGCAATGGAGCGCATCCAGTGGCCTGTACAGGACCTGCAGGAAGGCTGTGAGTGGACAACTGACCTGATGGACAATTTTGCCATTTACTTTGGCCACGTCTTGTGCAACAGTTTCTACCCGGTGCTGCAACGAGCCATCGGGGTGGGCAGTGCCTTCGAAGGTTGGAGTCCCCGTGAGCAGGATGTTGTGTACCGTGTGCTGGTACCCATGAATCCTCCCCGAGGCCACTCCTTCCAGCTGGAGCCGTACACTGCGGGGCAGAGGCGCGGGAGGAACTTCCGCGTCCGCGTGCAGCTGGAGTGCACCTGCAGCAGGGAGCAGCAGGGTGAGAACATGCTGTGCTTCCTGCACCAGCCCCAGGAGGAGCTGAGGAGCAATCAGGATGCCAGCCTCCTACACACGCTGTGCACCGGCTCCTACCTCGACGTGCAGAAAACTGCCCGCTGGTTCTACCAACTGGTGAGAGCAATCTGGCCAGCTTTGCCTCAGGCCCACAATTGGCATTTAGTGCTGCTGCCCTCCAGACGCTCCTGCCAATTCCAGGTGAGCAACGGCGCAGCAAGCTTCCGCATTGAGGTGCTGTTTGGGGTGCGGCAAGGCGACTCAGACATCTTTGTGAGCAGCCAGCCTAGGGAGGCCTGCACGCCAAGCACAACATGGCCGGAGAGCTACGCCGTGGCAGAGATGAAGTTCTTCAAGTGCATCGCCAGGCGGGCCCCCCCTGACAGCTTGCACCTCAAATGCCTGCAGTTCTTCAGCTGTCTGCAGCTGGGCTCAGGCTTTTCCACCTACACCATCAAGACCATTGTCATGCACCTCCTGTCCATCATCCCCGTGTCACGGTGGCGCAGGAGAGATTTTGTCAGGCGACTGGTGGATATCAGCGAGGGCCTGCGCTTCTGCGTGCAAGTGAGATGCCTCAACCACTTCATCGTGGGCAACCGGAGCCTTCCTGGGGAGATCAGGGTTCCCCCAGAGGTGCAAATGGCCGAGACGTGCAATCTCTTCCACCACCTGGTGATGGATCCCGTTGCCCACTCCCAGGCGATGAGTGAGTACGTGGATCTGCGAAAGCGGTTCACACGAACCCTGAACGACGAGCACTGAAAGAGCTTCTCCACCTTAGAGCTGTGCTTGTGGGGCCGGCAGCTGGCCGCAGAGAAGCCCCTCATTGTACAGGGGAAAAGAGGGAACAATGTGGGACACAGAGAGGGAAGGGAAAATGCTGTGCAGCAGCACTCTGCCAGCAGCAGCAGCAGCAGCAGCAGCAGCAGCAGCGGTGTCATCTCAACAGTCTCCTCAGCACCGCATGCACTGATGACCAGCTTGGCTACACACATCGGGCACCACGCAAGAGGAAATACTCCGATTCCCTTCTGTGTTCTCTGGGCTCTGTGGGCAGAATCTGCTCCCTGGGCTGCAGCTGACGCAGACCTGAGCGTGCAGAATGTGGAGAGGGCACTGCTCAAGAGGCAGTGGGAATTGCTGCCACACCTTTCCTCTAGAGCAAAAGAACATTTGGGGAGTCAAAGCTGATGGAGCTGAAGAGGCCGTGGCCAGGGGCCTTGTGAGAGAGACTCCCATTAGCACCAGGACTGTAGCTGCCCCCAACTCTTTCTTAGACTCCACTTTCCCTCTGAGAGCTTCACCTTGTGCAAAGATGCGGATCTGCAAATCCCAGAAGGGTTAACGTTTGGAAGGAGCACCGGTGGGATCATCTTGGCCAGGGCTGCTCCAGCAGGGTCTTCCCGCTGTGCCTTGCAAAGGGTTGCCTTCAGATGCTTCTTGACTATGTGCGCTCAGGGAGACTCCACAACCTCTGGGCAATGTGCCGCAGTGCTCGCTCACTGCGCTGAATGCCAGATGTGCTGCACAGCTGCTTGAAGTCAGCAAAGAATTGAAGGGGCTGCTTGAGAAAAACATCAGCTGGGCCTCTCAGCTCTCTTGCCCCTGGCTGCAGCAAGGCCTAAGCACAGAATGACGTCTGCAGTGAAGCAGAGGCCTCTCGGCCCCGTGTTGTTTCCCTGAGGCCCAGAAGAGCACCTGCACCTCTCTAGCGCCATCGGCCTCACTGCCCTTCACTGCGCAGAACAAGCTGTCGTACAAATCTGGTCCTTCAAGGAGAAGAGGATGCGTGCAAAGACTCTGGCCCAGGTCCCACGGCCTCTCCTGCCGCCTCAGCAGGTGCAGGGCCATGGCAGGGTTGATTCTACCTCCTCGTATCATTTCCATCTCCAAAACAAGTCACCCAGATCTGCACTAAGCCCTACTTGCATATGCCCTTTGCCACTCCTGAGGACACGCACAAACAGAGCGCCTGCCTTACGTGCACGGCCAAAGCCAGCAAAGCCCAGCTGTAACATGCAATTGTTCCCGGCCTTTGGCAAGGGCCAAAACTTAGAGGAGGAAAGAAGCAGGCATGTGGGACAGAAAAAGGAAACAGAAACAGGGAACAAAAGACCAAGAGGAACAATCAGCGCTGCTTGCCCGCCATCAGCCAATGGACGGTGTCTCTCCTTTGTTGGAGTGAGAGCTCCACTGGACTCAGGCCCAGAGGGAAGCCAAAGCACAGGGGTTGAATTAAAACCTCTGGACAAGCTGTGATGCAAGAAGCCACAGCAAAGTGAAATAGAAAGATAGATTTTTTAACTTTTAGTAGAAATATATGCTAAGTGCCTTAAGAATTAAAAAGCTGTAGCAGAGAGCTTAAACTCAGTGCTTGCTGCATGCAGCAGGGTTGCCTTTTCACAGAATTCTTTCCTTTCGACAAAATATAGATAGAATTATACTGTTCACATTTTTTAGATGGAGTGTTCACATAAACAGTAAGAACTGATAGAAACTGTATGCGCAAATCTGTGTAATACCTATGTAACACTTGTGTAAGACTTACGATTGTAAGAATTAGACCAGGATAGGTTAAGAAAAGAAAAACCAGAATCATGTGTTAATCTTGTTGGTCAATTAACAAATATAATCCACACTTCTGCAAGAAAAAATATATATGGAGCATATAGAGGATATAGAAGAAGCGGGTTTTGCCTGCTGTTGCTGCTGCTGCTTGGCTTTATCATGTAACCCCCTTTGAACTCGGCCTTCAAGAAAGCTCTGAGACTATGAAATAAAGAACTTAGCAGAACAGCAGCCTCCTCTGCTCTTTTACCCTGGTCCGAGAAGGAAGGGTAACCCTTTAAAAGCTCCACACTCCTTGTCCCCGGAAGGGACACCTTTGGGTCCGACTGTGTCGGAGCTGGCCTGAAACTGTGTCTCTATAAGAATCTAGATTTTTATTTCATAGATGTATCTATATTGTCTATACATAGTGTATACTCTAAAGTTTATTAATGATCATATATGATAGTAAAGTATAATAAAACAAAGCAATATACTAATCCCTAAGTAACAGAAAAGATACCAAATACATCATTATTCTATGATAAAATAGAATGAAAATGAGAAAATGATCATCTAGATGAAATATGCTAAAAAATAATTAGAAAGCGTTGAGTAGGTAATTAGTTTTAAATAATAACCATAGAACACATATTTAGTGTCACTATCTGTTGTGACACTTATTAATGCTCTTAGTGCATTTATGTCTGGAAAGATTTTAAGAAAATAGATCTATTTATTACATCTCTATGCTAGATTACCTAGATGATATTATTTTTATGCACAAGTCAAGCCTTGTATAGTGTCGCTATCTGCTGGGACATCTACTCATGCTCTGCAGTTAGTGCATTTATGAGTGGAAGGCCAGAAGCTGCTTTGTCCTTGCTTCAATAAACGACAATATTCCAGAATCTGGAGCGTGCAAGACTTGATTGATCTCAGCCAGACCCAGAGCATTGGCAAATCTCAGGCGCTGGCAAGCTGGGCTCGTGAACAGTGTCCTTGAACTCAGCCCAATTTACCGTGCTGTCGCGGGTTCGGTTTGTAACCGGGCAGAAACACCAATTTAGTGTAGTGGTTTGGTCCAAAATACTCATTACTGTTTATTTGCTGTGAGATAAGAATTAGGAGAAATGCAAAGCAGGCACCAAACTTGAAAGAATATAAAGAAGTTTATTAACAGAGCTAAAAGAAGGAAAAAAACATTATACCACCTTCAGAACTCTCCTCCTCCCCCCACCTTCCTCCCTTCTCCCACTGACAATGTGAAAAGACAACCCTTAAGATGTTCAGTCTGTTTACCACTTCCATAATAACCTTGTTTAGTCCATTTAGAAAGAGAAGTCTCTTCTTGCTCGTGCTATGAAAACATTATCACGACGAGAGAGCCGCCCACTTCCAAATATCGTTCAGTCCATTTAGGAAGAGGAGTCTCTCTGCCTGCGTGTGAGTCCTTTCCCCCGACTTGCAGCTTTTCCCGCAACTGCTTTTGAGGGTCCACTCTTGAAGTTTTTTGGGGTACAATTTTAAGGTTGAGCTGTTCAGAAGCAAAAACAGAGGCCCTTCTCCTTCCCTGGGAGCAAAGGGTCTTCATCATCTTCATCGTTAGGACTATCTCTGGGAGCATCTCTAGGGACTGAGGTTTTCTCCTTTCCCGTTTGGAGCAAAAGTCCTCATCTGGTCCATCTCTCCCTGTCCAAACTTCTCATGAAATTACAGCTGCGTCAGCATCTGCCTATCTCAGCGCAGGTGCTTTTGCTTACGAGTTGAACACTCCACCCCCCATATCTTCATGAAATTACAACAGGATACTCTGATATATCATAGCTTCACAAGAGAATTTCAGCTTTAAGCATCTCCTCTCTCTCTTCCCTCAGGTTTTCAGCTCTTCACAGCAGTAAAAGGGTTAATCTCACCTCGGCCTTGCAGCTTTGCAGCTGGAATGTTGAATTTTTCTTATCGCAGTGGAGAGGGGGGAGAGCCGAGCCGCTCCAGCTGCCCACGGCAAGGCAGTGGGGGGGGGGGGGGGGTTCCACGGCTGGAACAGGTCCATCGACTCCAGGATGGCCGTGGCCCAGCCCGGCCTGGCCCAAGCAGGGCCTGGCCAGGCCCGCCGGCCCCCCGCACGGGGCCCGCAGCCACCTGTGCCAGCGCCGGAAACGAGAGAGAGCTTGGAGGGGGAGTTTGCCTATTCTTAAATGTGGATCACAGAGGTGGTCACAACTTTAAGTGGCTTAGAGAATTGTCCATATTCAAACTGGCCAGCTGATAGGTTCTATCAGTTCCCAGAGGAAACTGTAAGCACCCCTTAGCAAGGACATCCCTTCCGGGACTATGCTTGCTAACCTATGACACGTGCTGAAGTGGTTCTAAGCAGAAATGAAGGCCAGCTGCCCCAAGTGATCTGTGATCACAGAATCACAGAAGGCCTTGGCTTGGAAGGCTCCTTGAAAATCGTCTTGTTGCAAGCCTGCTGCCAAGGGCAGGGACACCTCCCACTAGGCCAGGTTGCTCCAAGGCCCGTCCAAGCTGGCCTGGAACGCTGCCAGCCATGGGGCAGCCACAGCTTCTGTGGGCAGCGTGGGCCAGGGCCTCGCCAGCCTCCGAGGCCAGAATTTCTTGCACATCTCCAGCCTAAGGCCACCCTCTGTCAGTGGCAAGCCACTGCCCCGGGGGCTGTGCCTCCAGGCCCTTGGGAACAGCCCCTCTGCAGGTCTCGGCTGGGCCTCGTGCAGGGACTGAAAGGCCGCAGGAAGGTGCCCCCGGAGAAGCCCTTGGAGAGCACTGGGGCCACGAGTGCCAGCATCAGGGCAGCAGGCAGGGCCTGGCGCGGCCGGCGGGGCCAAAGGGCACAGGGCACAGGGCGCTGAGGCCCTGCCAGCTGGAGCTGGCAGCTCCGGTGTGCGGCCGGCAGAGAGCCGTGGGAGATGCGTGCAGCAGCAAGGACACAGGGCTTCTTGATGGGTCAGAAAGCAGAGAAGAGCTTGAGCATGGTCCCCAAAGGATTAGGGCCTCTCCCTGTGCAGAAAAAAATTCACAACACCCGAGGTTTAGTCTGGAAAAGACACACAGGAGTCCTGTCGTGTGATTGCAATAAAGGCAGAGGCCACGGGACTTTTCTCATGGCGTGTCTCCAATTGCTGTGGGGCGCAGCCTCCTTTTTGATCCTAATTTCCAGGTGCATCACCCTCTTCCTTCCCCCATTGCCTGAGGTACTCGGAAGGTACAGACTTCCCAAAGCGCTGTCTCTATGGCCCCCTCTAATATGCACCCTCTGGTTTCTTTAGATACAGATATAGAACCAAACACTATTCTTAACTCTCTTAAGCCTTTGTTCTTCTTCTCTAAGTTCAGGAATTTCACACGGCCTTGGCTGAGCAACAGTGCGTGCCAATCAGTAACATTTTCTAGAAGGGAGAACTTCTTTTGTGCCTTCCCTAGCTGTGAGTCCCTGGCCCTATCGACAAGCACATTTGCGCGGTCTGTGTGTCAAGTTTCTCTTATTCCTTTCATCCCCCTCCAAAAAGGTAGCGAGATCAAGAGCTCAACTGAAGTGCTTCCTCGCCACTTCATGCAGCATGGACAACAAAGTGCAGCAGCTGGGAGTGGTTGCAGGTTGGGAAAGGCGGGACATGGTTGCCATGCCAGAGCCATGGTGGGATGAGTCCCACGCTGGAGCGCTGTAGCCGATGGCTAGAAAGCCTTCAGAAGGGACAGGCAAGGAAGGAGAGGTGCTGGGCTCGGTGTCTGTGTAAGGGAGGGTTCCAACTGTCTCGAGCTTCATGCTGGTGCTGATGGGGTTGAGTATTCATGGGCGAAGGCCAACAAGGCAGATTTTGTGGAGGGGCTCTGGTATAAAGCGGGCAGGCAGCGTGAAGAGGCAGGCAAGATATTCCCTGAGTAGCTGGGAGAAATGTCAGCACCACTCGCCCTTGCTCTCTTTGGAGAGTTCAGTGGAGCAGCTCTAAGTTTCCTGGAGTCTTGGGATGAGTTTTGGGCCCCTCCCATCAAGCAAGACCTTGAGAGGCTGGAGTGTGTGAAGGGAAGGGAAGGGAAGGGAAGGGAAGGGAAGGGAAGGGAAGGGAAGGTGCGGGAAGGTGCGGGAAGGTGCGGGAAGGTGCGGGAAGGGAAGGGAAGGGAAGGGAAGGGAAGGGAAGGGAAGGGAAGGGAAGGGAAGGGAAGGGAAGGGAAGGGAAGGGAAGGTGCGGGAAGGGAAGGGAAGGGAAGGGAAGGGAAGGGAAGGGAAGGGAAGGGAAGGGAAGGGAAGGGAAGGGAAGGGAAGGGAAGGGAAGGGAAGGGAAGGGAAGGGAAGGGAAGGGAAGGGAAGGGAAGGGAAGGGAAGGGAAGGGAAGGGAAGGGAAGGGAAGGGAAGGGAAGGGAAGGGAAGGGAAGGGAAGGTGCGGGAAGGGAAGGGAAGGGAAGGGAAGGGAAGGGAAGGGAAGGTGCGGGAAGGGAAGGGAAGGGAAGGGAAGGGAAGGGAAGGGAAGGGAAGGGAAGGGAAGGGAAGGGAAGGGAAGGGAAGGGAAGGGAAGGGAAGGGAAGGGAAGGGAAGGGTGCTGGCCAAGAGGCTGGAGAAGAAATCTGATGAGCAGGGGCTGAGGGAGCTGCAGGGGCTGACACTGGAGAAGAGCAGGATCAGAGAGGAACCTTCTCTCTTCCTGCAACTCCCAGACAGGAGGGTGGAGCTAATGCAGGTCAGGCTCTGCTCCCAGGGAACAAGGGACCGGACAAGAGGAAATGGCCTCAAGTTGTGCCAGGAGTGCTTTAGATTGGGTATTAGGGCAAAGGTCCTGTTTGTCTCTGACTCCTGGCAAAGGCTCTAAAAAGTCTCCCCCACGAGGGCAGACACAATTAAGGCGAGGACGGCGTCAACATGGAAACGCTTCCTGGCAGCCCAAAACTCTTCTGCCCACCGACAAGCCATTTGCTGCCACTGGATCACGGGAACGACAGAGCAAAAGCATCACCTTTCTCTCTTCTGGGAGGAGCTGGTTGCACAGCGCAAGCTCCTGACACGGTGCAGATGGTCCCTGAAGGGAGGTTGTAGCCAGCTGCAACCTCCCTTCTATTAGCCCGGGGAACAAAGCATATTTGGACCAGAGGAAATTAGCTCAAGTTGTGCCACAGGAGCTTTAGATTGGATCTCCAGGAACTATTCCCTCAATAAAGAGCACCTCAAGCTTGGGAACAGGCTGCCTAGCAGAAATGGCGGCGTCAGCACCCTCAGCAAGGTTTAAAAGTCACGTGCATGTGGCATTTGGGGAGCTGGCTGATCAGTGGAGTAGGCAGTGTTAAGTTTGCGGTTGGACTGTGTGATCTTCAGGGTCTTTTTCAACCTCGACCACTCAGAGCTTAAAGTGTAGCTCAAGCAGTGTGGAGTCAGGGGTGCCTTCCAGCATGGCGATCTAGGAGATTGCCAGTGGGGAGTAGCTGATAAGAAAGACAAAAGGAAGAGCAAGGGGAGTTCTTCCAAGAAGATTCACTCCAAAGCAGCCTTAACCAGTAGACCAGGGCCACTCTGAGCGCCTGAGCTGGGCTGGGGACAAAGGGTGGTGCTGGCCCGGCTGTGCTGTGCTGTGACCCCTGTGACAGCCCGGGCGACGTGTCACAATGGGGGCAGCTCTAAAAGGCCCCAGCAGGTAACGCTGGCCCTGTATTGCTTGGGCAAGCGGTGAGTGCACACGTGGCGGGGAGGCTGGGCTGGGGACGAGGGCCGGGGCAGAAACGCTGCACCCGAGGCTGGCTTGTCCCCCCGCATGCAGGGACAGCCCCTCATATGGGAGAGCCTTGGGCAGGGCACGGTGCCGCTGCTGCTGCTGGGGCAGCGGGACAGGCCTTGCTGCCTGCCAGCTGTCTGGGGCCCTGTCCTTCCCGGCCCCAGATGCCTGTGATTGCCGTCCCTGCTGCCCCCAGTGGCAGCCGCCTCCCTCCCCGCCCCACTCAAGGCCTTCTCTCCATCCTCCTGCAGACCATGGGTCACTGGCTATTCTGGCTCTTGCTCTTGCAAAGCCTTATCCCGTACCCGCAGCCCGCGGGAGATGCTTTGGATGAGGCGAGGCGTCTGAGCATGGAGGTGCATGCGATGCACCAGGAAGTGGAGAGGATTCTTCTGGAGCGGGAGGTGGAGCAGCTTATGCTGAGGCAGAGTGGAGGGGCCTGGGGAGACCTGCCGTGGTCTGCCTTGCAGCACTGGCAGGTCTGGGATTTTGCTGGGCTCCTGCTCCTTCTCTTGGCCCTAGAGTTTATCTGGAGGAAAAGGAGCCTGAGGAGAGAGGAGCGCCAAGAAGAAAACGATGGTGCCAATGAAGAGGAAGTCAGAAATGCGGCTGCAAACCAAGAAGAAGATGTTGGAAATGAAGAAGAAGAAGAAGAAGCCAATGATGCCAACCGGGAGGAAGTCAACAATGATGATGGCAATGTACAGGAAGTCGGCAATGTTGCTGCAAATGAAGAAGACGGTGTTGGAAATGAAGTTGTCCGTGAGGCTGCAAATGCAGAAAACAACCATGATGCTGCCAATGGAGTCCAAGAAGAAGAGCACGAGGGTGAAGATAACATAGGAAGGATTGCAATGGAGCGCATCCAGTGGCCTGTACAGGACCTGCAGGAAGGCTGTGAGTGGACAACTGACCTGATGGACAATTTTGCCATTTACTTTGGCCACGTCTTGTGCAACAGTTTCTACCCGGTGCTGCAACGAGCCATCGGGGTGGGCAGTGCCTTCGAAGGTTGGAGTCCCCGTGAGCAGGATGTTGTGTACCGTGTGCTGGTACCCATGAATCCTCCCCGAGGCCACTCCTTCCAGCTGGAGCCGTACACTGCGGGGCAGAGGCGCGGGAGGAACTTCCGCGTCCGCGTGCAGCTGGAGTGCACCTGCAGCAGGGAGCAGCAGGGTGAGAACATGCTGTGCTTCCTGCACCAGCCCCAGGAGGAGCTGAGGAGCAATCAGGATGCCAGCCTCCTACACACGCTGTGCACCGGCTCCTACCTCGACGTGCAGAAAACTGCCCGCTGGTTCTACCAACTGGTGAGAGCAATCTGGCCAGCTTTGCCTCAGGCCCACAATTGGCATTTAGTGCTGCTGCCCTCCAGACGCTCCTGCCAATTCCAGGTGAGCAACGGCGCAGCAAGCTTCCGCATTGAGGTGCTGTTTGGGGTGCGGCAAGGCGACTCAGACATCTTTGTGAGCAGCCAGCCTAGGGAGGCCTGCACGCCAAGCACAACATGGCCGGAGAGCTACGCCGTGGCAGAGATGAAGTTCTTCAAGTGCATCGCCAGGCGGGCCCCCCCTGACAGCTTGCACCTCAAATGCCTGCAGTTCTTCAGCTGTCTGCAGCTGGGCTCAGGCTTTTCCACCTACACCATCAAGACCATTGTCATGCACCTCCTGTCCATCATCCCCGTGTCACGGTGGCGCAGGAGAGATTTTGTCAGGCGACTGGTGGATATCAGCGAGGGCCTGCGCTTCTGCGTGCAAGTGAGATGCCTCAACCACTTCATCGTGGGCAACCGGAGCCTTCCTGGGGAGATCAGGGTTCCCCCAGAGGTGCAAATGGCCGAGACGTGCAATCTCTTCCACCACCTGGTGATGGATCCCGTTGCCCACTCCCAGGCGATGAGTGAGTATGTGGATCTGCGAAAGCGGTTCACACGAACCCTGAACGACGAGCACTGAAAGAGCTTCTCCACCTTAGAGCTGTGCTTGTGGGGCCGGCAGCTGGCCGCAGAGAAGCCCCTCATTGTACAGGGGAAAAGAGGGAACAATGTGGGACACAGAGAGGGAAGGGAAAATGCTGTGCAGCAGCACTCTGCCAGCAGCAGCAGCAGCAGCAGCAGCAGCAGCAGCAGCAGCGGTGTCATCTCAACAGTCTCCTCAGCACCGCGTGCACTGATGACCAGCTTGGCTACACACATCGGGCACCACGCAAGAGGAAATACTCCGATTCCCTTCTGTGTTCTCTGGGCTCTGTGGGCAGAATCTGCTCCCTGGGCTGCAGCTGACGCAGACCTGAGCGTGCAGAATGTGGAGAGGGCACTGCTCAAGAGGCAGTGGGAATTGCTGCCACACCTTTCCTCTAGAGCAAAAGAACATTCGGGGAGTCAAAGCTGATGGAGCTGAAGAGGCCGTGGCCAGGGGCCTTGTGAGAGAGACTCCCATTAGCACCAGGACTGTAGCTGCCCCCAACTCTTTCTTAGACTCCACTTTCCCTCTGAGAGCTTCACCTTGTGCAAAGATGCGGATCTGCAAATCCCAGAAGGGTTAACGTTTGGAAGGAGCACCGGTGGGATCATCTTGGCCAGGGCTGCTCCAGCAGGGTCTTCCCGCTGTGCCTTGCAAAGGGTTGCCTTCAGATGCTTCTTGACTATGTGCGCTCAGGGAGACTCCACAACCTCTGGGCAATGTGCCGCAGTGCTCGCTCACTGCGCTGAATGCCAGATGTGCTGCACAGCTGCTTGAAGTCAGCAAAGAATTGAAGGGGCTGCTTGAGAAAAACATCAGCTGGGCCTCTCAGCTCTCTTGCCCCTGGCTGCAGCAAGGCCTAAGCACAGAATGACGTCTGCAGTGAAGCAGAGGCCTCTCGGCCCCGTGTTGTTTCCCTGAGGCCCAGAAGAGCACCTGCACCTCTCTAGCGCCATCGGCCTCACTGCCCTTCACTGCGCAGAACAAGCTGTCGTACAAATCTGGTCCTTCAAGGAGAAGAGGATGCGTGCAAAGACTCTGGCCCAGGTCCCACGGCCTCTCCTGCCGCCTCAGCAGGTGCAGGGCCACGGCAGGGTTGATTCTACCTCCTCGTATCATTTCCGTCTCCAAAACAAGTCACCCAGATCTGCACTAAGCCCTACTTGCATATGCCCTTTGCCACTCCTGAGGACACGCACAAACAGAGCGCCTGCCTTACGTGCACGGCCAAAGCCAGCAAAGCCCAGCTGTAACATGCAATTGTTCCCGGCCTTTGGCAAGGGCCAAAACTTAGAGGAGGAAAGAAGCAGGCATGTGGGACAGAAAAAGGAAACAGAAACAGGGAACAAAAGACCAAGAGGAACAATCAGCGCTGCTTGCCCGCCATCAGCCAATGGACGGTGTCTCTCCTTTGTTGGAGTGAGAGCTCCACTGGACTCAGGCCCAGAGGGAAGCCAAAGCACAGGGGTTGAATTAAAACCTCTGGACAAGCTGTGATGCAAGAAGCCACAGCAAAGTGAAATAGAAAGATAGATTTTTTAACTTTTAGTAGAAATATATGCTAAGTGCCTTAAGAATTAAAAAGCTGTAGCAGAGAGCTTAAACTCAGTGCTTGCTGCATGCAGCAGGGTTGCCTTTTCACAGAATTCTTTCCTTTCGACAAAATATAGATAGAATTATACTGTTCACATTTTTTAGATGGAGTGTTCACATAAACAGTAAGAACTGATAGAAACTGTATGCGCAAATCTGTGTAATACCTATGTAACACTTGTGTAAGACTTACGATTGTAAGAATTAGACCAGGATAGGTTAAGAAAAGAAAAACCAGAATCATGTGTTAATCTTGTTGGTCAATTAACAAATATAATCCACACTTCTGCAAGAAAAAATATATATGGAGCATATAGAGGATATAGAAGAAGCGGGTTTTGCCTGCTGTTGCTGCTGCTGCTTGGCTTTATCATGTAACCCCCTTTGAACTCGGCCTTCAAGAAAGCTCTGAGACTATGAAATAAAGAACTTAGCAGAACAGCAGCCTCCTCTGCTCTTTTACCCTGGTCCGAGAAGGAAGGGTAACCCTTTAAAAGCTCCACACTCCTTGTCCCCGGAAGGGACACCTTTGGGTCCGACTGTGTCGGAGCTGGCCTGAAACTGTGTCTCTATAAGAATCTAGATTTTTATTTCATAGATGTATCTATATTGTCTATACATAGTGTATACTCTAAAGTTTATTAATGATCATATATGATAGTAAAGTATAATAAAACAAAGCAATATACTAATCCCTAAGTAACAGAAAAGATACCAAATACATCATTATTCTATGATAAAATAGAATGAAAATGAGAAAATGATCATCTAGATGAAATATGCTAAAAAATAATTAGAAAGCGTTGAGTAGGTAATTAGTTTTAAATAATAACCATAGAACACATATTTAGTGTCACTATCTGTTGTGACACTTATTAATGCTCTTAGTGCATTTATGTCTGGAAAGATTTTAAGAAAATAGATCTATTTATTACATCTCTATGCTAGATTACCTAGATGATATTATTTTTATGCACAAGTCAAGCCTTGTATAGTGTCGCTATCTGCTGGGACATCTACTCATGCTCTGCAGTTAGTGCATTTATGAGTGGAAGGCCAGAAGCTGCTTTGTCCTTGCTTCAATAAACGACAATATTCCAGAATCTGGAGCGTGCAAGACTTGATTGATCTCAGCCAGACCCAGAGCATTGGCAAATCTCAGGCGCTGGCAAGCTGGGCTCGTGAACAGTGTCCTTGAACTCAGCCCAATTTACCGTGCTGTCGCGGGTTCGGTTTGTAACCGGGCAGAAACACCAATTTAGTGTAGTGGTTTGGTCCAAAATACTCATTACTGTTTATTTGCTGTGAGATAAGAATTAGGAGAAATGCAAAGCAGGCACCAAACTTGAAAGAATATAAAGAAGTTTATTAACAGAGCTAAAAGAAGGAAAAAAACATTATACCACCTTCAGAACTCTCCTCCTCCCCCCACCTTCCTCCCTTCTCCCACTGACAATGTGAAAAGACAACCCTTAAGATGTTCAGTCTGTTTACCACTTCCATAATAACCTTGTTTAGTCCATTTAGAAAGAGAAGTCTCTTCTTGCTCGTGCTATGAAAACATTATCACGACGAGAGAGCCGCCCACTTCCAAATATCGTTCAGTCCATTTAGGAAGAGGAGTCTCTCTGCCTGCGTGTGAGTCCTTTCCCCCGACTTGCAGCTTTTCCCGCAACTGCTTTTGAGGGTCCACTCTTGAAGTTTTTTGGGGTACAATTTTAAGGTTGAGCTGTTCAGAAGCAAAAACAGAGGCCCTTCTCCTTCCCTGGGAGCAAAGGGTCTTCATCATCTTCATCGTTAGGACTATCTCTGGGAGCATCTCTAGGGACTGAGGTTTTCTCCTTTCCCGTTTGGAGCAAAAGTCCTCATCTGGTCCATCTCTCCCTGTCCAAACTTCTCATGAAATTACAGCTGCGTCAGCATCTGCCTATCTCAGCGCAGGTGCTTTTGCTTACGAGTTGAACACTCCACCCCCCATATCTTCATGAAATTACAACAGGATACTCTGATATATCATAGCTTCACAAGAGAATTTCAGCTTTAAGCATCTCCTCTCTCTCTTCCCTCAGGTTTTCAGCTCTTCACAGCAGTAAAAGGGTTAATCTCACCTCGGCCTTGCAGCTTTGCAGCTGGAATGTTGAATTTTTCTTATCGCAGTGGAGAGGGGGGAGAGCCGAGCCGCTCCAGCTGCCCACGGCAAGGCAGTGGGGGGGGGGGGGGGTTCCACGGCTGGAACAGGTCCATCGACTCCAGGATGGCCGTGGCCCAGCCCGGCCTGGCCCAAGCAGGGCCTGGCCAGGCCCGCCGGCCCCCCGCACGGGGCCCGCAGCCACCTGTGCCAGCGCCGGAAACGAGAGAGAGCTTGGAGGGGGAGTTTGCCTATTCTTAAATGTGGATCACAGAGGTGGTCACAACTTTAAGTGGCTTAGAGAATTGTCCATATTCAAACTGGCCAGCTGATAGGTTCTATCAGTTCCCAGAGGAAACTGTAAGCACCCCTTAGCAAGGACATCCCTTCCGGGACTATGCTTGCTAACCTATGACACGTGCTGAAGTGGTTCTAAGCAGAAATGAAGGCCAGCTGCCCCAAGTGATCTGTGATCACAGAATCACAGAAGGCCTTGGCTTGGAAGGCTCCTTGAAAATCGTCTTGTTGCAAGCCTGCTGCCAAGGGCAGGGACACCTCCCACTAGGCCAGGTTGCTCCAAGGCCCGTCCAAGCTGGCCTGGAACGCTGCCAGCCATGGGGCAGCCACAGCTTCTGTGGGCAGCGTGGGCCAGGGCCTCGCCAGCCTCCGAGGCCAGAATTTCTTGCACATCTCCAGCCTAAGGCCACCCTCTGTCAGTGGCAAGCCACTGCCCCTGGGGCTGTGCCTCCAGGCCCTTGGGAACAGCCCCTCTGCAGGTCTCGGCTGGGCCTCGTGCAGGGACTGAAAGGCCGCAGGAAGGTGCCCCCGGAGAAGCCCTTGGAGAGCACTGGGGCCACGAGTGCCAGCATCAGGGCAGCAGGCAGGGCCTGGCGCGGCCGGCGGGGCCAAAGGGCACAGGGCACAGGGCGCTGAGGCCCTGCCAGCCGGAGCTGGCAGCTCCGGTGTGCGGCCGGCAGAGAGCCGTGGGAGATGCGTGCAGCAGCAAGGACACAGGGCTTCTTGATGGGTCAGAAAGCAGAGAAGAGCTTGAGCATGGTCCCCAAAGGATTAGGGCCTCTCCCTGTGCAGAAAAAAATTCACAACACCCGAGGTTTAGTCTGGAAAAGACACACAGGAGTCCTGTCGTGTGATTGCAATAAAGGCAGAGGCCACGGGACTTTTCTCATGGCGTGTCTCCAATTGCTGTGGGGCGCAGCCTCCTTTTTGATCCTAATTTCCAGGTGCATCACCCTCTTCCTTCCCCCATTGCCTGAGGTACTCGGAAGGTACAGACTTCCCAAAGCGCTGTCTCTATGGCCCCCTCTAATATGCACCCTCTGGTTTCTTTAGATACAGATATAGAACCAAACACTATTCTTAACTCTCTTAAGCCTTTGTTCTTCTTCTCTAAGTTCAGGAATTTCACACGGCCTTGGCTGAGCAACAGTGTGTGCCAATCAGTAACATTTTCTAGAAGGGAGAACTTCTTTTGTGCCTTCCCTAGCTGTGAGTCCCTGGCCCTATCGACAAGCACATTTGCGCGGTCTGTGTGTCAAGTTTCTCTTATTCCTTTCATCCCCCTCCAAAAAGGTAGCGAGATCAAGAGCTCAACTGAAGTGCTTCCTCGCCACTTCATGCAGCATGGACAACAAAGTGCAGCAGCTGGGAGTGGTTGCAGGTTGGGAAAGGCGGGACATGGTTGCCATGCCAGAGCCATGGTGGGATGAGTCCCACGCTGGAGCGCTGTAGCCGATGGCTAGAAAGCCTTCAGAAGGGACAGGCAAGGAAGGAGAGGTGCTGGGCTCGGTGTCTGTGTAAGGGAGGGTTCCAACTGTCTTGAGCTTCATGCTGGTGCTGATGGGGTTGAGTATTCATGGGCGAAGGCCAACAAGGCAGATTTTGTGGAGGGGCTCTGGTATAAAGCGGGCAGGCAGCGTGAAGAGGCAGGCAAGATATTCCCTGAGTAGCTGGGAGAAATGTCAGCACCACTCGCCCTTGCTCTCTTTGGAGAGTTCAGTGGAGCAGCTCTAAGTTTCCTGGAGTCTTGGGATGAGTTTTGGGCCCCTCCCATCAAGCAAGACCTTGAGAGGCTGGAGTGTGTGAAGGGAAGGGAAGGGAAGGGAAGGGAAGGGAAGGGAAGGGAAGGGAAGGGAAGGGAAGGGAAGGGAAGGGAAGGGAAGGGAAGGGAAGGGAAGGGAAGGGAAGGGAAGGGAAGGGAAGGGAAGGGAAGGGAAGGGAAGGGAAGGGAAGGGAAGGGAAGGGAAGGGAAGGGAAGGGAAGGGAAGGGAAGGGAAGGGAAGGGAAGGGAAGGGAAGGGAAGGGAAGGGAAGGGAAGGGAAGGGAAGGGAAGGGAAGGGAAGGGAAGGGAAGGGAAGGGAAGGGAAGGGAAGGTGCGGGAAGGGAAGGGAAGGTGCGGGAAGGGAAGGGAAGGTGCGGGAAGGGAAGGGAAGGGAAGGTGCGGGAAGGGAAGGTGCGGGAAGGGAAGGTGCGGGAAGGGAAGGGAAGGTGCGGGAAGGGAAGGTGCGGGAAGGGAAGGTGCGGGAAGGGAAGGGAAGGGAAGGGAAGGTGCGGGAAGGGAAGGGAAGGGAAGGGAAGGTGCGGGAAGGGAAGGTGCGGGAAGGGAAGGGAAGGTGCGGGAAGGGAAGGGAAGGGAAGGGAAGGGAAGGGAAGGGAAGGGAAGGGAAGGGAAGGGAAGGGAAGGGAAGGGAAGGGAAGGGAAGGGAAGGGAAGGGAAGGGAAGGGAAGGGAAGGGTGCTGGCCAAGAGGCTGGAGAAGAAATCTGATGAGCAGGGGCTGAGGGAGCTGCAGGGGCTGACACTGGAGAAGAGCAGGATCAGAGAGGAACCTTCTCTCTTCCTGCAACTCCCAGACAGGAGGGTGGAGCTAATGCAGGTCAGGCTCTGCTCCCAGGGATCAAGGGACCGGACAAGAGGAAATGGCCTCAAGTTGTGCCAGGAGTGCTTTAGATTGGGTATTAGGGCAAAGGTCCTGTTTGTCTCTGACTCCTGGCAAAGGCTCTAAAAAGTCTCCCCCACGAGGGCAGACACAATTAAGGCGAGGACGGCGTCAACATGGAAACGCTTCCTGGCAGCCCAAAACTCTTCTGCCCACCGACAAGCCATTTGCTGCCACTGGATCACGGGAACGACAGAGCAAAAGCATCACCTTTCTCTCTTCTGGGAGGAGCTGGTTGCACAGCGCAAGCTCCTGACACGGTGCAGATGGTCCCTGAAGGGAGGTTGTAGCCAGCTGCAACCTCCCTTCTATTAGCCCGGGGAACAAAGCATATTTGGACCAGAGGAAATTAGCTCAAGTTGTGCCACAGGAGCTTTAGATTGGATCTCCAGGAACTATTCCCTCAATAAAGAGCACCTCAAGCTTGGGAACAGGCTGCCTAGCAGAAATGGCGGCGTCAGCACCCTCAGCAAGGTTTAAAAGTCACGTGCATGTGGCATTTGGGGAGCTGGCTGATCAGTGGAGTAGGCAGTGTTAAGTTTGCGGTTGGACTGTGTGATCTTCAGGGTCTTTTTCAACCTCGACCACTCAGAGCTTAAAGTGTAGCTCAAGCAGTGTGGAGTCAGGGGTGCCTTCCAGCATGGCGATCTAGGAGATTGCCAGTGGGGAGTAGCTGATAAGAAAGACAAAAGGAAGAGCAAGGGGAGTTCTTCCAAGAAGATTCACTCCAAAGCAGCCTTAACCAGTAGACCAGGGCCACTCTGAGCGCCTGAGCTGGGCTGGGGACAAAGGGTGGTGCTGGCCCGGCTGTGCTGTGCTGTGACCCCTGTGACAGCCCGGGCGACGTGTCACAATGGGGGCAGCTCTAAAAGGCCCCAGCAGGTAACGCTGGCCCTGTATTGCTTGGGCAAGCGGTGAGTGCACACGTGGCGGGGAGGCTGGGCTGGGGACGAGGGCCGGGGCAGAAACGCTGCACCCGAGGCTGGCTTGTCCCCCCGCATGCAGGGACAGCCCCTCATATGGGAGAGCCTTGGGCAGGGCACGGTGCCGCTGCTGCTGCTGGGGCAGCGGGACAGGCCTTGCTGCCTGCCAGCTGTCTGGGGCCCTGTCCTTCCCGGCCCCAGATGCCTGTGATTGCCGTCCCTGCTGCCCCCAGTGGCAGCCGCCTCCCTCCCCGCCCCACTCAAGGCCTTCTCTCCATCCTCCTGCAGACCATGGGTCACTGGCTATTCTGGCTCTTGCTCTTGCAAAGCCTTATCCCGTACCCGCAGCCCGCGGGAGATGCTTTGGATGAGGCGAGGCGTCTGAGCATGGAGGTGCATGCGATGCACCAGGAAGTGGAGAGGATTCTTCTGGAGCGGGAGGTGGAGCAGCTTATGCTGAGGCAGAGTGGAGGGGCCTGGGGAGACCTGCCGTGGTCTGCCTTGCAGCACTGGCAGGTCTGGGATTTTGCTGGGCTCCTGCTCCTTCTCTTGGCCCTAGAGTTTATCTGGAGGAAAAGGAGCCTGAGGAGAGAGGAGCGCCAAGAAGAAAACGATGGTGCCAATGAAGAGGAAGTCAGAAATGCGGCTGCAAACCAAGAAGAAGATGTTGGAAATGAAGAAGAAGAAGAAGAAGCCAATGATGCCAACCGGGAGGAAGTCAACAATGATGATGGCAATGTACAGGAAGTCGGCAATGTTGCTGCAAATGAAGAAGACGGTGTTGGAAATGAAGTTGTCCGTGAGGCTGCAAATGCAGAAAACAACCATGATGCTGCCAATGGAGTCCAAGAAGAAGAGCACGAGGGTGAAGATAACATAGGAAGGATTGCAATGGAGCGCATCCAGTGGCCTGTACAGGACCTGCAGGAAGGCTGTGAGTGGACAACTGACCTGATGGACAATTTTGCCATTTACTTTGGCCACGTCTTGTGCAACAGTTTCTACCCGGTGCTGCAACGAGCCATCGGGGTGGGCAGTGCCTTCGAAGGTTGGAGTCCCCGTGAGCAGGATGTTGTGTACCGTGTGCTGGTACCCATGAATCCTCCCCGAGGCCACTCCTTCCAGCTGGAGCCGTACACTGCGGGGCAGAGGCGCGGGAGGAACTTCCGCGTCCGCGTGCAGCTGGAGTGCACCTGCAGCAGGGAGCAGCAGGGTGAGAACATGCTGTGCTTCCTGCACCAGCCCCAGGAGGAGCTGAGGAGCAATCAGGATGCCAGCCTCCTACACACGCTGTGCACCGGCTCCTACCTCGACGTGCAGAAAACTGCCCGCTGGTTCTACCAACTGGTGAGAGCAATCTGGCCAGCTTTGCCTCAGGCCCACAATTGGCATTTAGTGCTGCTGCCCTCCAGACGCTCCTGCCAATTCCAGGTGAGCAACGGCGCAGCAAGCTTCCGCATTGAGGTGCTGTTTGGGGTGCGGCAAGGCGACTCAGACATCTTTGTGAGCAGCCAGCCTAGGGAGGCCTGCACGCCAAGCACAACATGGCCGGAGAGCTACGCCGTGGCAGAGATGAAGTTCTTCAAGTGCATCGCCAGGCGGGCCCCCCCTGACAGCTTGCACCTCAAATGCCTGCAGTTCTTCAGCTGTCTGCAGCTGGGCTCAGGCTTTTCCACCTACACCATCAAGACCATTGTCATGCACCTCCTGTCCATCATCCCCGTGTCACGGTGGCGCAGGAGAGATTTTGTCAGGCGACTGGTGGATATCAGCGAGGGCCTGCGCTTCTGCGTGCAAGTGAGATGCCTCAACCACTTCATCGTGGGCAACCGGAGCCTTCCTGGGGAGATCAGGGTTCCCCCAGAGGTGCAAATGGCCGAGACGTGCAATCTCTTCCACCACCTGGTGATGGATCCCGTTGCCCACTCCCAGGCGATGAGTGAGTATGTGGATCTGCGAAAGCGGTTCACACGAACCCTGAACGACGAGCACTGAAAGAGCTTCTCCACCTTAGAGCTGTGCTTGTGGGGCCGGCAGCTGGCCGCAGAGAAGCCCCTCATTGTACAGGGGAAAAGAGGGAACAATGTGGGACACAGAGAGGGAAGGGAAAATGCTGTGCAGCAGCACTCTGCCAGCAGCAGCAGCAGCAGCAGCAGCAGCAGCAGCAGCAGCGGTGTCATCTCAACAGTCTCCTCAGCACCGCGTGCACTGATGACCAGCTTGGCTACACACATCGGGCACCACGCAAGAGGAAATACTCCGATTCCCTTCTGTGTTCTCTGGGCTCTGTGGGCAGAATCTGCTCCCTGGGCTGCAGCTGACGCAGACCTGAGCGTGCAGAATGTGGAGAGGGCACTGCTCAAGAGGCAGTGGGAATTGCTGCCACACCTTTCCTCTAGAGCAAAAGAACATTCGGGGAGTCAAAGCTGATGGAGCTGAAGAGGCCGTGGCCAGGGGCCTTGTGAGAGAGACTCCCATTAGCACCAGGACTGTAGCTGCCCCCAACTCTTTCTTAGACTCCACTTTCCCTCTGAGAGCTTCACCTTGTGCAAAGATGCGGATCTGCAAATCCCAGAAGGGTTAACGTTTGGAAGGAGCACCGGTGGGATCATCTTGGCCAGGGCTGCTCCAGCAGGGTCTTCCCGCTGTGCCTTGCAAAGGGTTGCCTTCAGATGCTTCTTGACTATGTGCGCTCAGGGAGACTCCACAACCTCTGGGCAATGTGCCGCAGTGCTCGCTCACTGCGCTGAATGCCAGATGTGCTGCACAGCTGCTTGAAGTCAGCAAAGAATTGAAGGGGCTGCTTGAGAAAAACATCAGCTGGGCCTCTCAGCTCTCTTGCCCCTGGCTGCAGCAAGGCCTAAGCACAGAATGACGTCTGCAGTGAAGCAGAGGCCTCTCGGCCCCGTGTTGTTTCCCTGAGGCCCAGAAGAGCACCTGCACCTCTCTAGCGCCATCGGCCTCACTGCCCTTCACTGCGCAGAACAAGCTGTCGTACAAATCTGGTCCTTCAAGGAGAAGAGGATGCGTGCAAAGACTCTGGCCCAGGTCCCACGGCCTCTCCTGCCGCCTCAGCAGGTGCAGGGCCACGGCAGGGTTGATTCTACCTCCTCGTATCATTTCCGTCTCCAAAACAAGTCACCCAGATCTGCACTAAGCCCTACTTGCATATGCCCTTTGCCACTCCTGAGGACACGCACAAACAGAGCGCCTGCCTTACGTGCACGGCCAAAGCCAGCAAAGCCCAGCTGTAACATGCAATTGTTCCCGGCCTTTGGCAAGGGCCAAAACTTAGAGGAGGAAAGAAGCAGGCATGTGGGACAGAAAAAGGAAACAGAAACAGGGAACAAAAGACCAAGAGGAACAATCAGCGCTGCTTGCCCGCCATCAGCCAATGGACGGTGTCTCTCCTTTGTTGGAGTGAGAGCTCCACTGGACTCAGGCCCAGAGGGAAGCCAAAGCACAGGGGTTGAATTAAAACCTCTGGACAAGCTGTGATGCAAGAAGCCACAGCAAAGTGAAATAGAAAGATAGATTTTTTAACTTTTAGTAGAAATATATGCTAAGTGCCTTAAGAATTAAAAAGCTGTAGCAGAGAGCTTAAACTCAGTGCTTGCTGCATGCAGCAGGGTTGCCTTTTCACAGAATTCTTTCCTTTCGACAAAATATAGATAGAATTATACTGTTCACATTTTTTAGATGGAGTGTTCACATAAACAGTAAGAACTGATAGAAACTGTATGCGCAAATCTGTGTAATACCTATGTAACACTTGTGTAAGACTTACGATTGTAAGAATTAGACCAGGATAGGTTAAGAAAAGAAAAACCAGAATCATGTGTTAATCTTGTTGGTCAATTAACAAATATAATCCACACTTCTGCAAGAAAAAATATATATGGAGCATATAGAGGATATAGAAGAAGCGGGTTTTGCCTGCTGTTGCTGCTGCTGCTTGGCTTTATCATGTAACCCCCTTTGAACTCGGCCTTCAAGAAAGCTCTGAGACTATGAAATAAAGAACTTAGCAGAACAGCAGCCTCCTCTGCTCTTTTACCCTGGTCCGAGAAGGAAGGGTAACCCTTTAAAAGCTCCACACTCCTTGTCCCCGGAAGGGACACCTTTGGGTCCGACTGTGTCGGAGCTGGCCTGAAACTGTGTCTCTATAAGAATCTAGATTTTTATTTCATAGATGTATCTATATTGTCTATACATAGTGTATACTCTAAAGTTTATTAATGATCATATATGATAGTAAAGTATAATAAAACAAAGCAATATACTAATCCCTAAGTAACAGAAAAGATACCAAATACATCATTATTCTATGATAAAATAGAATGAAAATGAGAAAATGATCATCTAGATGAAATATGCTAAAAAATAATTAGAAAGCGTTGAGTAGGTAATTAGTTTTAAATAATAACCATAGAACACATATTTAGTGTCACTATCTGTTGTGACACTTATTAATGCTCTTAGTGCATTTATGTCTGGAAAGATTTTAAGAAAATAGATCTATTTATTACATCTCTATGCTAGATTACCTAGATGATATTATTTTTATGCACAAGTCAAGCCTTGTATAGTGTCGCTATCTGCTGGGACATCTACTCATGCTCTGCAGTTAGTGCATTTATGAGTGGAAGGCCAGAAGCTGCTTTGTCCTTGCTTCAATAAACGACAATATTCCAGAATCTGGAGCGTGCAAGACTTGATTGATCTCAGCCAGACCCAGAGCATTGGCAAATCTCAGGCGCTGGCAAGCTGGGCTCGTGAACAGTGTCCTTGAACTCAGCCCAATTTACCGTGCTGTCGCGGGTTCGGTTTGTAACCGGGCAGAAACACCAATTTAGTGTAGTGGTTTGGTCCAAAATACTCATTACTGTTTATTTGCTGTGAGATAAGAATTAGGAGAAATGCAAAGCAGGCACCAAACTTGAAAGAATATAAAGAAGTTTATTAACAGAGCTAAAAGAAGGAAAAAAACATTATACCACCTTCAGAACTCTCCTCCTCCCCCCACCTTCCTCCCTTCTCCCACTGACAATGTGAAAAGACAACCCTTAAGATGTTCAGTCTGTTTACCACTTCCATAATAACCTTGTTTAGTCCATTTAGAAAGAGAAGTCTCTTCTTGCTCGTGCTATGAAAACATTATCACGACGAGAGAGCCGCCCACTTCCAAATATCGTTCAGTCCATTTAGGAAGAGGAGTCTCTCTGCCTGCGTGTGAGTCCTTTCCCCCGACTTGCAGCTTTTCCCGCAACTGCTTTTGAGGGTCCACTCTTGAAGTTTTTTGGGGTACAATTTTAAGGTTGAGCTGTTCAGAAGCAAAAACAGAGGCCCTTCTCCTTCCCTGGGAGCAAAGGGTCTTCATCATCTTCATCGTTAGGACTATCTCTGGGAGCATCTCTAGGGACTGAGGTTTTCTCCTTTCCCGTTTGGAGCAAAAGTCCTCATCTGGTCCATCTCTCCCTGTCCAAACTTCTCATGAAATTACAGCTGCGTCAGCATCTGCCTATCTCAGCGCAGGTGCTTTTGCTTACGAGTTGAACACTCCACCCCCCATATCTTCATGAAATTACAACAGGATACTCTGATATATCATAGCTTCACAAGAGAATTTCAGCTTTAAGCATCTCCTCTCTCTCTTCCCTCAGGTTTTCAGCTCTTCACAGCAGTAAAAGGGTTAATCTCACCTCGGCCTTGCAGCTTTGCAGCTGGAATGTTGAATTTTTCTTATCGCAGTGGAGAGGGGGGAGAGCCGAGCCGCTCCAGCTGCCCACGGCAAGGCAGTGGGGGGGGGGGGGGGGTTCCACGGCTGGAACAGGTCCATCGACTCCAGGATGGCCGTGGCCCAGCCCGGCCTGGCCCAAGCAGGGCCTGGCCAGGCCCGCCGGCCCCCCGCACGGGGCCCGCAGCCACCTGTGCCAGCGCCGGAAACGAGAGAGAGCTTGGAGGGGGAGTTTGCCTATTCTTAAATGTGGATCACAGAGGTGGTCACAACTTTAAGTGGCTTAGAGAATTGTCCATATTCAAACTGGCCAGCTGATAGGTTCTATCAGTTCCCAGAGGAAACTGTAAGCACCCCTTAGCAAGGACATCCCTTCCGGGACTATGCTTGCTAACCTATGACACGTGCTGAAGTGGTTCTAAGCAGAAATGAAGGCCAGCTGCCCCAAGTGATCTGTGATCACAGAATCACAGAAGGCCTTGGCTTGGAAGGCTCCTTGAAAATCGTCTTGTTGCAAGCCTGCTGCCAAGGGCAGGGACACCTCCCACTAGGCCAGGTTGCTCCAAGGCCCGTCCAAGCTGGCCTGGAACGCTGCCAGCCATGGGGCAGCCACAGCTTCTGTGGGCAGCGTGGGCCAGGGCCTCGCCAGCCTCCGAGGCCAGAATTTCTTGCACATCTCCAGCCTAAGGCCACCCTCTGTCAGTGGCAAGCCACTGCCCCTGGGGCTGTGCCTCCAGGCCCTTGGGAACAGCCCCTCTGCAGGACTCGGCTGGGCCTCGTGCAGGGACTGAAAGGCCGCAGGAAGGTGCCCCCGGAGAAGCCCTTGGAGAGCACTGGGGCCACGAGTGCCAGCATCAGGGCAGCAGGCAGGGCCTGGCGCGGCCGGCGGGGCCAAAGGGCACAGGGCACAGGGCGCTGAGGCCCTGCCAGCCGGAGCTGGCAGCTCCGGTGTGCGGCCGGCAGAGAGCCGTGGGAGATGCGTGCAGCAGCAAGGACACAGGGCTTCTTGATGGGTCAGAAAGCAGAGAAGAGCTTGAGCATGGTCCCCAAAGGATTAGGGCCTCTCCCTGTGCAGAAAAAAATTCACAACACCCGAGGTTTAGTCTGGAAAAGACACACAGGAGTCCTGTCGTGTGATTGCAATAAAGGCAGAGGCCACGGGACTTTTCTCATGGCGTGTCTCCAATTGCTGTGGGGCGCAGCCTCCTTTTTGATCCTAATTTCCAGGTGCATCACCCTCTTCCTTCCCCCATTGCCTGAGGTACTCGGAAGGTACAGACTTCCCAAAGCGCTGTCTCTATGGCCCCCTCTAATATGCACCCTCTGGTTTCTTTAGATACAGATATAGAACCAAACACTATTCTTAACTCTCTTAAGCCTTTGTTCTTCTTCTCTAAGTTCAGGAATTTCACACGGCCTTGGCTGAGCAACAGTGCGTGCCAATCAGTAACATTTTCTAGAAGGGAGAACTTCTTTTGTGCCTTCCCTAGCTGTGAGTCCCTGGCCCTATCGACAAGCACATTTGCGCGGTCTGTGTGTCAAGTTTCTCTTATTCCTTTCATCCCCCTCCAAAAAGGTAGCGAGATCAAGAGCTCAACTGAAGTGCTTCCTCGCCACTTCATGCAGCATGGACAACAAAGTGCAGCAGCTGGGAGTGGTTGCAGGTTGGGAAAGGCGGGACATGGTTGCCATGCCAGAGCCATGGTGGGATGAGTCCCACGCTGGAGCGCTGTAGCCGATGGCTAGAAAGCCTTCAGAAGGGACAGGCAAGGAAGGAGAGGTGCTGGGCTCGGTGTCTGTGTAAGGGAGGGTTCCAACTGTCTTGAGCTTCATGCTGGTGCTGATGGGGTTGAGTATTCATGGGCGAAGGCCAACAAGGCAGATTTTGTGGAGGGGCTCTGGTATAAAGCGGGCAGGCAGCGTGAAGAGGCAGGCAAGATATTCCCTGAGTAGCTGGGAGAAATGTCAGCACCACTCGCCCTTGCTCTCTTTGGAGAGTTCAGTGGAGCAGCTCTAAGTTTCCTGGAGTCTTGGGATGAGTTTTGGGCCCCTCCCATCAAGCAAGACCTTGAGAGGCTGGAGTGTGTGAAGGGAAGGGAAGGGAAGGGAAGGGAAGGGAAGGGAAGGGAAGGGAAGGGAAGGGAAGGGAAGGGAAGGGAAGGGAAGGGAAGGGAAGGGAAGGGAAGGGAAGGGAAGGGAAGGGAAGGGAAGGGAAGGGAAGGGAAGGGAAGGGAAGGGAAGGGAAGGGAAGGGAAGGGAAGGGAAGGGAAGGGAAGGGAAGGGAAGGGAAGGGAAGGGAAGGGAAGGGAAGGGAAGGGAAGGGAAGGGAAGGGAAGGGAAGGGAAGGGAAGGGAAGGGAAGGGAAGGGAAGGGAAGGGAAGGGAAGGGAAGGGAAGGGAAGGGAAGGGAAGGGAAGGGAAGGGAAGGGAAGGGAAGGGAAGGGAAGGGAAGGGAAGGGAAGGGAAGGGAAGGGAAGGGAAGGGAAGGGAAGGGAAGGGAAGGGAAGGGAAGGGAAGGGAAGGGAAGGGAAGGGAAGGGAAGGGAAGGGAAGGGAAGGGAAGGGAAGGGAAGGGAAGGGAAGGGAAGGGAAGGGAAGGGAAGGGAAGGGAAGGGAAGGGAAGGGAAGGGAAGGTGCGGGAAGGGAAGGGAAGGGAAGGTGCGGGAAGGGAAGGTGCGGGAAGGGAAGGTGCGGGAAGGGAAGGGAAGGTGCGGGAAGGGAAGGGAAGGGAAGGTGCGGGAAGGGAAGGGAAGGGAAGGGAAGGTGCGGGAAGGGAAGGTGCGGGAAGGGAAGGGAAGGGAAGGGAAGGGAAGGGAAGGGAAGGGAAGGGAAGGGAAGGGAAGGGAAGGGAAGGGAAGGGAAGGGAAGGGAAGGGAAGGGTGCTGGCCAAGAGGCTGGAGAAGAAATCTGATGAGCAGGGGCTGAGGGAGCTGCAGGGGCTGACACTGGAGAAGAGCAGGATCAGAGAGGAACCTTCTCTCTTCCTGCAACTCCCAGACAGGAGGGTGGAGCTAATGCAGGTCAGGCTCTGCTCCCAGGGATCAAGGGACCGGACAAGAGGAAATGGCCTCAAGTTGTGCCAGGAGTGCTTTAGATTGGGTATTAGGGCAAAGGTCCTGTTTGTCTCTGACTCCTGGCAAAGGCTCTAAAAAGTCTCCCCCACGAGGGCAGACACAATTAAGGCGAGGACGGCGTCAACATGGAAACGCTTCCTGGCAGCCCAAAACTCTTCTGCCCACCGACAAGCCATTTGCTGCCACTGGATCACGGGAACGACAGAGCAAAAGCATCACCTTTCTCTCTTCTGGGAGGAGCTGGTTGCACAGCGCAAGCTCCTGACACGGTGCAGATGGTCCCTGAAGGGAGGTTGTAGCCAGCTGCAACCTCCCTTCTATTAGCCCGGGGAACAAAGCATATTTGGACCAGAGGAAATTAGCTCAAGTTGTGCCACAGGAGCTTTAGATTGGATCTCCAGGAACTATTCCCTCAATAAAGAGCACCTCAAGCTTGGGAACAGGCTGCCTAGCAGAAATGGCGGCGTCAGCACCCTCAGCAAGGTTTAAAAGTCACGTGCATGTGGCATTTGGGGAGCTGGCTGATCAGTGGAGTAGGCAGTGTTAAGTTTGCGGTTGGACTGTGTGATCTTCAGGGTCTTTTTCAACCTCGACCACTCAGAGCTTAAAGTGTAGCTCAAGCAGTGTGGAGTCAGGGGTGCCTTCCAGCATGGCGATCTAGGAGATTGCCAGTGGGGAGTAGCTGATAAGAAAGACAAAAGGAAGAGCAAGGGGAGTTCTTCCAAGAAGATTCACTCCAAAGCAGCCTTAACCAGTAGACCAGGGCCACTCTGAGCGCCTGAGCTGGGCTGGGGACAAAGGGTGGTGCTGGCCCGGCTGTGCTGTGCTGTGACCCCTGTGACAGCCCGGGCGACGTGTCACAATGGGGGCAGCTCTAAAAGGCCCCAGCAGGTAACGCTGGCCCTGTATTGCTTGGGCAAGCGGTGAGTGCACACGTGGCGGGGAGGCTGGGCTGGGGACGAGGGCCGGGGCAGAAACGCTGCACCCGAGGCTGGCTTGTCCCCCCGCATGCAGGGACAGCCCCTCATATGGGAGAGCCTTGGGCAGGGCACGGTGCCGCTGCTGCTGCTGGGGCAGCGGGACAGGCCTTGCTGCCTGCCAGCTGTCTGGGGCCCTGTCCTTCCCGGCCCCAGATGCCTGTGATTGCCGTCCCTGCTGCCCCCAGTGGCAGCCGCCTCCCTCCCCGCCCCACTCAAGGCCTTCTCTCCATCCTCCTGCAGACCATGGGTCACTGGCTATTCTGGCTCTTGCTCTTGCAAAGCCTTATCCCGTACCCGCAGCCCGCGGGAGATGCTTTGGATGAGGCGAGGCGTCTGAGCATGGAGGTGCATGCGATGCACCAGGAAGTGGAGAGGATTCTTCTGGAGCGGGAGGTGGAGCAGCTTATGCTGAGGCAGAGTGGAGGGGCCTGGGGAGACCTGCCGTGGTCTGCCTTGCAGCACTGGCAGGTCTGGGATTTTGCTGGGCTCCTGCTCCTTCTCTTGGCCCTAGAGTTTATCTGGAGGAAAAGGAGCCTGAGGAGAGAGGAGCGCCAAGAAGAAAACGATGGTGCCAATGAAGAGGAAGTCAGAAATGCGGCTGCAAACCAAGAAGAAGATGTTGGAAATGAAGAAGAAGAAGAAGAAGCCAATGATGCCAACCGGGAGGAAGTCAACAATGATGATGGCAATGTACAGGAAGTCGGCAATGTTGCTGCAAATGAAGAAGACGGTGTTGGAAATGAAGTTGTCCGTGAGGCTGCAAATGCAGAAAACAACCATGATGCTGCCAATGGAGTCCAAGAAGAAGAGCACGAGGGTGAAGATAACATAGGAAGGATTGCAATGGAGCGCATCCAGTGGCCTGTACAGGACCTGCAGGAAGGCTGTGAGTGGACAACTGACCTGATGGACAATTTTGCCATTTACTTTGGCCACGTCTTGTGCAACAGTTTCTACCCGGTGCTGCAACGAGCCATCGGGGTGGGCAGTGCCTTCGAAGGTTGGAGTCCCCGTGAGCAGGATGTTGTGTACCGTGTGCTGGTACCCATGAATCCTCCCCGAGGCCACTCCTTCCAGCTGGAGCCGTACACTGCGGGGCAGAGGCGCGGGAGGAACTTCCGCGTCCGCGTGCAGCTGGAGTGCACCTGCAGCAGGGAGCAGCAGGGTGAGAACATGCTGTGCTTCCTGCACCAGCCCCAGGAGGAGCTGAGGAGCAATCAGGATGCCAGCCTCCTACACACGCTGTGCACCGGCTCCTACCTCGACGTGCAGAAAACTGCCCGCTGGTTCTACCAACTGGTGAGAGCAATCTGGCCAGCTTTGCCTCAGGCCCACAATTGGCATTTAGTGCTGCTGCCCTCCAGACGCTCCTGCCAATTCCAGGTGAGCAACGGCGCAGCAAGCTTCCGCATTGAGGTGCTGTTTGGGGTGCGGCAAGGCGACTCAGACATCTTTGTGAGCAGCCAGCCTAGGGAGGCCTGCACGCCAAGCACAACATGGCCGGAGAGCTACGCCGTGGCAGAGATGAAGTTCTTCAAGTGCATCGCCAGGCGGGCCCCCCCTGACAGCTTGCACCTCAAATGCCTGCAGTTCTTCAGCTGTCTGCAGCTGGGCTCAGGCTTTTCCACCTACACCATCAAGACCATTGTCATGCACCTCCTGTCCATCATCCCCGTGTCACGGTGGCGCAGGAGAGATTTTGTCAGGCGACTGGTGGATATCAGCGAGGGCCTGCGCTTCTGCGTGCAAGTGAGATGCCTCAACCACTTCATCGTGGGCAACCGGAGCCTTCCTGGGGAGATCAGGGTTCCCCCAGAGGTGCAAATGGCCGAGACGTGCAATCTCTTCCACCACCTGGTGATGGATCCCGTTGCCCACTCCCAGGCGATGAGTGAGTATGTGGATCTGCGAAAGCGGTTCACACGAACCCTGAACGACGAGCACTGAAAGAGCTTCTCCACCTTAGAGCTGTGCTTGTGGGGCCGGCAGCTGGCCGCAGAGAAGCCCCTCATTGTACAGGGGAAAAGAGGGAACAATGTGGGACACAGAGAGGGAAGGGAAAATGCTGTGCAGCAGCACTCTGCCAGCAGCAGCAGCAGCAGCAGCAGCAGCAGCAGCAGCAGCGGTGTCATCTCAACAGTCTCCTCAGCACCGCGTGCACTGATGACCAGCTTGGCTACACACATCGGGCACCACGCAAGAGGAAATACTCCGATTCCCTTCTGTGTTCTCTGGGCTCTGTGGGCAGAATCTGCTCCCTGGGCTGCAGCTGACGCAGACCTGAGCGTGCAGAATGTGGAGAGGGCACTGCTCAAGAGGCAGTGGGAATTGCTGCCACACCTTTCCTCTAGAGCAAAAGAACATTCGGGGAGTCAAAGCTGATGGAGCTGAAGAGGCCGTGGCCAGGGGCCTTGTGAGAGAGACTCCCATTAGCACCAGGACTGTAGCTGCCCCCAACTCTTTCTTAGACTCCACTTTCCCTCTGAGAGCTTCACCTTGTGCAAAGATGCGGATCTGCAAATCCCAGAAGGGTTAACGTTTGGAAGGAGCACCGGTGGGATCATCTTGGCCAGGGCTGCTCCAGCAGGGTCTTCCCGCTGTGCCTTGCAAAGGGTTGCCTTCAGATGCTTCTTGACTATGTGCGCTCAGGGAGACTCCACAACCTCTGGGCAATGTGCCGCAGTGCTCGCTCACTGCGCTGAATGCCAGATGTGCTGCACAGCTGCTTGAAGTCAGCAAAGAATTGAAGGGGCTGCTTGAGAAAAACATCAGCTGGGCCTCTCAGCTCTCTTGCCCCTGGCTGCAGCAAGGCCTAAGCACAGAATGACGTCTGCAGTGAAGCAGAGGCCTCTCGGCCCCGTGTTGTTTCCCTGAGGCCCAGAAGAGCACCTGCACCTCTCTAGCGCCATCGGCCTCACTGCCCTTCACTGCGCAGAACAAGCTGTCGTACAAATCTGGTCCTTCAAGGAGAAGAGGATGCGTGCAAAGACTCTGGCCCAGGTCCCACGGCCTCTCCTGCCGCCTCAGCAGGTGCAGGGCCACGGCAGGGTTGATTCTACCTCCTCGTATCATTTCCGTCTCCAAAACAAGTCACCCAGATCTGCACTAAGCCCTACTTGCATATGCCCTTTGCCACTCCTGAGGACACGCACAAACAGAGCGCCTGCCTTACGTGCACGGCCAAAGCCAGCAAAGCCCAGCTGTAACATGCAATTGTTCCCGGCCTTTGGCAAGGGCCAAAACTTAGAGGAGGAAAGAAGCAGGCATGTGGGACAGAAAAAGGAAACAGAAACAGGGAACAAAAGACCAAGAGGAACAATCAGCGCTGCTTGCCCGCCATCAGCCAATGGACGGTGTCTCTCCTTTGTTGGAGTGAGAGCTCCACTGGACTCAGGCCCAGAGGGAAGCCAAAGCACAGGGGTTGAATTAAAACCTCTGGACAAGCTGTGATGCAAGAAGCCACAGCAAAGTGAAATAGAAAGATAGATTTTTTAACTTTTAGTAGAAATATATGCTAAGTGCCTTAAGAATTAAAAAGCTGTAGCAGAGAGCTTAAACTCAGTGCTTGCTGCATGCAGCAGGGTTGCCTTTTCACAGAATTCTTTCCTTTCGACAAAATATAGATAGAATTATACTGTTCACATTTTTTAGATGGAGTGTTCACATAAACAGTAAGAACTGATAGAAACTGTATGCGCAAATCTGTGTAATACCTATGTAACACTTGTGTAAGACTTACGATTGTAAGAATTAGACCAGGATAGGTTAAGAAAAGAAAAACCAGAATCATGTGTTAATCTTGTTGGTCAATTAACAAATATAATCCACACTTCTGCAAGAAAAAATATATATGGAGCATATAGAGGATATAGAAGAAGCGGGTTTTGCCTGCTGTTGCTGCTGCTGCTTGGCTTTATCATGTAACCCCCTTTGAACTCGGCCTTCAAGAAAGCTCTGAGACTATGAAATAAAGAACTTAGCAGAACAGCAGCCTCCTCTGCTCTTTTACCCTGGTCCGAGAAGGAAGGGTAACCCTTTAAAAGCTCCACACTCCTTGTCCCCGGAAGGGACACCTTTGGGTCCGACTGTGTCGGAGCTGGCCTGAAACTGTGTCTCTATAAGAATCTAGATTTTTATTTCATAGATGTATCTATATTGTCTATACATAGTGTATACTCTAAAGTTTATTAATGATCATATATGATAGTAAAGTATAATAAAACAAAGCAATATACTAATCCCTAAGTAACAGAAAAGATACCAAATACATCATTATTCTATGATAAAATAGAATGAAAATGAGAAAATGATCATCTAGATGAAATATGCTAAAAAATAATTAGAAAGCGTTGAGTAGGTAATTAGTTTTAAATAATAACCATAGAACACATATTTAGTGTCACTATCTGTTGTGACACTTATTAATGCTCTTAGTGCATTTATGTCTGGAAAGATTTTAAGAAAATAGATCTATTTATTACATCTCTATGCTAGATTACCTAGATGATATTATTTTTATGCACAAGTCAAGCCTTGTATAGTGTCGCTATCTGCTGGGACATCTACTCATGCTCTGCAGTTAGTGCATTTATGAGTGGAAGGCCAGAAGCTGCTTTGTCCTTGCTTCAATAAACGACAATATTCCAGAATCTGGAGCGTGCAAGACTTGATTGATCTCAGCCAGACCCAGAGCATTGGCAAATCTCAGGCGCTGGCAAGCTGGGCTCGTGAACAGTGTCCTTGAACTCAGCCCAATTTACCGTGCTGTCGCGGGTTCGGTTTGTAACCGGGCAGAAACACCAATTTAGTGTAGTGGTTTGGTCCAAAATACTCATTACTGTTTATTTGCTGTGAGATAAGAATTAGGAGAAATGCAAAGCAGGCACCAAACTTGAAAGAATATAAAGAAGTTTATTAACAGAGCTAAAAGAAGGAAAAAAACATTATACCACCTTCAGAACTCTCCTCCTCCCCCCACCTTCCTCCCTTCTCCCACTGACAATGTGAAAAGACAACCCTTAAGATGTTCAGTCTGTTTACCACTTCCATAATAACCTTGTTTAGTCCATTTAGAAAGAGAAGTCTCTTCTTGCTCGTGCTATGAAAACATTATCACGACGAGAGAGCCGCCCACTTCCAAATATCGTTCAGTCCATTTAGGAAGAGGAGTCTCTCTGCCTGCGTGTGAGTCCTTTCCCCCGACTTGCAGCTTTTCCCGCAACTGCTTTTGAGGGTCCACTCTTGAAGTTTTTTGGGGTACAATTTTAAGGTTGAGCTGTTCAGAAGCAAAAACAGAGGCCCTTCTCCTTCCCTGGGAGCAAAGGGTCTTCATCATCTTCATCGTTAGGACTATCTCTGGGAGCATCTCTAGGGACTGAGGTTTTCTCCTTTCCCGTTTGGAGCAAAAGTCCTCATCTGGTCCATCTCTCCCTGTCCAAACTTCTCATGAAATTACAGCTGCGTCAGCATCTGCCTATCTCAGCGCAGGTGCTTTTGCTTACGAGTTGAACACTCCACCCCCCATATCTTCATGAAATTACAACAGGATACTCTGATATATCATAGCTTCACAAGAGAATTTCAGCTTTAAGCATCTCCTCTCTCTCTTCCCTCAGGTTTTCAGCTCTTCACAGCAGTAAAAGGGTTAATCTCACCTCGGCCTTGCAGCTTTGCAGCTGGAATGTTGAATTTTTCTTATCGCAGTGGAGAGGGGGGAGAGCCGAGCCGCTCCAGCTGCCCACGGCAAGGCAGTGGGGGGGGGGGGGGGGTTCCACGGCTGGAACAGGTCCATCGACTCCAGGATGGCCGTGGCCCAGCCCGGCCTGGCCCAAGCAGGGCCTGGCCAGGCCCGCCGGCCCCCCGCACGGGGCCCGCAGCCACCTGTGCCAGCGCCGGAAACGAGAGAGAGCTTGGAGGGGGAGTTTGCCTATTCTTAAATGTGGATCACAGAGGTGGTCACAACTTTAAGTGGCTTAGAGAATTGTCCATATTCAAACTGGCCAGCTGATAGGTTCTATCAGTTCCCAGAGGAAACTGTAAGCACCCCTTAGCAAGGACATCCCTTCCGGGACTATGCTTGCTAACCTATGACACGTGCTGAAGTGGTTCTAAGCAGAAATGAAGGCCAGCTGCCCCAAGTGATCTGTGATCACAGAATCACAGAAGGCCTTGGCTTGGAAGGCTCCTTGAAAATCGTCTTGTTGCAAGCCTGCTGCCAAGGGCAGGGACACCTCCCACTAGGCCAGGTTGCTCCAAGGCCCGTCCAAGCTGGCCTGGAACGCTGCCAGCCATGGGGCAGCCACAGCTTCTGTGGGCAGCGTGGGCCAGGGCCTCGCCAGCCTCCGAGGCCAGAATTTCTTGCACATCTCCAGCCTAAGGCCACCCTCTGTCAGTGGCAAGCCACTGCCCCTGGGGCTGTGCCTCCAGGCCCTTGGGAACAGCCCCTCTGCAGGTCTCGGCTGGGCCTCGTGCAGGGACTGAAAGGCCGCAGGAAGGTGCCCCCGGAGAAGCCCTTGGAGAGCACTGGGGCCACGAGTGCCAGCATCAGGGCAGCAGGCAGGGCCTGGCGCGGCCGGCGGGGCCAAAGGGCACAGGGCACAGGGCGCTGAGGCCCTGCCAGCCGGAGCTGGCAGCTCCGGTGTGCGGCCGGCAGAGAGCCGTGGGAGATGCGTGCAGCAGCAAGGACACAGGGCTTCTTGATGGGTCAGAAAGCAGAGAAGAGCTTGAGCATGGTCCCCAAAGGATTAGGGCCTCTCCCTGTGCAGAAAAAAATTCACAACACCCGAGGTTTAGTCTGGAAAAGACACACAGGAGTCCTGTCGTGTGATTGCAATAAAGGCAGAGGCCACGGGACTTTTCTCATGGCGTGTCTCCAATTGCTGTGGGGCGCAGCCTCCTTTTTGATCCTAATTTCCAGGTGCATCACCCTCTTCCTTCCCCCATTGCCTGAGGTACTCGGAAGGTACAGACTTCCCAAAGCGCTGTCTCTATGGCCCCCTCTAATATGCACCCTCTGGTTTCTTTAGATACAGATATAGAACCAAACACTATTCTTAACTCTCTTAAGCCTTTGTTCTTCTTCTCTAAGTTCAGGAATTTCACACGGCCTTGGCTGAGCAACAGTGCGTGCCAATCAGTAACATTTTCTAGAAGGGAGAACTTCTTTTGTGCCTTCCCTAGCTGTGAGTCCCTGGCCCTATCGACAAGCACATTTGCGCGGTCTGTGTGTCAAGTTTCTCTTATTCCTTTCATCCCCCTCCAAAAAGGTAGCGAGATCAAGAGCTCAACTGAAGTGCTTCCTCGCCACTTCATGCAGCATGGACAACAAAGTGCAGCAGCTGGGAGTGGTTGCAGGTTGGGAAAGGCGGGACATGGTTGCCATGCCAGAGCCATGGTGGGATGAGTCCCACGCTGGAGCGCTGTAGCCGATGGCTAGAAAGCCTTCAGAAGGGACAGGCAAGGAAGGAGAGGTGCTGGGCTCGGTGTCTGTGTAAGGGAGGGTTCCAACTGTCTTGAGCTTCATGCTGGTGCTGATGGGGTTGAGTATTCATGGGCGAAGGCCAACAAGGCAGATTTTGTGGAGGGGCTCTGGTATAAAGCGGGCAGGCAGCGTGAAGAGGCAGGCAAGATATTCCCTGAGTAGCTGGGAGAAATGTCAGCACCACTCGCCCTTGCTCTCTTTGGAGAGTTCAGTGGAGCAGCTCTAAGTTTCCTGGAGTCTTGGGATGAGTTTTGGGCCCCTCCCATCAAGCAAGACCTTGAGAGGCTGGAGTGTGTGAAGGGAAGGGAAGGGAAGGGAAGGGAAGGGAAGGGAAGGGAAGGGAAGGGAAGGGAAGGGAAGGGAAGGGAAGGGAAGGGAAGGGAAGGGAAGGGAAGGGAAGGGAAGGGAAGGGAAGGGAAGGGAAGGGAAGGGAAGGGAAGGGAAGGGAAGGGAAGGGAAGGGAAGGGAAGGGAAGGTGCGGGAAGGGAAGGGAAGGGAAGGGAAGGGAAGGGAAGGGAAGGGAAGGGAAGGGAAGGGAAGGGAAGGGAAGGGAAGGGAAGGGAAGGGAAGGGAAGGGAAGGGAAGGGAAGGGAAGGGAAGGGAAGGGAAGGGAAGGGAAGGGAAGGGAAGGGAAGGGAAGGGAAGGGAAGGGAAGGGAAGGGAAGGGAAGGGAAGGGAAGGGAAGGGAAGGGAAGGGAAGGGAAGGGAAGGGAAGGGAAGGGAAGGGAAGGTGCGGGAAGGGAAGGGAAGGGAAGGGAAGGGAAGGGAAGGGAAGGGAAGGGAAGGGAAGGGAAGGGAAGGGAAGGGAAGGGAAGGGAAGGGAAGGGAAGGGAAGGGAAGGGAAGGGAAGGGAAGGGAAGGTGCGGGAAGGGAAGGGAAGGGAAGGTGCGGGAAGGGAAGGTGCGGGAAGGGAAGGTGCGGGAAGGGAAGGGAAGGTGCGGGAAGGGAAGGGAAGGGAAGGTGCGGGAAGGGAAGGGAAGGGAAGGGAAGGTGCGGGAAGGGAAGGTGCGGGAAGGGAAGGGAAGGGAAGGGAAGGGAAGGGAAGGGAAGGGAAGGGAAGGGAAGGGAAGGGAAGGGAAGGGAAGGGAAGGGTGCTGGCCAAGAGGCTGGAGAAGAAATCTGATGAGCAGGGGCTGAGGGAGCTGCAGGGGCTGACACTGGAGAAGAGCAGGATCAGAGAGGAACCTTCTCTCTTCCTGCAACTCCCAGACAGGAGGGTGGAGCTAATGCAGGTCAGGCTCTGCTCCCAGGGATCAAGGGACCGGACAAGAGGAAATGGCCTCAAGTTGTGCCAGGAGTGCTTTAGATTGGGTATTAGGGCAAAGGTCCTGTTTGTCTCTGACTCCTGGCAAAGGCTCTAAAAAGTCTCCCCCACGAGGGCAGACACAATTAAGGCGAGGACGGCGTCAACATGGAAACGCTTCCTGGCAGCCCAAAACTCTTCTGCCCACCGACAAGCCATTTGCTGCCACTGGATCACGGGAACGACAGAGCAAAAGCATCACCTTTCTCTCTTCTGGGAGGAGCTGGTTGCACAGCGCAAGCTCCTGACACGGTGCAGATGGTCCCTGAAGGGAGGTTGTAGCCAGCTGCAACCTCCCTTCTATTAGCCCGGGGAACAAAGCATATTTGGACCAGAGGAAATTAGCTCAAGTTGTGCCACAGGAGCTTTAGATTGGATCTCCAGGAACTATTCCCTCAATAAAGAGCACCTCAAGCTTGGGAACAGGCTGCCTAGCAGAAATGGCGGCGTCAGCACCCTCAGCAAGGTTTAAAAGTCACGTGCATGTGGCATTTGGGGAGCTGGCTGATCAGTGGAGTAGGCAGTGTTAAGTTTGCGGTTGGACTGTGTGATCTTCAGGGTCTTTTTCAACCTCGACCACTCAGAGCTTAAAGTGTAGCTCAAGCAGTGTGGAGTCAGGGGTGCCTTCCAGCATGGCGATCTAGGAGATTGCCAGTGGGGAGTAGCTGATAAGAAAGACAAAAGGAAGAGCAAGGGGAGTTCTTCCAAGAAGATTCACTCCAAAGCAGCCTTAACCAGTAGACCAGGGCCACTCTGAGCGCCTGAGCTGGGCTGGGGACAAAGGGTGGTGCTGGCCCGGCTGTGCTGTGCTGTGACCCCTGTGACAGCCCGGGCGACGTGTCACAATGGGGGCAGCTCTAAAAGGCCCCAGCAGGTAACGCTGGCCCTGTATTGCTTGGGCAAGCGGTGAGTGCACACGTGGCGGGGAGGCTGGGCTGGGGACGAGGGCCGGGGCAGAAACGCTGCACCCGAGGCTGGCTTGTCCCCCCGCATGCAGGGACAGCCCCTCATATGGGAGAGCCTTGGGCAGGGCACGGTGCCGCTGCTGCTGCTGGGGCAGCGGGACAGGCCTTGCTGCCTGCCAGCTGTCTGGGGCCCTGTCCTTCCCGGCCCCAGATGCCTGTGATTGCCGTCCCTGCTGCCCCCAGTGGCAGCCGCCTCCCTCCCCGCCCCACTCAAGGCCTTCTCTCCATCCTCCTGCAGACCATGGGTCACTGGCTATTCTGGCTCTTGCTCTTGCAAAGCCTTATCCCGTACCCGCAGCCCGCGGGAGATGCTTTGGATGAGGCGAGGCGTCTGAGCATGGAGGTGCATGCGATGCACCAGGAAGTGGAGAGGATTCTTCTGGAGCGGGAGGTGGAGCAGCTTATGCTGAGGCAGAGTGGAGGGGCCTGGGGAGACCTGCCGTGGTCTGCCTTGCAGCACTGGCAGGTCTGGGATTTTGCTGGGCTCCTGCTCCTTCTCTTGGCCCTAGAGTTTATCTGGAGGAAAAGGAGCCTGAGGAGAGAGGAGCGCCAAGAAGAAAACGATGGTGCCAATGAAGAGGAAGTCAGAAATGCGGCTGCAAACCAAGAAGAAGATGTTGGAAATGAAGAAGAAGAAGAAGAAGCCAATGATGCCAACCGGGAGGAAGTCAACAATGATGATGGCAATGTACAGGAAGTCGGCAATGTTGCTGCAAATGAAGAAGACGGTGTTGGAAATGAAGTTGTCCGTGAGGCTGCAAATGCAGAAAACAACCATGATGCTGCCAATGGAGTCCAAGAAGAAGAGCACGAGGGTGAAGATAACATAGGAAGGATTGCAATGGAGCGCATCCAGTGGCCTGTACAGGACCTGCAGGAAGGCTGTGAGTGGACAACTGACCTGATGGACAATTTTGCCATTTACTTTGGCCACGTCTTGTGCAACAGTTTCTACCCGGTGCTGCAACGAGCCATCGGGGTGGGCAGTGCCTTCGAAGGTTGGAGTCCCCGTGAGCAGGATGTTGTGTACCGTGTGCTGGTACCCATGAATCCTCCCCGAGGCCACTCCTTCCAGCTGGAGCCGTACACTGCGGGGCAGAGGCGCGGGAGGAACTTCCGCGTCCGCGTGCAGCTGGAGTGCACCTGCAGCAGGGAGCAGCAGGGTGAGAACATGCTGTGCTTCCTGCACCAGCCCCAGGAGGAGCTGAGGAGCAATCAGGATGCCAGCCTCCTACACACGCTGTGCACCGGCTCCTACCTCGACGTGCAGAAAACTGCCCGCTGGTTCTACCAACTGGTGAGAGCAATCTGGCCAGCTTTGCCTCAGGCCCACAATTGGCATTTAGTGCTGCTGCCCTCCAGACGCTCCTGCCAATTCCAGGTGAGCAACGGCGCAGCAAGCTTCCGCATTGAGGTGCTGTTTGGGGTGCGGCAAGGCGACTCAGACATCTTTGTGAGCAGCCAGCCTAGGGAGGCCTGCACGCCAAGCACAACATGGCCGGAGAGCTACGCCGTGGCAGAGATGAAGTTCTTCAAGTGCATCGCCAGGCGGGCCCCCCCTGACAGCTTGCACCTCAAATGCCTGCAGTTCTTCAGCTGTCTGCAGCTGGGCTCAGGCTTTTCCACCTACACCATCAAGACCATTGTCATGCACCTCCTGTCCATCATCCCCGTGTCACGGTGGCGCAGGAGAGATTTTGTCAGGCGACTGGTGGATATCAGCGAGGGCCTGCGCTTCTGCGTGCAAGTGAGATGCCTCAACCACTTCATCGTGGGCAACCGGAGCCTTCCTGGGGAGATCAGGGTTCCCCCAGAGGTGCAAATGGCCGAGACGTGCAATCTCTTCCACCACCTGGTGATGGATCCCGTTGCCCACTCCCAGGCGATGAGTGAGTATGTGGATCTGCGAAAGCGGTTCACACGAACCCTGAACGACGAGCACTGAAAGAGCTTCTCCACCTTAGAGCTGTGCTTGTGGGGCCGGCAGCTGGCCGCAGAGAAGCCCCTCATTGTACAGGGGAAAAGAGGGAACAATGTGGGACACAGAGAGGGAAGGGAAAATGCTGTGCAGCAGCACTCTGCCAGCAGCAGCAGCAGCAGCAGCAGCAGCAGCAGCAGCAGCGGTGTCATCTCAACAGTCTCCTCAGCACCGCGTGCACTGATGACCAGCTTGGCTACACACATCGGGCACCACGCAAGAGGAAATACTCCGATTCCCTTCTGTGTTCTCTGGGCTCTGTGGGCAGAATCTGCTCCCTGGGCTGCAGCTGACGCAGACCTGAGCGTGCAGAATGTGGAGAGGGCACTGCTCAAGAGGCAGTGGGAATTGCTGCCACACCTTTCCTCTAGAGCAAAAGAACATTCGGGGAGTCAAAGCTGATGGAGCTGAAGAGGCCGTGGCCAGGGGCCTTGTGAGAGAGACTCCCATTAGCACCAGGACTGTAGCTGCCCCCAACTCTTTCTTAGACTCCACTTTCCCTCTGAGAGCTTCACCTTGTGCAAAGATGCGGATCTGCAAATCCCAGAAGGGTTAACGTTTGGAAGGAGCACCGGTGGGATCATCTTGGCCAGGGCTGCTCCAGCAGGGTCTTCCCGCTGTGCCTTGCAAAGGGTTGCCTTCAGATGCTTCTTGACTATGTGCGCTCAGGGAGACTCCACAACCTCTGGGCAATGTGCCGCAGTGCTCGCTCACTGCGCTGAATGCCAGATGTGCTGCACAGCTGCTTGAAGTCAGCAAAGAATTGAAGGGGCTGCTTGAGAAAAACATCAGCTGGGCCTCTCAGCTCTCTTGCCCCTGGCTGCAGCAAGGCCTAAGCACAGAATGACGTCTGCAGTGAAGCAGAGGCCTCTCGGCCCCGTGTTGTTTCCCTGAGGCCCAGAAGAGCACCTGCACCTCTCTAGCGCCATCGGCCTCACTGCCCTTCACTGCGCAGAACAAGCTGTCGTACAAATCTGGTCCTTCAAGGAGAAGAGGATGCGTGCAAAGACTCTGGCCCAGGTCCCACGGCCTCTCCTGCCGCCTCAGCAGGTGCAGGGCCACGGCAGGGTTGATTCTACCTCCTCGTATCATTTCCGTCTCCAAAACAAGTCACCCAGATCTGCACTAAGCCCTACTTGCATATGCCCTTTGCCACTCCTGAGGACACGCACAAACAGAGCGCCTGCCTTACGTGCACGGCCAAAGCCAGCAAAGCCCAGCTGTAACATGCAATTGTTCCCGGCCTTTGGCAAGGGCCAAAACTTAGAGGAGGAAAGAAGCAGGCATGTGGGACAGAAAAAGGAAACAGAAACAGGGAACAAAAGACCAAGAGGAACAATCAGCGCTGCTTGCCCGCCATCAGCCAATGGACGGTGTCTCTCCTTTGTTGGAGTGAGAGCTCCACTGGACTCAGGCCCAGAGGGAAGCCAAAGCACAGGGGTTGAATTAAAACCTCTGGACAAGCTGTGATGCAAGAAGCCACAGCAAAGTGAAATAGAAAGATAGATTTTTTAACTTTTAGTAGAAATATATGCTAAGTGCCTTAAGAATTAAAAAGCTGTAGCAGAGAGCTTAAACTCAGTGCTTGCTGCATGCAGCAGGGTTGCCTTTTCACAGAATTCTTTCCTTTCGACAAAATATAGATAGAATTATACTGTTCACATTTTTTAGATGGAGTGTTCACATAAACAGTAAGAACTGATAGAAACTGTATGCGCAAATCTGTGTAATACCTATGTAACACTTGTGTAAGACTTACGATTGTAAGAATTAGACCAGGATAGGTTAAGAAAAGAAAAACCAGAATCATGTGTTAATCTTGTTGGTCAATTAACAAATATAATCCACACTTCTGCAAGAAAAAATATATATGGAGCATATAGAGGATATAGAAGAAGCGGGTTTTGCCTGCTGTTGCTGCTGCTGCTTGGCTTTATCATGTAACCCCCTTTGAACTCGGCCTTCAAGAAAGCTCTGAGACTATGAAATAAAGAACTTAGCAGAACAGCAGCCTCCTCTGCTCTTTTACCCTGGTCCGAGAAGGAAGGGTAACCCTTTAAAAGCTCCACACTCCTTGTCCCCGGAAGGGACACCTTTGGGTCCGACTGTGTCGGAGCTGGCCTGAAACTGTGTCTCTATAAGAATCTAGATTTTTATTTCATAGATGTATCTATATTGTCTATACATAGTGTATACTCTAAAGTTTATTAATGATCATATATGATAGTAAAGTATAATAAAACAAAGCAATATACTAATCCCTAAGTAACAGAAAAGATACCAAATACATCATTATTCTATGATAAAATAGAATGAAAATGAGAAAATGATCATCTAGATGAAATATGCTAAAAAATAATTAGAAAGCGTTGAGTAGGTAATTAGTTTTAAATAATAACCATAGAACACATATTTAGTGTCACTATCTGTTGTGACACTTATTAATGCTCTTAGTGCATTTATGTCTGGAAAGATTTTAAGAAAATAGATCTATTTATTACATCTCTATGCTAGATTACCTAGATGATATTATTTTTATGCACAAGTCAAGCCTTGTATAGTGTCGCTATCTGCTGGGACATCTACTCATGCTCTGCAGTTAGTGCATTTATGAGTGGAAGGCCAGAAGCTGCTTTGTCCTTGCTTCAATAAACGACAATATTCCAGAATCTGGAGCGTGCAAGACTTGATTGATCTCAGCCAGACCCAGAGCATTGGCAAATCTCAGGCGCTGGCAAGCTGGGCTCGTGAACAGTGTACTGTAATCTTTCAAGAATGTTTCATACTATTTTAAAACTACAGTTGGGCCCTGATTAAATTACATGCGTATACCTTTTCCATCAGGTGTACAGTTGCTCTTTTGTTGTGTTTTTGCCTTATTTTAGAGGGCATTTTTAGAAAAATAGAGTATTTTGTTTTCATAACACGTTTCATTAGCAAATTGGTAGCTTTCATTGGAACTACTACTAGCTTGTGAATTGTCTCAGTTGAAATTTGGAGAGTGCTGAACAGGGTTGTTAAAATGTATGAAGATTCAGGATCAGAAAATTGTTTGCAGGTTTGTTGGTAGCTAACCTTGTTTAGTCCATTTAGAAAGAGAAGTCTCTTCTTGCTCGTGCTATGAAAACATTATCACGACGAGAGAGCCGCCCACTTCCAAATATCGTTCAGTCCATTTAGGAAGAGGAGTCTCTCTGCCTGCGTGTGAGTCCTTTCCCCCGACTTGCAGCTTTTCCCGCAACTGCTTTTGAGGGTCCACTCTTGAAGTTTTTTGGGGTACAATTTTAAGGTTGAGCTGTTCAGAAGCAAAAACAGAGGCCCTTCTCCTTCCCTGGGAGCAAAGGGTCTTCATCATCTTCATCGTTAGGACTATCTCTGGGAGCATCTCTAGGGACTGAGGTTTTCTCCTTTCCCGTTTGGAGCAAAAGTCCTCATCTGGTCCATCTCTCCCTGTCCAAACTTCTCATGAAATTACAGCTGCGTCAGCATCTGCCTATCTCAGCGCAGGTGCTTTTGCTTACGAGTTGAACACTCCACCCCCCATATCTTCATGAAATTACAACAGGATACTCTGATATATCATAGCTTCACAAGAGAATTTCAGCTTTAAGCATCTCCTCTCTCTCTTCCCTCAGGTTTTCAGCTCTTCACAGCAGTAAAAGGGTTAATCTCACCTCGGCCTTGCAGCTTTGCAGCTGGAATGTTGAATTTTTCTTATCGCAGTGGAGAGGGGGGAGAGCCGAGCCGCTCCAGCTGCCCACGGCAAGGCAGTGGGGGGGGGGGGGGGTTCCACGGCTGGAACAGGTCCATCGACTCCAGGATGGCCGTGGCCCAGCCCGGCCTGGCCCAAGCAGGGCCTGGCCAGGCCCGCCGGCCCCCCGCACGGGGCCCGCAGCCACCTGTGCCAGCGCCGGAAACGAGAGAGAGCTTGGAGGGGGAGTTTGCCTATTCTTAAATGTGGATCACAGAGGTGGTCACAACTTTAAGTGGCTTAGAGAATTGTCCATATTCAAACTGGCCAGCTGATAGGTTCTATCAGTTCCCAGAGGAAACTGTAAGCACCCCTTAGCAAGGACATCCCTTCCGGGACTATGCTTGCTAACCTATGACACGTGCTGAAGTGGTTCTAAGCAGAAATGAAGGCCAGCTGCCCCAAGTGATCTGTGATCACAGAATCACAGAAGGCCTTGGCTTGGAAGGCTCCTTGAAAATCGTCTTGTTGCAAGCCTGCTGCCAAGGGCAGGGACACCTCCCACTAGGCCAGGTTGCTCCAAGGCCCGTCCAAGCTGGCCTGGAACGCTGCCAGCCATGGGGCAGCCACAGCTTCTGTGGGCAGCGTGGGCCAGGGCCTCGCCAGCCTCCGAGGCCAGAATTTCTTGCACATCTCCAGCCTAAGGCCACCCTCTGTCAGTGGCAAGCCACTGCCCCGGGGGCTGTGCCTCCAGGCCCTTGGGAACAGCCCCTCTGCAGGTCTCGGCTGGGCCTCGTGCAGGGACTGAAAGGCCGCAGGAAGGTGCCCCCGGAGAAGCCCTTGGAGAGCACTGGGGCCACGAGTGCCAGCATCAGGGCAGCAGGCAGGGTCTGGCGCGGCCGGCGGGGCCAAAGGGCACAGGGCACAGGGCGCTGAGGCCCTGCCAGCCGGAGCTGGCAGCTCCGGTGTGCGGCCGGCAGAGAGCCGTGGGAGATGCGTGCAGCAGCAAGGACACAGGGCTTCTTGATGGGTCAGAAAGCAGAGAAGAGCTTGAGCATGGTCCCCAAAGGATTAGGGCCTCTCCCTGTGCAGAAAAAAATTCACAACACCCGAGGTTTAGTCTGGAAAAGACACACAGGAGTCCTGTCGTGTGATTGCAATAAAGGCAGAGGCCACGGGACTTTTCTCATGGCGTGTCTCCAATTGCTGTGGGGCGCAGCCTCCTTTTTGATCCTAATTTCCAGGTGCATCACCCTCTTCCTTCCCCCATTGCCTGAGGTACTCGGAAGGTACAGACTTCCCAAAGCGCTGTCTCTATGGCCCCCTCTAATATGCACCCTCTGGTTTCTTTAGATACAGATATAGAACCAAACACTATTCTTAACTCTCTTAAGCCTTTGTTCTTCTTCTCTAAGTTCAGGAATTTCACACGGCCTTGGCTGAGCAACAGTGCGTGCCAATCAGTAACATTTTCTAGAAGGGAGAACTTCTTTTGTGCCTTCCCTAGCTGTGAGTCCCTGGCCCTATCGACAAGCACATTTGCGCGGTCTGTGTGTCAAGTTTCTCTTATTCCTTTCATCCCCCTCCAAAAAGGTAGCGAGATCAAGAGCTCAACTGAAGTGCTTCCTCGCCACTTCATGCAGCATGGACAACAAAGTGCAGCAGCTGGGAGTGGTTGCAGGTTGGGAAAGGCGGGACATGGTTGCCATGCCAGAGCCATGGTGGGATGAGTCCCACGCTGGAGCGCTGTAGCCGATGGCTAGAAAGCCTTCAGAAGGGACAGGCAAGGAAGGAGAGGTGCTGGGCTCGGTGTCTGTGTAAGGGAGGGTTCCAACTGTCTCGAGCTTCATGCTGGTGCTGATGGGGTTGAGTATTCATGGGCGAAGGCCAACAAGGCAGATTTTGTGGAGGGGCTCTGGTATAAAGCGGGCAGGCAGCGTGAAGAGGCAGGCAAGATATTCCCTGAGTAGCTGGGAGAAATGTCAGCACCACTCGCCCTTGCTCTCTTTGGAGAGTTCAGTGGAGCAGCTCTAAGTTTCCTGGAGTCTTGGGATGAGTTTTGGGCCCCTCCCATCAAGCAAGACCTTGAGAGGCTGGAGTGTGTGAAGGGAAGGGAAGGGAAGGGAAGGGAAGGGAAGGGAAGGGAAGGGAAGGGAAGGGAAGGGAAGGGAAGGGAAGGGAAGGGAAGGGAAGGGAAGGGAAGGGAAGGGAAGGGAAGGAAAGGGAAGGGAAGGGAAGGGAAGGGAAGGGAAGGGAAGGGAAGGGAAGGGAAGGGAAGGGAAGGGAAGGGAAGGTGCGGGAAGGGAAGGTGCGGGAAGGGAAGGGAAGGTGCGGGAAGGGAAGGTGCGGGAAGGGAAGGTGCGGGAAGGGAAGGTGCGGGAAGGGAAGGGAAGGGAAGGTGCGGGAAGGGAAGGGAAGGGAAGGTGCGGGAAGGGAAGGGAAGGTGCGGGAAGGGAAGGGAAGGGAAGGTGCGGGAAGGGAAGGGAAGGGAAGGGAAGGTGCGGGAAGGGAAGGGAAGGGAAGGTGCGGGAAGGGAAGGGAAGGGAAGGTGCGGGAAGGGAAGGGAAGGGAAGGGAAGGGAAGGGAAGGGAAGGGAAGGGAAGGGAAGGGAAGGGAAGGGAAGGGAAGGGAAGGGAAGGGAAGGGAAGGGAAGGGAAGGGAAGGGAAGGGAAGGGAAGGGAAGGGAAGGGAAGGGAAGGGAAGGGAAGGGAAGGGAAGGGAAGGGAAGGGAAGGGAAGGGAAGGGAAGGGAAGGGAAGGGAAGGGAAGGGAAGGGAAGGGAAGGGAAGGGAAGGGAAGGGAAGGGAAGGGAAGGGAAGGGAAGGGAAGGGAAGGGAAGGGAAGGGAAGGGAAGGGAAGGGTGCTGGCCAAGAGGCTGGAGAAGAAATCTGATGAGCAGGGGCTGAGGGAGCTGCAGGGGCTGACACTGGAGAAGAGCAGGATCAGAGAGGAACCTTCTCTCTTCCTGCAACTCCCAGACAGGAGGGTGGAGCTAATGCAGGTCAGGCTCTGCTCCCAGGGAACAAGGGACCGGACAAGAGGAAATGGCCTCAAGTTGTGCCAGGAGTGCTTTAGATTGGGTATTAGGGCAAAGGTCCTGTTTGTCTCTGACTCCTGGCAAAGGCTCTAAAAAGTCTCCCCCACGAGGGCAGACACAATTAAGGCGAGGACGGCGTCAACATGGAAACGCTTCCTGGCAGCCCAAAACTCTTCTGCCCACCGACAAGCCATTTGCTGCCACTGGATCACGGGAACGACAGAGCAAAAGCATCACCTTTCTCTCTTCTGGGAGGAGCTGGTTGCACAGCGCAAGCTCCTGACACGGTGCAGATGGTCCCTGAAGGGAGGTTGTAGCCAGCTGCAACCTCCCTTCTATTAGCCCGGGGAACAAAGCATATTTGGACCAGAGGAAATTAGCTCAAGTTGTGCCACAGGAGCTTTAGATTGGATCTCCAGGAACTATTCCCTCAATAAAGAGCACCTCAAGCTTGGGAACAGGCTGCCTAGCAGAAATGGCGGCGTCAGCACCCTCAGCAAGGTTTAAAAGTCACGTGCATGTGGCATTTGGGGAGCTGGCTGATCAGTGGAGTAGGCAGTGTTAAGTTTGCGGTTGGACTGTGTGATCTTCAGGGTCTTTTTCAACCTCGACCACTCAGAGCTTAAAGTGTAGCTCAAGCAGTGTGGAGTCAGGGGTGCCTTCCAGCATGGCGATCTAGGAGATTGCCAGTGGGGAGTAGCTGATAAGAAAGACAAAAGGAAGAGCAAGGGGAGTTCTTCCAAGAAGATTCACTCCAAAGCAGCCTTAACCAGTAGACCAGGGCCACTCTGAGCGCCTGAGCTGGGCTGGGGACAAAGGGTGGTGCTGGCCCGGCTGTGCTGTGCTGTGACCCCTGTGACAGCCCGGGCGACGTGTCACAATGGGGGCAGCTCTAAAAGGCCCCAGCAGGTAACGCTGGCCCTGTATTGCTTGGGCAAGCGGTGAGTGCACACGTGGCGGGGAGGCTGGGCTGGGGACGAGGGCCGGGGCAGAAACGCTGCACCCGAGGCTGGCTTGTCCCCCCGCATGCAGGGACAGCCCCTCATATGGGAGAGCCTTGGGCAGGGCACGGTGCCGCTGCTGCTGCTGGGGCAGCGGGACAGGCCTTGCTGCCTGCCAGCTGTCTGGGGCCCTGTCCTTCCCGGCCCCAGATGCCTGTGATTGCCGTCCCTGCTGCCCCCAGTGGCAGCCGCCTCCCTCCCCGCCCCACTCAAGGCCTTCTCTCCATCCTCCTGCAGACCATGGGTCACTGGCTATTCTGGCTCTTGCTCTTGCAAAGCCTTATCCCGTACCCGCAGCCCGCGGGAGATGCTTTGGATGAGGCGAGGCGTCTGAGCATGGAGGTGCATGCGATGCACCAGGAAGTGGAGAGGATTCTTCTGGAGCGGGAGGTGGAGCAGCTTATGCTGAGGCAGAGTGGAGGGGCCTGGGGAGACCTGCCGTGGTCTGCCTTGCAGCACTGGCAGGTCTGGGATTTTGCTGGGCTCCTGCTCCTTCTCTTGGCCCTAGAGTTTATCTGGAGGAAAAGGAGCCTGAGGAGAGAGGAGCGCCAAGAAGAAAACGATGGTGCCAATGAAGAGGAAGTCAGAAATGCGGCTGCAAACCAAGAAGAAGATGTTGGAAATGAAGAAGAAGAAGAAGAAGCCAATGATGCCAACCGGGAGGAAGTCAACAATGATGATGGCAATGTACAGGAAGTCGGCAATGTTGCTGCAAATGAAGAAGACGGTGTTGGAAATGAAGTTGTCCGTGAGGCTGCAAATGCAGAAAACAACCATGATGCTGCCAATGGAGTCCAAGAAGAAGAGCACGAGGGTGAAGATAACATAGGAAGGATTGCAATGGAGCGCATCCAGTGGCCTGTACAGGACCTGCAGGAAGGCTGTGAGTGGACAACTGACCTGATGGACAATTTTGCCATTTACTTTGGCCACGTCTTGTGCAACAGTTTCTACCCGGTGCTGCAACGAGCCATCGGGGTGGGCAGTGCCTTCGAAGGTTGGAGTCCCCGTGAGCAGGATGTTGTGTACCGTGTGCTGGTACCCATGAATCCTCCCCGAGGCCACTCCTTCCAGCTGGAGCCGTACACTGCGGGGCAGAGGCGCGGGAGGAACTTCCGCGTCCGCGTGCAGCTGGAGTGCACCTGCAGCAGGGAGCAGCAGGGTGAGAACATGCTGTGCTTCCTGCACCAGCCCCAGGAGGAGCTGAGGAGCAATCAGGATGCCAGCCTCCTACACACGCTGTGCACCGGCTCCTACCTCGACGTGCAGAAAACTGCCCGCTGGTTCTACCAACTGGTGAGAGCAATCTGGCCAGCTTTGCCTCAGGCCCACAATTGGCATTTAGTGCTGCTGCCCTCCAGACGCTCCTGCCAATTCCAGGTGAGCAACGGCGCAGCAAGCTTCCGCATTGAGGTGCTGTTTGGGGTGCGGCAAGGCGACTCAGACATCTTTGTGAGCAGCCAGCCTAGGGAGGCCTGCACGCCAAGCACAACATGGCCGGAGAGCTACGCCGTGGCAGAGATGAAGTTCTTCAAGTGCATCGCCAGGCGGGCCCCCCCTGACAGCTTGCACCTCAAATGCCTGCAGTTCTTCAGCTGTCTGCAGCTGGGCTCAGGCTTTTCCACCTACACCATCAAGACCATTGTCATGCACCTCCTGTCCATCATCCCCGTGTCACGGTGGCGCAGGAGAGATTTTGTCAGGCGACTGGTGGATATCAGCGAGGGCCTGCGCTTCTGCGTGCAAGTGAGATGCCTCAACCACTTCATCGTGGGCAACCGGAGCCTTCCTGGGGAGATCAGGGTTCCCCCAGAGGTGCAAATGGCCGAGACGTGCAATCTCTTCCACCACCTGGTGATGGATCCCGTTGCCCACTCCCAGGCGATGAGTGAGTATGTGGATCTGCGAAAGCGGTTCACACGAACCCTGAACGACGAGCACTGAAAGAGCTTCTCCACCTTAGAGCTGTGCTTGTGGGGCCGGCAGCTGGCCGCAGAGAAGCCCCTCATTGTACAGGGGAAAAGAGGGAACAATGTGGGACACAGAGAGGGAAGGGAAAATGCTGTGCAGCAGCACTCTGCCAGCAGCAGCAGCAGCAGCAGCAGCAGCAGCAGCAGCAGCGGTGTCATCTCAACAGTCTCCTCAGCACCGCGTGCACTGATGACCAGCTTGGCTACACACATCGGGCACCACGCAAGAGGAAATACTCCGATTCCCTTCTGTGTTCTCTGGGCTCTGTGGGCAGAATCTGCTCCCTGGGCTGCAGCTGACGCAGACCTGAGCGTGCAGAATGTGGAGAGGGCACTGCTCAAGAGGCAGTGGGAATTGCTGCCACACCTTTCCTCTAGAGCAAAAGAACATTCGGGGAGTCAAAGCTGATGGAGCTGAAGAGGCCGTGGCCAGGGGCCTTGTGAGAGAGACTCCCATTAGCACCAGGACTGTAGCTGCCCCCAACTCTTTCTTAGACTCCACTTTCCCTCTGAGAGCTTCACCTTGTGCAAAGATGCGGATCTGCAAATCCCAGAAGGGTTAACGTTTGGAAGGAGCACCGGTGGGATCATCTTGGCCAGGGCTGCTCCAGCAGGGTCTTCCCGCTGTGCCTTGCAAAGGGTTGCCTTCAGATGCTTCTTGACTATGTGCGCTCAGGGAGACTCCACAACCTCTGGGCAATGTGCCGCAGTGCTCGCTCACTGCGCTGAATGCCAGATGTGCTGCACAGCTGCTTGAAGTCAGCAAAGAATTGAAGGGGCTGCTTGAGAAAAACATCAGCTGGGCCTCTCAGCTCTCTTGCCCCTGGCTGCAGCAAGGCCTAAGCACAGAATGACGTCTGCAGTGAAGCAGAGGCCTCTCGGCCCCGTGTTGTTTCCCTGAGGCCCAGAAGAGCACCTGCACCTCTCTAGCGCCATCGGCCTCACTGCCCTTCACTGCGCAGAACAAGCTGTCGTACAAATCTGGTCCTTCAAGGAGAAGAGGATGCGTGCAAAGACTCTGGCCCAGGTCCCACGGCCTCTCCTGCCGCCTCAGCAGGTGCAGGGCCACGGCAGGGTTGATTCTACCTCCTCGTATCATTTCCGTCTCCAAAACAAGTCACCCAGATCTGCACTAAGCCCTACTTGCATATGCCCTTTGCCACTCCTGAGGACACGCACAAACAGAGCGCCTGCCTTACGTGCACGGCCAAAGCCAGCAAAGCCCAGCTGTAACATGCAATTGTTCCCGGCCTTTGGCAAGGGCCAAAACTTAGAGGAGGAAAGAAGCAGGCATGTGGGACAGAAAAAGGAAACAGAAACAGGGAACAAAAGACCAAGAGGAACAATCAGCGCTGCTTGCCCGCCATCAGCCAATGGACGGTGTCTCTCCTTTGTTGGAGTGAGAGCTCCACTGGACTCAGGCCCAGAGGGAAGCCAAAGCACAGGGGTTGAATTAAAACCTCTGGACAAGCTGTGATGCAAGAAGCCACAGCAAAGTGAAATAGAAAGATAGATTTTTTAACTTTTAGTAGAAATATATGCTAAGTGCCTTAAGAATTAAAAAGCTGTAGCAGAGAGCTTAAACTCAGTGCTTGCTGCATGCAGCAGGGTTGCCTTTTCACAGAATTCTTTCCTTTCGACAAAATATAGATAGAATTATACTGTTCACATTTTTTAGATGGAGTGTTCACATAAACAGTAAGAACTGATAGAAACTGTATGCGCAAATCTGTGTAATACCTATGTAACACTTGTGTAAGACTTACGATTGTAAGAATTAGACCAGGATAGGTTAAGAAAAGAAAAACCAGAATCATGTGTTAATCTTGTTGGTCAATTAACAAATATAATCCACACTTCTGCAAGAAAAAATATATATGGAGCATATAGAGGATATAGAAGAAGCGGGTTTTGCCTGCTGTTGCTGCTGCTGCTTGGCTTTATCATGTAACCCCCTTTGAACTCGGCCTTCAAGAAAGCTCTGAGACTATGAAATAAAGAACTTAGCAGAACAGCAGCCTCCTCTGCTCTTTTACCCTGGTCCGAGAAGGAAGGGTAACCCTTTAAAAGCTCCACACTCCTTGTCCCCGGAAGGGACACCTTTGGGTCCGACTGTGTCGGAGCTGGCCTGAAACTGTGTCTCTATAAGAATCTAGATTTTTATTTCATAGATGTATCTATATTGTCTATACATAGTGTATACTCTAAAGTTTATTAATGATCATATATGATAGTAAAGTATAATAAAACAAAGCAATATACTAATCCCTAAGTAACAGAAAAGATACCAAATACATCATTATTCTATGATAAAATAGAATGAAAATGAGAAAATGATCATCTAGATGAAATATGCTAAAAAATAATTAGAAAGCGTTGAGTAGGTAATTAGTTTTAAATAATAACCATAGAACACATATTTAGTGTCACTATCTGTTGTGACACTTATTAATGCTCTTAGTGCATTTATGTCTGGAAAGATTTTAAGAAAATAGATCTATTTATTACATCTCTATGCTAGATTACCTAGATGATATTATTTTTATGCACAAGTCAAGCCTTGTATAGTGTCGCTATCTGCTGGGACATCTACTCATGCTCTGCAGTTAGTGCATTTATGAGTGGAAGGCCAGAAGCTGCTTTGTCCTTGCTTCAATAAACGACAATATTCCAGAATCTGGAGCGTGCAAGACTTGATTGATCTCAGCCAGACCCAGAGCATTGGCAAATCTCAGGCGCTGGCAAGCTGGGCTCGTGAACAGTGTCCTTGAACTCAGCCCAATTTACCGTGCTGTCGCGGGTTCGGTTTGTAACCGGGCAGAAACACCAATTTAGTGTAGTGGTTTGGTCCAAAATACTCATTACTGTTTATTTGCTGTGAGATAAGAATTAGGAGAAATGCAAAGCAGGCACCAAACTTGAAAGAATATAAAGAAGTTTATTAACAGAGCTAAAAGAAGGAAAAAAACATTATACCACCTTCAGAACTCTCCTCCTCCCCCCACCTTCCTCCCTTCTCCCACTGACAATGTGAAAAGACAACCCTTAAGATGTTCAGTCTGTTTACCACTTCCATAATAACCTTGTTTAGTCCATTTAGAAAGAGAAGTCTCTTCTTGCTCGTGCTATGAAAACATTATCACGACGAGAGAGCCGCCCACTTCCAAATATCGTTCAGTCCATTTAGGAAGAGGAGTCTCTCTGCCTGCGTGTGAGTCCTTTCCCCCGACTTGCAGCTTTTCCCGCAACTGCTTTTGAGGGTCCACTCTTGAAGTTTTTTGGGGTACAATTTTAAGGTTGAGCTGTTCAGAAGCAAAAACAGAGGCCCTTCTCCTTCCCTGGGAGCAAAGGGTCTTCATCATCTTCATCGTTAGGACTATCTCTGGGAGCATCTCTAGGGACTGAGGTTTTCTCCTTTCCCGTTTGGAGCAAAAGTCCTCATCTGGTCCATCTCTCCCTGTCCAAACTTCTCATGAAATTACAGCTGCGTCAGCATCTGCCTATCTCAGCGCAGGTGCTTTTGCTTACGAGTTGAACACTCCACCCCCCATATCTTCATGAAATTACAACAGGATACTCTGATATATCATAGCTTCACAAGAGAATTTCAGCTTTAAGCATCTCCTCTCTCTCTTCCCTCAGGTTTTCAGCTCTTCACAGCAGTAAAAGGGTTAATCTCACCTCGGCCTTGCAGCTTTGCAGCTGGAATGTTGAATTTTTCTTATCGCAGTGGAGAGGGGGGAGAGCCGAGCCGCTCCAGCTGCCCACGGCAAGGCAGTGGGGGGGGGGGGGGGGTTCCACGGCTGGAACAGGTCCATCGACTCCAGGATGGCCGTGGCCCAGCCCGGCCTGGCCCAAGCAGGGCCTGGCCAGGCCCGCCGGCCCCCCGCACGGGGCCCGCAGCCACCTGTGCCAGCGCCGGAAACGAGAGAGAGCTTGGAGGGGGAGTTTGCCTATTCTTAAATGTGGATCACAGAGGTGGTCACAACTTTAAGTGGCTTAGAGAATTGTCCATATTCAAACTGGCCAGCTGATAGGTTCTATCAGTTCCCAGAGGAAACTGTAAGCACCCCTTAGCAAGGACATCCCTTCCGGGACTATGCTTGCTAACCTATGACACGTGCTGAAGTGGTTCTAAGCAGAAATGAAGGCCAGCTGCCCCAAGTGATCTGTGATCACAGAATCACAGAAGGCCTTGGCTTGGAAGGCTCCTTGAAAATCGTCTTGTTGCAAGCCTGCTGCCAAGGGCAGGGACACCTCCCACTAGGCCAGGTTGCTCCAAGGCCCGTCCAAGCTGGCCTGGAACGCTGCCAGCCATGGGGCAGCCACAGCTTCTGTGGGCAGCGTGGGCCAGGGCCTCGCCAGCCTCCGAGGCCAGAATTTCTTGCACATCTCCAGCCTAAGGCCACCCTCTGTCAGTGGCAAGCCACTGCCCCGGGGGCTGTGCCTCCAGGCCCTTGGGAACAGCCCCTCTGCAGGTCTCGGCTGGGCCTCGTGCAGGGACTGAAAGGCCGCAGGAAGGTGCCCCCGGAGAAGCCCTTGGAGAGCACTGGGGCCACGAGTGCCAGCATCAGGGCAGCAGGCAGGGCCTGGCGCGGCCGGCGGGGCCAAAGGGCACAGGGCACAGGGCGCTGAGGCCCTGCCAGCCGGAGCTGGCAGCTCCGGTGTGCGGCCGGCAGAGAGCCGTGGGAGATGCGTGCAGCAGCAAGGACACAGGGCTTCTTGATGGGTCAGAAAGCAGAGAAGAGCTTGAGCATGGTCCCCAAAGGATTAGGGCCTCTCCCTGTGCAGAAAAAAATTCACAACACCCGAGGTTTAGTCTGGAAAAGACACACAGGAGTCCTGTCGTGTGATTGCAATAAAGGCAGAGGCCACGGGACTTTTCTCATGGCGTGTCTCCAATTGCTGTGGGGCGCAGCCTCCTTTTTGATCCTAATTTCCAGGTGCATCACCCTCTTCCTTCCCCCATTGCCTGAGGTACTCGGAAGGTACAGACTTCCCAAAGCGCTGTCTCTATGGCCCCCTCTAATATGCACCCTCTGGTTTCTTTAGATACAGATATAGAACCAAACACTATTCTTAACTCTCTTAAGCCTTTGTTCTTCTTCTCTAAGTTCAGGAATTTCACACGGCCTTGGCTGAGCAACAGTGCGTGCCAATCAGTAACATTTTCTAGAAGGGAGAACTTCTTTTGTGCCTTCCCTAGCTGTGAGTCCCTGGCCCTATCGACAAGCACATTTGCGCGGTCTGTGTGTCAAGTTTCTCTTATTCCTTTCATCCCCCTCCAAAAAGGTAGCGAGATCAAGAGCTCAACTGAAGTGCTTCCTCGCCACTTCATGCAGCATGGACAACAAAGTGCAGCAGCTGGGAGTGGTTGCAGGTTGGGAAAGGCGGGACATGGTTGCCATGCCAGAGCCATGGTGGGATGAGTCCCACGCTGGAGCGCTGTAGCCGATGGCTAGAAAGCCTTCAGAAGGGACAGGCAAGGAAGGAGAGGTGCTGGGCTCGGTGTCTGTGTAAGGGAGGGTTCCAACTGTCTCGAGCTTCATGCTGGTGCTGATGGGGTTGAGTATTCATGGGCGAAGGCCAACAAGGCAGATTTTGTGGAGGGGCTCTGGTATAAAGCGGGCAGGCAGCGTGAAGAGGCAGGCAAGATATTCCCTGAGTAGCTGGGAGAAATGTCAGCACCACTCGCCCTTGCTCTCTTTGGAGAGTTCAGTGGAGCAGCTCTAAGTTTCCTGGAGTCTTGGGATGAGTTTTGGGCCCCTCCCATCAAGCAAGACCTTGAGAGGCTGGAGTGTGTGAAGGGAAGGGAAGGTGCGGGAAGGGAAGGGAAGGGAAGGGAAGGTGCGGGAAGGGAAGGGAAGGTGCGGGAAGGGAAGGTGCGGGAAGGGAAGGTGCGGGAAGGGAAGGTGCGGGAAGGGAAGGGAAGGGAAGGGAAGGTGCGGGAAGGGAAGGTGCGGGAAGGTGCGGGAAGGTGCGGGAAGGTGCGGGAAGGTGCGGGAAGGTGCGGGAAGGTGCGGGAAGGGAAGGGAAGGGAAGGGAAGGGAAGGGAAGGGAAGGGAAGGGAAGGGAAGGGAAGGGAAGGGAAGGGAAGGGAAGGGAAGGGAAGGTGCGGGAAGGGAAGGGAAGGGAAGGGAAGGGAAGGGAAGGTGCGGGAAGGGAAGGGAAGGGAAGGGAAGGTGCGGGAAGGGAAGGTGCGGGAAGGGAAGGTGCGGGAAGGGAAGGGAAGGTGCGGGAAGGGAAGGGAAGGTGCGGGAAGGTGCGGGAAGGGAAGGTGCGGGAAGGGAAGGGAAGGGAAGGGAAGGTGCGGGAAGGGAAGGGAAGGTGCGGGAAGGGAAGGGAAGGGAAGGGAAGGGAAGGGAAGGGAAGGGAAGGGAAGGGAAGGGAAGGGAAGGGAAGGGAAGGGAAGGGAAGGGAAGGGAAGGGAAGGGAAGGGAAGGGAAGGGAAGGGAAGGGAAGGGAAGGGAAGGGAAGGGAAGGGAAGGGAAGGGAAGGGAAGGGAAGGGAAGGGAAGGGAAGGGAAGGGAAGGGAAGGGAAGGGTGCTGGCCAAGAGGCTGGAGAAGAAATCTGATGAGCAGGGGCTGAGGGAGCTGCAGGGGCTGACACTGGAGAAGAGCAGGATCAGAGAGGAACCTTCTCTCTTCCTGCAACTCCCAGACAGGAGGGTGGAGCTAATGCAGGTCAGGCTCTGCTCCCAGGGAACAAGGGACCGGACAAGAGGAAATGGCCTCAAGTTGTGCCAGGAGTGCTTTAGATTGGGTATTAGGGCAAAGGTCCTGTTTGTCTCTGACTCCTGGCAAAGGCTCTAAAAAGTCTCCCCCACGAGGGCAGACACAATTAAGGCGAGGACGGCGTCAACATGGAAACGCTTCCTGGCAGCCCAAAACTCTTCTGCCCACCGACAAGCCATTTGCTGCCACTGGATCACGGGAACGACAGAGCAAAAGCATCACCTTTCTCTCTTCTGGGAGGAGCTGGTTGCACAGCGCAAGCTCCTGACACGGTGCAGATGGTCCCTGAAGGGAGGTTGTAGCCAGCTGCAACCTCCCTTCTATTAGCCCGGGGAACAAAGCATATTTGGACCAGAGGAAATTAGCTCAAGTTGTGCCACAGGAGCTTTAGATTGGATCTCCAGGAACTATTCCCTCAATAAAGAGCACCTCAAGCTTGGGAACAGGCTGCCTAGCAGAAATGGCGGCGTCAGCACCCTCAGCAAGGTTTAAAAGTCACGTGCATGTGGCATTTGGGGAGCTGGCTGATCAGTGGAGTAGGCAGTGTTAAGTTTGCGGTTGGACTGTGTGATCTTCAGGGTCTTTTTCAACCTCGACCACTCAGAGCTTAAAGTGTAGCTCAAGCAGTGTGGAGTCAGGGGTGCCTTCCAGCATGGCGATCTAGGAGATTGCCAGTGGGGAGTAGCTGATAAGAAAGACAAAAGGAAGAGCAAGGGGAGTTCTTCCAAGAAGATTCACTCCAAAGCAGCCTTAACCAGTAGACCAGGGCCACTCTGAGCGCCTGAGCTGGGCTGGGGACAAAGGGTGGTGCTGGCCCGGCTGTGCTGTGCTGTGACCCCTGTGACAGCCCGGGCGACGTGTCACAATGGGGGCAGCTCTAAAAGGCCCCAGCAGGTAACGCTGGCCCTGTATTGCTTGGGCAAGCGGTGAGTGCACACGTGGCGGGGAGGCTGGGCTGGGGACGAGGGCCGGGGCAGAAACGCTGCACCCGAGGCTGGCTTGTCCCCCCGCATGCAGGGACAGCCCCTCATATGGGAGAGCCTTGGGCAGGGCACGGTGCCGCTGCTGCTGCTGGGGCAGCGGGACAGGCCTTGCTGCCTGCCAGCTGTCTGGGGCCCTGTCCTTCCCGGCCCCAGATGCCTGTGATTGCCGTCCCTGCTGCCCCCAGTGGCAGCCGCCTCCCTCCCCGCCCCACTCAAGGCCTTCTCTCCATCCTCCTGCAGACCATGGGTCACTGGCTATTCTGGCTCTTGCTCTTGCAAAGCCTTATCCCGTACCCGCAGCCCGCGGGAGATGCTTTGGATGAGGCGAGGCGTCTGAGCATGGAGGTGCATGCGATGCACCAGGAAGTGGAGAGGATTCTTCTGGAGCGGGAGGTGGAGCAGCTTATGCTGAGGCAGAGTGGAGGGGCCTGGGGAGACCTGCCGTGGTCTGCCTTGCAGCACTGGCAGGTCTGGGATTTTGCTGGGCTCCTGCTCCTTCTCTTGGCCCTAGAGTTTATCTGGAGGAAAAGGAGCCTGAGGAGAGAGGAGCGCCAAGAAGAAAACGATGGTGCCAATGAAGAGGAAGTCAGAAATGCGGCTGCAAACCAAGAAGAAGATGTTGGAAATGAAGAAGAAGAAGAAGAAGCCAATGATGCCAACCGGGAGGAAGTCAACAATGATGATGGCAATGTACAGGAAGTCGGCAATGTTGCTGCAAATGAAGAAGACGGTGTTGGAAATGAAGTTGTCCGTGAGGCTGCAAATGCAGAAAACAACCATGATGCTGCCAATGGAGTCCAAGAAGAAGAGCACGAGGGTGAAGATAACATAGGAAGGATTGCAATGGAGCGCATCCAGTGGCCTGTACAGGACCTGCAGGAAGGCTGTGAGTGGACAACTGACCTGATGGACAATTTTGCCATTTACTTTGGCCACGTCTTGTGCAACAGTTTCTACCCGGTGCTGCAACGAGCCATCGGGGTGGGCAGTGCCTTCGAAGGTTGGAGTCCCCGTGAGCAGGATGTTGTGTACCGTGTGCTGGTACCCATGAATCCTCCCCGAGGCCACTCCTTCCAGCTGGAGCCGTACACTGCGGGGCAGAGGCGCGGGAGGAACTTCCGCGTCCGCGTGCAGCTGGAGTGCACCTGCAGCAGGGAGCAGCAGGGTGAGAACATGCTGTGCTTCCTGCACCAGCCCCAGGAGGAGCTGAGGAGCAATCAGGATGCCAGCCTCCTACACACGCTGTGCACCGGCTCCTACCTCGACGTGCAGAAAACTGCCCGCTGGTTCTACCAACTGGTGAGAGCAATCTGGCCAGCTTTGCCTCAGGCCCACAATTGGCATTTAGTGCTGCTGCCCTCCAGACGCTCCTGCCAATTCCAGGTGAGCAACGGCGCAGCAAGCTTCCGCATTGAGGTGCTGTTTGGGGTGCGGCAAGGCGACTCAGACATCTTTGTGAGCAGCCAGCCTAGGGAGGCCTGCACGCCAAGCACAACATGGCCGGAGAGCTACGCCGTGGCAGAGATGAAGTTCTTCAAGTGCATCGCCAGGCGGGCCCCCCCTGACAGCTTGCACCTCAAATGCCTGCAGTTCTTCAGCTGTCTGCAGCTGGGCTCAGGCTTTTCCACCTACACCATCAAGACCATTGTCATGCACCTCCTGTCCATCATCCCCGTGTCACGGTGGCGCAGGAGAGATTTTGTCAGGCGACTGGTGGATATCAGCGAGGGCCTGCGCTTCTGCGTGCAAGTGAGATGCCTCAACCACTTCATCGTGGGCAACCGGAGCCTTCCTGGGGAGATCAGGGTTCCCCCAGAGGTGCAAATGGCCGAGACGTGCAATCTCTTCCACCACCTGGTGATGGATCCCGTTGCCCACTCCCAGGCGATGAGTGAGTATGTGGATCTGCGAAAGCGGTTCACACGAACCCTGAACGACGAGCACTGAAAGAGCTTCTCCACCTTAGAGCTGTGCTTGTGGGGCCGGCAGCTGGCCGCAGAGAAGCCCCTCATTGTACAGGGGAAAAGAGGGAACAATGTGGGACACAGAGAGGGAAGGGAAAATGCTGTGCAGCAGCACTCTGCCAGCAGCAGCAGCAGCAGCAGCAGCAGCAGCAGCAGCAGCGGTGTCATCTCAACAGTCTCCTCAGCACCGCGTGCACTGATGACCAGCTTGGCTACACACATCGGGCACCACGCAAGAGGAAATACTCCGATTCCCTTCTGTGTTCTCTGGGCTCTGTGGGCAGAATCTGCTCCCTGGGCTGCAGCTGACGCAGACCTGAGCGTGCAGAATGTGGAGAGGGCACTGCTCAAGAGGCAGTGGGAATTGCTGCCACACCTTTCCTCTAGAGCAAAAGAACATTCGGGGAGTCAAAGCTGATGGAGCTGAAGAGGCCGTGGCCAGGGGCCTTGTGAGAGAGACTCCCATTAGCACCAGGACTGTAGCTGCCCCCAACTCTTTCTTAGACTCCACTTTCCCTCTGAGAGCTTCACCTTGTGCAAAGATGCGGATCTGCAAATCCCAGAAGGGTTAACGTTTGGAAGGAGCACCGGTGGGATCATCTTGGCCAGGGCTGCTCCAGCAGGGTCTTCCCGCTGTGCCTTGCAAAGGGTTGCCTTCAGATGCTTCTTGACTATGTGCGCTCAGGGAGACTCCACAACCTCTGGGCAATGTGCCGCAGTGCTCGCTCACTGCGCTGAATGCCAGATGTGCTGCACAGCTGCTTGAAGTCAGCAAAGAATTGAAGGGGCTGCTTGAGAAAAACATCAGCTGGGCCTCTCAGCTCTCTTGCCCCTGGCTGCAGCAAGGCCTAAGCACAGAATGACGTCTGCAGTGAAGCAGAGGCCTCTCGGCCCCGTGTTGTTTCCCTGAGGCCCAGAAGAGCACCTGCACCTCTCTAGCGCCATCGGCCTCACTGCCCTTCACTGCGCAGAACAAGCTGTCGTACAAATCTGGTCCTTCAAGGAGAAGAGGATGCGTGCAAAGACTCTGGCCCAGGTCCCACGGCCTCTCCTGCCGCCTCAGCAGGTGCAGGGCCACGGCAGGGTTGATTCTACCTCCTCGTATCATTTCCATCTCCAAAACAAGTCACCCAGATCTGCACTAAGCCCTACTTGCATATGCCCTTTGCCACTCCTGAGGACACGCACAAACAGAGCGCCTGCCTTACGTGCACGGCCAAAGCCAGCAAAGCCCAGCTGTAACATGCAATTGTTCCCGGCCTTTGGCAAGGGCCAAAACTTAGAGGAGGAAAGAAGCAGGCATGTGGGACAGAAAAAGGAAACAGAAACAGGGAACAAAAGACCAAGAGGAACAATCAGCGCTGCTTGCCCGCCATCAGCCAATGGACGGTGTCTCTCCTTTGTTGGAGTGAGAGCTCCACTGGACTCAGGCCCAGAGGGAAGCCAAAGCACAGGGGTTGAATTAAAACCTCTGGACAAGCTGTGATGCAAGAAGCCACAGCAAAGTGAAATAGAAAGATAGATTTTTTAACTTTTAGTAGAAATATATGCTAAGTGCCTTAAGAATTAAAAAGCTGTAGCAGAGAGCTTAAACTCAGTGCTTGCTGCATGCAGCAGGGTTGCCTTTTCACAGAATTCTTTCCTTTCGACAAAATATAGATAGAATTATACTGTTCACATTTTTTAGATGGAGTGTTCACATAAACAGTAAGAACTGATAGAAACTGTATGCGCAAATCTGTGTAATACCTATGTAACACTTGTGTAAGACTTACGATTGTAAGAATTAGACCAGGATAGGTTAAGAAAAGAAAAACCAGAATCATGTGTTAATCTTGTTGGTCAATTAACAAATATAATCCACACTTCTGCAAGAAAAAATATATATGGAGCATATAGAGGATATAGAAGAAGCGGGTTTTGCCTGCTGTTGCTGCTGCTGCTTGGCTTTATCATGTAACCCCCTTTGAACTCGGCCTTCAAGAAAGCTCTGAGACTATGAAATAAAGAACTTAGCAGAACAGCAGCCTCCTCTGCTCTTTTACCCTGGTCCGAGAAGGAAGGGTAACCCTTTAAAAGCTCCACACTCCTTGTCCCCGGAAGGGACACCTTTGGGTCCGACTGTGTCGGAGCTGGCCTGAAACTGTGTCTCTATAAGAATCTAGATTTTTATTTCATAGATGTATCTATATTGTCTATACATAGTGTATACTCTAAAGTTTATTAATGATCATATATGATAGTAAAGTATAATAAAACAAAGCAATATACTAATCCCTAAGTAACAGAAAAGATACCAAATACATCATTATTCTATGATAAAATAGAATGAAAATGAGAAAATGATCATCTAGATGAAATATGCTAAAAAATAATTAGAAAGCGTTGAGTAGGTAATTAGTTTTAAATAATAACCATAGAACACATATTTAGTGTCACTATCTGTTGTGACACTTATTAATGCTCTTAGTGCATTTATGTCTGGAAAGATTTTAAGAAAATAGATCTATTTATTACATCTCTATGCTAGATTACCTAGATGATATTATTTTTATGCACAAGTCAAGCCTTGTATAGTGTCGCTATCTGCTGGGACATCTACTCATGCTCTGCAGTTAGTGCATTTATGAGTGGAAGGCCAGAAGCTGCTTTGTCCTTGCTTCAATAAACGACAATATTCCAGAATCTGGAGCGTGCAAGACTTGATTGATCTCAGCCAGACCCAGAGCATTGGCAAATCTCAGGCGCTGGCAAGCTGGGCTCGTGAACAGTGTCCTTGAACTCAGCCCAATTTACCGTGCTGTCGCGGGTTCGGTTTGTAACCGGGCAGAAACACCAATTTAGTGTAGTGGTTTGGTCCAAAATACTCATTACTGTTTATTTGCTGTGAGATAAGAATTAGGAGAAATGCAAAGCAGGCACCAAACTTGAAAGAATATAAAGAAGTTTATTAACAGAGCTAAAAGAAGGAAAAAAACATTATACCACCTTCAGAACTCTCCTCCTCCCCCCACCTTCCTCCCTTCTCCCACTGACAATGTGAAAAGACAACCCTTAAGATGTTCAGTCTGTTTACCACTTCCATAATAACCTTGTTTAGTCCATTTAGAAAGAGAAGTCTCTTCTTGCTCGTGCTATGAAAACATTATCACGACGAGAGAGCCGCCCACTTCCAAATATCGTTCAGTCCATTTAGGAAGAGGAGTCTCTCTGCCTGCGTGTGAGTCCTTTCCCCCGACTTGCAGCTTTTCCCGCAACTGCTTTTGAGGGTCCACTCTTGAAGTTTTTTGGGGTACAATTTTAAGGTTGAGCTGTTCAGAAGCAAAAACAGAGGCCCTTCTCCTTCCCTGGGAGCAAAGGGTCTTCATCATCTTCATCGTTAGGACTATCTCTGGGAGCATCTCTAGGGACTGAGGTTTTCTCCTTTCCCGTTTGGAGCAAAAGTCCTCATCTGGTCCATCTCTCCCTGTCCAAACTTCTCATGAAATTACAGCTGCGTCAGCATCTGCCTATCTCAGCGCAGGTGCTTTTGCTTACGAGTTGAACACTCCACCCCCCATATCTTCATGAAATTACAACAGGATACTCTGATATATCATAGCTTCACAAGAGAATTTCAGCTTTAAGCATCTCCTCTCTCTCTTCCCTCAGGTTTTCAGCTCTTCACAGCAGTAAAAGGGTTAATCTCACCTCGGCCTTGCAGCTTTGCAGCTGGAATGTTGAATTTTTCTTATCGCAGTGGAGAGGGGGGAGAGCCGAGCCGCTCCAGCTGCCCACGGCAAGGCAGTGGGGGGGGGGGGGGGGGTTCCACGGCTGGAACAGGTCCATCGACTCCAGGATGGCCGTGGCCCAGCCCGGCCTGGCCCAAGCAGGGCCTGGCCAGGCCCGCCGGCCCCCCGCACGGGGCCCGCAGCCACCTGTGCCAGCGCCGGAAACGAGAGAGAGCTTGGAGGGGGAGTTTGCCTATTCTTAAATGTGGATCACAGAGGTGGTCACAACTTTAAGTGGCTTAGAGAATTGTCCATATTCAAACTGGCCAGCTGATAGGTTCTATCAGTTCCCAGAGGAAACTGTAAGCACCCCTTAGCAAGGACATCCCTTCCGGGACTATGCTTGCTAACCTATGACACGTGCTGAAGTGGTTCTAAGCAGAAATGAAGGCCAGCTGCCCCAAGTGATCTGTGATCACAGAATCACAGAAGGCCTTGGCTTGGAAGGCTCCTTGAAAATCGTCTTGTTGCAAGCCTGCTGCCAAGGGCAGGGACACCTCCCACTAGGCCAGGTTGCTCCAAGGCCCGTCCAAGCTGGCCTGGAACGCTGCCAGCCATGGGGCAGCCACAGCTTCTGTGGGCAGCGTGGGCCAGGGCCTCGCCAGCCTCCGAGGCCAGAATTTCTTGCACATCTCCAGCCTAAGGCCACCCTCTGTCAGTGGCAAGCCACTGCCCCTGGGGCTGTGCCTCCAGGCCCTTGGGAACAGCCCCTCTGCAGGTCTCGGCTGGGCCTCGTGCAGGGACTGAAAGGCCGCAGGAAGGTGCCCCCGGAGAAGCCCTTGGAGAGCACTGGGGCCACGAGTGCCAGCATCAGGGCAGCAGGCAGGGCCTGGCGCGGCCGGCGGGGCCAAAGGGCACAGGGCACAGGGCGCTGAGGCCCTGCCAGCCGGAGCTGGCAGCTCCGGTGTGCGGCCGGCAGAGAGCCGTGGGAGATGCGTGCAGCAGCAAGGACACAGGGCTTCTTGATGGGTCAGAAAGCAGAGAAGAGCTTGAGCATGGTCCCCAAAGGATTAGGGCCTCTCCCTGTGCAGAAAAAAATTCACAACACCCGAGGTTTAGTCTGGAAAAGACACACAGGAGTCCTGTCGTGTGATTGCAATAAAGGCAGAGGCCACGGGACTTTTCTCATGGCGTGTCTCCAATTGCTGTGGGGCGCAGCCTCCTTTTTGATCCTAATTTCCAGGTGCATCACCCTCTTCCTTCCCCCATTGCCTGAGGTACTCGGAAGGTACAGACTTCCCAAAGCGCTGTCTCTATGGCCCCCTCTAATATGCACCCTCTGGTTTCTTTAGATACAGATATAGAACCAAACACTATTCTTAACTCTCTTAAGCCTTTGTTCTTCTTCTCTAAGTTCAGGAATTTCACACGGCCTTGGCTGAGCAACAGTGCGTGCCAATCAGTAACATTTTCTAGAAGGGAGAACTTCTTTTGTGCCTTCCCTAGCTGTGAGTCCCTGGCCCTATCGACAAGCACATTTGCGCGGTCTGTGTGTCAAGTTTCTCTTATTCCTTTCATCCCCCTCCAAAAAGGTAGCGAGATCAAGAGCTCAACTGAAGTGCTTCCTCGCCACTTCATGCAGCATGGACAACAAAGTGCAGCAGCTGGGAGTGGTTGCAGGTTGGGAAAGGCGGGACATGGTTGCCATGCCAGAGCCATGGTGGGATGAGTCCCACGCTGGAGCGCTGTAGCCGATGGCTAGAAAGCCTTCAGAAGGGACAGGCAAGGAAGGAGAGGTGCTGGGCTCGGTGTCTGTGTAAGGGAGGGTTCCAACTGTCTCGAGCTTCATGCTGGTGCTGATGGGGTTGAGTATTCATGGGCGAAGGCCAACAAGGCAGATTTTGTGGAGGGGCTCTGGTATAAAGCGGGCAGGCAGCGTGAAGAGGCAGGCAAGATATTCCCTGAGTAGCTGGGAGAAATGTCAGCACCACTCGCCCTTGCTCTCTTTGGAGAGTTCAGTGGAGCAGCTCTAAGTTTCCTGGAGTCTTGGGATGAGTTTTGGGCCCCTCCCATCAAGCAAGACCTTGAGAGGCTGGAGTGTGTGAAGGGAAGGGAAGGTGCGGGAAGGTGCGGGAAGGGAAGGGAAGGGAAGGGAAGGGAAGGGAAGGGAAGGGAAGGGAAGGGAAGGGAAGGGAAGGGAAGGGAAGGGAAGGTGCGGGAAGGGAAGGGAAGGTGCGGGAAGGGAAGGTGCGGGAAGGGAAGGTGCGGGAAGGGAAGGTGCGGGAAGGGAAGGGAAGGGAAGGGAAGGTGCGGGAAGGGAAGGTGCGGGAAGGTGCGGGAAGGTGCGGGAAGGTGCGGGAAGGTGCGGGAAGGTGCGGGAAGGTGCGGGAAGGTGCGGGAAGGGAAGGGAAGGTGCGGGAAGGGAAGGGAAGGGAAGGGAAGGTGCGGGAAGGGAAGGTGCGGGAAGGGAAGGTGCGGGAAGGGAAGGGAAGGTGCGGGAAGGGAAGGGAAGGGAAGGTGCGGGAAGGGAAGGGAAGGGAAGGGAAGGTGCGGGAAGGGAAGGGAAGGGAAGGGAAGGGAAGGGAAGGGAAGGGAAGGGAAGGGAAGGGAAGGGAAGGGAAGGGAAGGGAAGGGAAGGGAAGGGAAGGTGCGGGAAGGGAAGGGAAGGGAAGGGAAGGGAAGGGAAGGGAAGGGAAGGGAAGGGAAGGGAAGGTGCGGGAAGGGAAGGGAAGGGAAGGTGCGGGAAGGGAAGGGAAGGGAAGGTGCGGGAAGGGAAGGGAAGGGAAGGGAAGGGAAGGGAAGGGAAGGGAAGGGAAGGGAAGGGAAGGTGCGGGAAGGGAAGGGAAGGGAAGGTGCGGGAAGGGAAGGGAAGGGAAGGGAAGGTGCGGGAAGGGAAGGGAAGGGAAGGGAAGGGAAGGGAAGGGAAGGGAAGGGAAGGGAAGGGAAGGTGCGGGAAGGGAAGGGAAGGGAAGGGAAGGTGCGGGAAGGTGCGGGAAGGTGCGGGAAGGGAAGGGAAGGGAAGGGAAGGGAAGGGAAGGGAAGGGAAGGGAAGGGAAGGGAAGGGAAGGGAAGGGAAGGGAAGGGAAGGGAAGGGAAGGGAAGGGAAGGGAAGGGAAGGGAAGGGAAGGGAAGGGAAGGGAAGGGAAGGGAAGGGAAGGGAAGGGAAGGGAAGGGAAGGGAAGGGAAGGGAAGGGAAGGGAAGGGAAGGGAAGGGAAGGTGCGGGAAGGGAAGGGAAGGGAAGGGAAGGGAAGGGAAGGGAAGGGAAGGGAAGGGAAGGGAAGGGAAGGGAAGGGAAGGGAAGGGTGCTGGCCAAGAGGCTGGAGAAGAAATCTGATGAGCAGGGGCTGAGGGAGCTGCAGGGGCTGACACTGGAGAAGAGCAGGATCAGAGAGGAACCTTCTCTCTTCCTGCAACTCCCAGACAGGAGGGTGGAGCTAATGCAGGTCAGGCTCTGCTCCCAGGGAACAAGGGACCGGACAAGAGGAAATGGCCTCAAGTTGTGCCAGGAGTGCTTTAGATTGGGTATTAGGGCAAAGGTCCTGTTTGTCTCTGACTCCTGGCAAAGGCTCTAAAAAGTCTCCCCCACGAGGGCAGACACAATTAAGGCGAGGACGGCGTCAACATGGAAACGCTTCCTGGCAGCCCAAAACTCTTCTGCCCACCGACAAGCCATTTGCTGCCACTGGATCACGGGAACGACAGAGCAAAAGCATCACCTTTCTCTCTTCTGGGAGGAGCTGGTTGCACAGCGCAAGCTCCTGACACGGTGCAGATGGTCCCTGAAGGGAGGTTGTAGCCAGCTGCAACCTCCCTTCTATTAGCCCGGGGAACAAAGCATATTTGGACCAGAGGAAATTAGCTCAAGTTGTGCCACAGGAGCTTTAGATTGGATCTCCAGGAACTATTCCCTCAATAAAGAGCACCTCAAGCTTGGGAACAGGCTGCCTAGCAGAAATGGCGGCGTCAGCACCCTCAGCAAGGTTTAAAAGTCACGTGCATGTGGCATTTGGGGAGCTGGCTGATCAGTGGAGTAGGCAGTGTTAAGTTTGCGGTTGGACTGTGTGATCTTCAGGGTCTTTTTCAACCTCGACCACTCAGAGCTTAAAGTGTAGCTCAAGCAGTGTGGAGTCAGGGGTGCCTTCCAGCATGGCGATCTAGGAGATTGCCAGTGGGGAGTAGCTGATAAGAAAGACAAAAGGAAGAGCAAGGGGAGTTCTTCCAAGAAGATTCACTCCAAAGCAGCCTTAACCAGTAGACCAGGGCCACTCTGAGCGCCTGAGCTGGGCTGGGGACAAAGGGTGGTGCTGGCCCGGCTGTGCTGTGCTGTGACCCCTGTGACAGCCCGGGCGACGTGTCACAATGGGGGCAGCTCTAAAAGGCCCCAGCAGGTAACGCTGGCCCTGTATTGCTTGGGCAAGCGGTGAGTGCACACGTGGCGGGGAGGCTGGGCTGGGGACGAGGGCCGGGGCAGAAACGCTGCACCCGAGGCTGGCTTGTCCCCCCGCATGCAGGGACAGCCCCTCATATGGGAGAGCCTTGGGCAGGGCACGGTGCCGCTGCTGCTGCTGGGGCAGCGGGACAGGCCTTGCTGCCTGCCAGCTGTCTGGGGCCCTGTCCTTCCCGGCCCCAGATGCCTGTGATTGCCGTCCCTGCTGCCCCCAGTGGCAGCCGCCTCCCTCCCCGCCCCACTCAAGGCCTTCTCTCCATCCTCCTGCAGACCATGGGTCACTGGCTATTCTGGCTCTTGCTCTTGCAAAGCCTTATCCCGTACCCGCAGCCCGCGGGAGATGCTTTGGATGAGGCGAGGCGTCTGAGCATGGAGGTGCATGCGATGCACCAGGAAGTGGAGAGGATTCTTCTGGAGCGGGAGGTGGAGCAGCTTATGCTGAGGCAGAGTGGAGGGGCCTGGGGAGACCTGCCGTGGTCTGCCTTGCAGCACTGGCAGGTCTGGGATTTTGCTGGGCTCCTGCTCCTTCTCTTGGCCCTAGAGTTTATCTGGAGGAAAAGGAGCCTGAGGAGAGAGGAGCGCCAAGAAGAAAACGATGGTGCCAATGAAGAGGAAGTCAGAAATGCGGCTGCAAACCAAGAAGAAGATGTTGGAAATGAAGAAGAAGAAGAAGAAGCCAATGATGCCAACCGGGAGGAAGTCAACAATGATGATGGCAATGTACAGGAAGTCGGCAATGTTGCTGCAAATGAAGAAGACGGTGTTGGAAATGAAGTTGTCCGTGAGGCTGCAAATGCAGAAAACAACCATGATGCTGCCAATGGAGTCCAAGAAGAAGAGCACGAGGGTGAAGATAACATAGGAAGGATTGCAATGGAGCGCATCCAGTGGCCTGTACAGGACCTGCAGGAAGGCTGTGAGTGGACAACTGACCTGATGGACAATTTTGCCATTTACTTTGGCCACGTCTTGTGCAACAGTTTCTACCCGGTGCTGCAACGAGCCATCGGGGTGGGCAGTGCCTTCGAAGGTTGGAGTCCCCGTGAGCAGGATGTTGTGTACCGTGTGCTGGTACCCATGAATCCTCCCCGAGGCCACTCCTTCCAGCTGGAGCCGTACACTGCGGGGCAGAGGCGCGGGAGGAACTTCCGCGTCCGCGTGCAGCTGGAGTGCACCTGCAGCAGGGAGCAGCAGGGTGAGAACATGCTGTGCTTCCTGCACCAGCCCCAGGAGGAGCTGAGGAGCAATCAGGATGCCAGCCTCCTACACACGCTGTGCACCGGCTCCTACCTCGACGTGCAGAAAACTGCCCGCTGGTTCTACCAACTGGTGAGAGCAATCTGGCCAGCTTTGCCTCAGGCCCACAATTGGCATTTAGTGCTGCTGCCCTCCAGACGCTCCTGCCAATTCCAGGTGAGCAACGGCGCAGCAAGCTTCCGCATTGAGGTGCTGTTTGGGGTGCGGCAAGGCGACTCAGACATCTTTGTGAGCAGCCAGCCTAGGGAGGCCTGCACGCCAAGCACAACATGGCCGGAGAGCTACGCCGTGGCAGAGATGAAGTTCTTCAAGTGCATCGCCAGGCGGGCCCCCCCTGACAGCTTGCACCTCAAATGCCTGCAGTTCTTCAGCTGTCTGCAGCTGGGCTCAGGCTTTTCCACCTACACCATCAAGACCATTGTCATGCACCTCCTGTCCATCATCCCCGTGTCACGGTGGCGCAGGAGAGATTTTGTCAGGCGACTGGTGGATATCAGCGAGGGCCTGCGCTTCTGCGTGCAAGTGAGATGCCTCAACCACTTCATCGTGGGCAACCGGAGCCTTCCTGGGGAGATCAGGGTTCCCCCAGAGGTGCAAATGGCCGAGACGTGCAATCTCTTCCACCACCTGGTGATGGATCCCGTTGCCCACTCCCAGGCGATGAGTGAGTATGTGGATCTGCGAAAGCGGTTCACACGAACCCTGAACGACGAGCACTGAAAGAGCTTCTCCACCTTAGAGCTGTGCTTGTGGGGCCGGCAGCTGGCCGCAGAGAAGCCCCTCATTGTACAGGGGAAAAGAGGGAACAATGTGGGACACAGAGAGGGAAGGGAAAATGCTGTGCAGCAGCACTCTGCCAGCAGCAGCAGCAGCAGCAGCAGCAGCAGCAGCAGCGGTGTCATCTCAACAGTCTCCTCAGCACCGCGTGCACTGATGACCAGCTTGGCTACACACATCGGGCACCACGCAAGAGGAAATACTCCGATTCCCTTCTGTGTTCTCTGGGCTCTGTGGGCAGAATCTGCTCCCTGGGCTGCAGCTGACGCAGACCTGAGCGTGCAGAATGTGGAGAGGGCACTGCTCAAGAGGCAGTGGGAATTGCTGCCACACCTTTCCTCTAGAGCAAAAGAACATTCGGGGAGTCAAAGCTGATGGAGCTGAAGAGGCCGTGGCCAGGGGCCTTGTGAGAGAGACTCCCATTAGCACCAGGACTGTAGCTGCCCCCAACTCTTTCTTAGACTCCACTTTCCCTCTGAGAGCTTCACCTTGTGCAAAGATGCGGATCTGCAAATCCCAGAAGGGTTAACGTTTGGAAGGAGCACCGGTGGGATCATCTTGGCCAGGGCTGCTCCAGCAGGGTCTTCCCGCTGTGCCTTGCAAAGGGTTGCCTTCAGATGCTTCTTGACTATGTGCGCTCAGGGAGACTCCACAACCTCTGGGCAATGTGCCGCAGTGCTCGCTCACTGCGCTGAATGCCAGATGTGCTGCACAGCTGCTTGAAGTCAGCAAAGAATTGAAGGGGCTGCTTGAGAAAAACATCAGCTGGGCCTCTCAGCTCTCTTGCCCCTGGCTGCAGCAAGGCCTAAGCACAGAATGACGTCTGCAGTGAAGCAGAGGCCTCTCGGCCCCGTGTTGTTTCCCTGAGGCCCAGAAGAGCACCTGCACCTCTCTCGCGCCATCGGCCTCACTGCCCTTCACTGCGCAGAACAAGCTGTCGTACAAATCTGGTCCTTCAAGGAGAAGAGGATGCGTGCAAAGACTCTGGCCCAGGTCCCACGGCCTCTCCTGCCGCCTCAGCAGGTGCAGGGCCACGGCAGGGTTGATTCTACCTCCTCGTATCATTTCCATCTCCAAAACAAGTCACCCAGATCTGCACTAAGCCCTACTTGCATATGCCCTTTGCCACTCCTGAGGACACGCACAAACAGAGCGCCTGCCTTACGTGCACGGCCAAAGCCAGCAAAGCCCAGCTGTAACATGCAATTGTTCCCGGCCTTTGGCAAGGGCCAAAACTTAGAGGAGGAAAGAAGCAGGCATGTGGGACAGAAAAAGGAAACAGAAACAGGGAACAAAAGACCAAGAGGAACAATCAGCGCTGCTTGCCCGCCATCAGCCAATGGACGGTGTCTCTCCTTTGTTGGAGTGAGAGCTCCACTGGACTCAGGCCCAGAGGGAAGCCAAAGCACAGGGGTTGAATTAAAACCTCTGGACAAGCTGTGATGCAAGAAGCCACAGCAAAGTGAAATAGAAAGATAGATTTTTTAACTTTTAGTAGAAATATATGCTAAGTGCCTTAAGAATTAAAAAGCTGTAGCAGAGAGCTTAAACTCAGTGCTTGCTGCATGCAGCAGGGTTGCCTTTTCACAGAATTCTTTCCTTTCGACAAAATATAGATAGAATTATACTGTTCACATTTTTTAGATGGAGTGTTCACATAAACAGTAAGAACTGATAGAAACTGTATGCGCAAATCTGTGTAATACCTATGTAACACTTGTGTAAGACTTACGATTGTAAGAATTAGACCAGGATAGGTTAAGAAAAGAAAAACCAGAATCATGTGTTAATCTTGTTGGTCAATTAACAAATATAATCCACACTTCTGCAAGAAAAAATATATATGGAGCATATAGAGGATATAGAAGAAGCGGGTTTTGCCTGCTGTTGCTGCTGCTGCTTGGCTTTATCATGTAACCCCCTTTGAACTCGGCCTTCAAGAAAGCTCTGAGACTATGAAATAAAGAACTTAGCAGAACAGCAGCCTCCTCTGCTCTTTTACCCTGGTCCGAGAAGGAAGGGTAACCCTTTAAAAGCTCCACACTCCTTGTCCCCGGAAGGGACACCTTTGGGTCCGACTGTGTCGGAGCTGGCCTGAAACTGTGTCTCTATAAGAATCTAGATTTTTATTTCATAGATGTATCTATATTGTCTATACATAGTGTATACTCTAAAGTTTATTAATGATCATATATGATAGTAAAGTATAATAAAACAAAGCAATATACTAATCCCTAAGTAACAGAAAAGATACCAAATACATCATTATTCTATGATAAAATAGAATGAAAATGAGAAAATGATCATCTAGATGAAATATGCTAAAAAATAATTAGAAAGCGTTGAGTAGGTAATTAGTTTTAAATAATAACCATAGAACACATATTTAGTGTCACTATCTGTTGTGACACTTATTAATGCTCTTAGTGCATTTATGTCTGGAAAGATTTTAAGAAAATAGATCTATTTATTACATCTCTATGCTAGATTACCTAGATGATATTATTTTTATGCACAAGTCAAGCCTTGTATAGTGTCGCTATCTGCTGGGACATCTACTCATGCTCTGCAGTTAGTGCATTTATGAGTGGAAGGCCAGAAGCTGCTTTGTCCTTGCTTCAATAAACGACAATATTCCAGAATCTGGAGCGTGCAAGACTTGATTGATCTCAGCCAGACCCAGAGCATTGGCAAATCTCAGGCGCTGGCAAGCTGGGCTCGTGAACAGTGTCCTTGAACTCAGCCCAATTTACCGTGCTGTCGCGGGTTCGGTTTGTAACCGGGCAGAAACACCAATTTAGTGTAGTGGTTTGGTCCAAAATACTCATTACTGTTTATTTGCTGTGAGATAAGAATTAGGAGAAATGCAAAGCAGGCACCAAACTTGAAAGAATATAAAGAAGTTTATTAACAGAGCTAAAAGAAGGAAAAAAACATTATACCACCTTCAGAACTCTCCTCCTCCCCCCACCTTCCTCCCTTCTCCCACTGACAATGTGAAAAGACAACCCTTAAGATGTTCAGTCTGTTTACCACTTCCATAATAACCTTGTTTAGTCCATTTAGAAAGAGAAGTCTCTTCTTGCTCGTGCTATGAAAACATTATCACGACGAGAGAGCCGCCCACTTCCAAATATCGTTCAGTCCATTTAGGAAGAGGAGTCTCTCTGCCTGCGTGTGAGTCCTTTCCCCCGACTTGCAGCTTTTCCCGCAACTGCTTTTGAGGGTCCACTCTTGAAGTTTTTTGGGGTACAATTTTAAGGTTGAGCTGTTCAGAAGCAAAAACAGAGGCCCTTCTCCTTCCCTGGGAGCAAAGGGTCTTCATCATCTTCATCGTTAGGACTATCTCTGGGAGCATCTCTAGGGACTGAGGTTTTCTCCTTTCCCGTTTGGAGCAAAAGTCCTCATCTGGTCCATCTCTCCCTGTCCAAACTTCTCATGAAATTACAGCTGCGTCAGCATCTGCCTATCTCAGCGCAGGTGCTTTTGCTTACGAGTTGAACACTCCACCCCCCATATCTTCATGAAATTACAACAGGATACTCTGATATATCATAGCTTCACAAGAGAATTTCAGCTTTAAGCATCTCCTCTCTCTCTTCCCTCAGGTTTTCAGCTCTTCACAGCAGTAAAAGGGTTAATCTCACCTCGGCCTTGCAGCTTTGCAGCTGGAATGTTGAATTTTTCTTATCGCAGTGGAGAGGGGGGAGAGCCGAGCCGCTCCAGCTGCCCACGGCAAGGCAGTGGGGGGGGGGGGGGGGGTTCCACGGCTGGAACAGGTCCATCGACTCCAGGATGGCCGTGGCCCAGCCCGGCCTGGCCCAAGCAGGGCCTGGCCAGGCCCGCCGGCCCCCCGCACGGGGCCCGCAGCCACCTGTGCCAGCGCCGGAAACGAGAGAGAGCTTGGAGGGGGAGTTTGCCTATTCTTAAATGTGGATCACAGAGGTGGTCACAACTTTAAGTGGCTTAGAGAATTGTCCATATTCAAACTGGCCAGCTGATAGGTTCTATCAGTTCCCAGAGGAAACTGTAAGCACCCCTTAGCAAGGACATCCCTTCCGGGACTATGCTTGCTAACCTATGACACGTGCTGAAGTGGTTCTAAGCAGAAATGAAGGCCAGCTGCCCCAAGTGATCTGTGATCACAGAATCACAGAAGGCCTTGGCTTGGAAGGCTCCTTGAAAATCGTCTTGTTGCAAGCCTGCTGCCAAGGGCAGGGACACCTCCCACTAGGCCAGGTTGCTCCAAGGCCCGTCCAAGCTGGCCTGGAACGCTGCCAGCCATGGGGCAGCCACAGCTTCTGTGGGCAGCGTGGGCCAGGGCCTCGCCAGCCTCCGAGGCCAGAATTTCTTGCACATCTCCAGCCTAAGGCCACCCTCTGTCAGTGGCAAGCCACTGCCCCTGGGGCTGTGCCTCCAGGCCCTTGGGAACAGCCCCTCTGCAGGTCTCGGCTGGGCCTCGTGCAGGGACTGAAAGGCCGCAGGAAGGTGCCCCCGGAGAAGCCCTTGGAGAGCACTGGGGCCACGAGTGCCAGCATCAGGGCAGCAGGCAGGGCCTGGCGCGGCCGGCGGGGCCAAAGGGCACAGGGCACAGGGCGCTGAGGCCCTGCCAGCCGGAGCTGGCAGCTCCGGTGTGCGGCCGGCAGAGAGCCGTGGGAGATGCGTGCAGCAGCAAGGACACAGGGCTTCTTGATGGGTCAGAAAGCAGAGAAGAGCTTGAGCATGGTCCCCAAAGGATTAGGGCCTCTCCCTGTGCAGAAAAAAATTCACAACACCCGAGGTTTAGTCTGGAAAAGACACACAGGAGTCCTGTCGTGTGATTGCAATAAAGGCAGAGGCCACGGGACTTTTCTCATGGCGTGTCTCCAATTGCTGTGGGGCGCAGCCTCCTTTTTGATCCTAATTTCCAGGTGCATCACCCTCTTCCTTCCCCCATTGCCTGAGGTACTCGGAAGGTACAGACTTCCCAAAGCGCTGTCTCTATGGCCCCCTCTAATATGCACCCTCTGGTTTCTTTAGATACAGATATAGAACCAAACACTATTCTTAACTCTCTTAAGCCTTTGTTCTTCTTCTCTAAGTTCAGGAATTTCACACGGCCTTGGCTGAGCAACAGTGCGTGCCAATCAGTAACATTTTCTAGAAGGGAGAACTTCTTTTGTGCCTTCCCTAGCTGTGAGTCCCTGGCCCTATCGACAAGCACATTTGCGCGGTCTGTGTGTCAAGTTTCTCTTATTCCTTTCATCCCCCTCCAAAAAGGTAGCGAGATCAAGAGCTCAACTGAAGTGCTTCCTCGCCACTTCATGCAGCATGGACAACAAAGTGCAGCAGCTGGGAGTGGTTGCAGGTTGGGAAAGGCGGGACATGGTTGCCATGCCAGAGCCATGGTGGGATGAGTCCCACGCTGGAGCGCTGTAGCCGATGGCTAGAAAGCCTTCAGAAGGGACAGGCAAGGAAGGAGAGGTGCTGGGCTCGGTGTCTGTGTAAGGGAGGGTTCCAACTGTCTCGAGCTTCATGCTGGTGCTGATGGGGTTGAGTATTCATGGGCGAAGGCCAACAAGGCAGATTTTGTGGAGGGGCTCTGGTATAAAGCGGGCAGGCAGCGTGAAGAGGCAGGCAAGATATTCCCTGAGTAGCTGGGAGAAATGTCAGCACCACTCGCCCTTGCTCTCTTTGGAGAGTTCAGTGGAGCAGCTCTAAGTTTCCTGGAGTCTTGGGATGAGTTTTGGGCCCCTCCCATCAAGCAAGACCTTGAGAGGCTGGAGTGTGTGAAGGGAAGGGAAGGTGCGGGAAGGGAAGGGAAGGGAAGGGAAGGTGCGGGAAGGGAAGGGAAGGTGCGGGAAGGGAAGGTGAGGGAAGGGAAGGTGCGGGAAGGGAAGGTGCGGGAAGGGAAGGGAAGGGAAGGGAAGGTGCGGGAAGGGAAGGTGCGGGAAGGTGCGGGAAGGTGCGGGAAGGTGCGGGAAGGTGCGGGAAGGTGCGGGAAGGGAAGGGAAGGGAAGGGAAGGGAAGGGAAGGTGCGGGAAGGGAAGGTGCGGGAAGGGAAGGGAAGGGAAGGTGCGGGAAGGGAAGGGAAGGGAAGGGAAGGGAAGGGAAGGGAAGGGAAGGGAAGGGAAGGGAAGGGAAGGGAAGGGAAGGGAAGGGAAGGGAAGGGAAGGGAAGGGAAGGGAAGGGAAGGGAAGGGAAGGGAAGGGAAGGGAAGGGAAGGGAAGGGAAGGGAAGGGAAGGGAAGGGAAGGGAAGGGAAGGGAAGGGAAGGGAAGGGAAGGGAAGGGAAGGGAAGGGAAGGGAAGGGAAGGGAAGGTGCGGGAAGGGAAGGGAAGGGAAGGGAAGGGAAGGGAAGGGAAGGGAAGGGAAGGGAAGGGAAGGGAAGGGAAGGGAAGGGAAGGGAAGGGAAGGGTGCTGGCCAAGAGGCTGGAGAAGAAATCTGATGAGCAGGGGCTGAGGGAGCTGCAGGGGCTGACACTGGAGAAGAGCAGGATCAGAGAGGAACCTTCTCTCTTCCTGCAACTCCCAGACAGGAGGGTGGAGCTAATGCAGGTCAGGCTCTGCTCCCAGGGAACAAGGGACCGGACAAGAGGAAATGGCCTCAAGTTGTGCCAGGAGTGCTTTAGATTGGGTATTAGGGCAAAGGTCCTGTTTGTCTCTGACTCCTGGCAAAGGCTCTAAAAAGTCTCCCCCACGAGGGCAGACACAATTAAGGCGAGGACGGCGTCAACATGGAAACGCTTCCTGGCAGCCCAAAACTCTTCTGCCCACCGACAAGCCATTTGCTGCCACTGGATCACGGGAACGACAGAGCAAAAGCATCACCTTTCTCTCTTCTGGGAGGAGCTGGTTGCACAGCGCAAGCTCCTGACACGGTGCAGATGGTCCCTGAAGGGAGGTTGTAGCCAGCTGCAACCTCCCTTCTATTAGCCCGGGGAACAAAGCATATTTGGACCAGAGGAAATTAGCTCAAGTTGTGCCACAGGAGCTTTAGATTGGATCTCCAGGAACTATTCCCTCAATAAAGAGCACCTCAAGCTTGGGAACAGGCTGCCTAGCAGAAATGGCGGCGTCAGCACCCTCAGCAAGGTTTAAAAGTCACGTGCATGTGGCATTTGGGGAGCTGGCTGATCAGTGGAGTAGGCAGTGTTAAGTTTGCGGTTGGACTGTGTGATCTTCAGGGTCTTTTTCAACCTCGACCACTCAGAGCTTAAAGTGTAGCTCAAGCAGTGTGGAGTCAGGGGTGCCTTCCAGCATGGCGATCTAGGAGATTGCCAGTGGGGAGTAGCTGATAAGAAAGACAAAAGGAAGAGCAAGGGGAGTTCTTCCAAGAAGATTCACTCCAAAGCAGCCTTAACCAGTAGACCAGGGCCACTCTGAGCGCCTGAGCTGGGCTGGGGACAAAGGGTGGTGCTGGCCCGGCTGTGCTGTGCTGTGACCCCTGTGACAGCCCGGGCGACGTGTCACAATGGGGGCAGCTCTAAAAGGCCCCAGCAGGTAACGCTGGCCCTGTATTGCTTGGGCAAGCGGTGAGTGCACACGTGGCGGGGAGGCTGGGCTGGGGACGAGGGCCGGGGCAGAAACGCTGCACCCGAGGCTGGCTTGTCCCCCCGCATGCAGGGACAGCCCCTCATATGGGAGAGCCTTGGGCAGGGCACGGTGCCGCTGCTGCTGCTGGGGCAGCGGGACAGGCCTTGCTGCCTGCCAGCTGTCTGGGGCCCTGTCCTTCCCGGCCCCAGATGCCTGTGATTGCCGTCCCTGCTGCCCCCAGTGGCAGCCGCCTCCCTCCCCGCCCCACTCAAGGCCTTCTCTCCATCCTCCTGCAGACCATGGGTCACTGGCTATTCTGGCTCTTGCTCTTGCAAAGCCTTATCCCGTACCCGCAGCCCGCGGGAGATGCTTTGGATGAGGCGAGGCGTCTGAGCATGGAGGTGCATGCGATGCACCAGGAAGTGGAGAGGATTCTTCTGGAGCGGGAGGTGGAGCAGCTTATGCTGAGGCAGAGTGGAGGGGCCTGGGGAGACCTGCCGTGGTCTGCCTTGCAGCACTGGCAGGTCTGGGATTTTGCTGGGCTCCTGCTCCTTCTCTTGGCCCTAGAGTTTATCTGGAGGAAAAGGAGCCTGAGGAGAGAGGAGCGCCAAGAAGAAAACGATGGTGCCAATGAAGAGGAAGTCAGAAATGCGGCTGCAAACCAAGAAGAAGATGTTGGAAATGAAGAAGAAGAAGAAGAAGCCAATGATGCCAACCGGGAGGAAGTCAACAATGATGATGGCAATGTACAGGAAGTCGGCAATGTTGCTGCAAATGAAGAAGACGGTGTTGGAAATGAAGTTGTCCGTGAGGCTGCAAATGCAGAAAACAACCATGATGCTGCCAATGGAGTCCAAGAAGAAGAGCACGAGGGTGAAGATAACATAGGAAGGATTGCAATGGAGCGCATCCAGTGGCCTGTACAGGACCTGCAGGAAGGCTGTGAGTGGACAACTGACCTGATGGACAATTTTGCCATTTACTTTGGCCACGTCTTGTGCAACAGTTTCTACCCGGTGCTGCAACGAGCCATCGGGGTGGGCAGTGCCTTCGAAGGTTGGAGTCCCCGTGAGCAGGATGTTGTGTACCGTGTGCTGGTACCCATGAATCCTCCCCGAGGCCACTCCTTCCAGCTGGAGCCGTACACTGCGGGGCAGAGGCGCGGGAGGAACTTCCGCGTCCGCGTGCAGCTGGAGTGCACCTGCAGCAGGGAGCAGCAGGGTGAGAACATGCTGTGCTTCCTGCACCAGCCCCAGGAGGAGCTGAGGAGCAATCAGGATGCCAGCCTCCTACACACGCTGTGCACCGGCTCCTACCTCGACGTGCAGAAAACTGCCCGCTGGTTCTACCAACTGGTGAGAGCAATCTGGCCAGCTTTGCCTCAGGCCCACAATTGGCATTTAGTGCTGCTGCCCTCCAGACGCTCCTGCCAATTCCAGGTGAGCAACGGCGCAGCAAGCTTCCGCATTGAGGTGCTGTTTGGGGTGCGGCAAGGCGACTCAGACATCTTTGTGAGCAGCCAGCCTAGGGAGGCCTGCACGCCAAGCACAACATGGCCGGAGAGCTACGCCGTGGCAGAGATGAAGTTCTTCAAGTGCATCGCCAGGCGGGCCCCCCCTGACAGCTTGCACCTCAAATGCCTGCAGTTCTTCAGCTGTCTGCAGCTGGGCTCAGGCTTTTCCACCTACACCATCAAGACCATTGTCATGCACCTCCTGTCCATCATCCCCGTGTCACGGTGGCGCAGGAGAGATTTTGTCAGGCGACTGGTGGATATCAGCGAGGGCCTGCGCTTCTGCGTGCAAGTGAGATGCCTCAACCACTTCATCGTGGGCAACCGGAGCCTTCCTGGGGAGATCAGGGTTCCCCCAGAGGTGCAAATGGCCGAGACGTGCAATCTCTTCCACCACCTGGTGATGGATCCCGTTGCCCACTCCCAGGCGATGAGTGAGTACGTGGATCTGCGAAAGCGGTTCACACGAACCCTGAACGACGAGCACTGAAAGAGCTTCTCCACCTTAGAGCTGTGCTTGTGGGGCCGGCAGCTGGCCGCAGAGAAGCCCCTCATTGTACAGGGGAAAAGAGGGAACAATGTGGGACACAGAGAGGGAAGGGAAAATGCTGTGCAGCAGCACTCTGCCAGCAGCAGCAGCAGCAGCAGCAGCAGCAGCAGCAGCAGCAGCGGTGTCATCTCAACAGTCTCCTCAGCACCGCATGCACTGATGACCAGCTTGGCTACACACATCGGGCACCACGCAAGAGGAAATACTCCGATTCCCTTCTGTGTTCTCTGGGCTCTGTGGGCAGAATCTGCTCCCTGGGCTGCAGCTGACGCAGACCTGAGCGTGCAGAATGTGGAGAGGGCACTGCTCAAGAGGCAGTGGGAATTGCTGCCACACCTTTCCTCTAGAGCAAAAGAACATTTGGGGAGTCAAAGCTGATGGAGCTGAAGAGGCCGTGGCCAGGGGCCTTGTGAGAGAGACTCCCATTAGCACCAGGACTGTAGCTGCCCCCAACTCTTTCTTAGACTCCACTTTCCCTCTGAGAGCTTCACCTTGTGCAAAGATGCGGATCTGCAAATCCCAGAAGGGTTAACGTTTGGAAGGAGCACCGGTGGGATCATCTTGGCCAGGGCTGCTCCAGCAGGGTCTTCCCGCTGTGCCTTGCAAAGGGTTGCCTTCAGATGCTTCTTGACTATGTGCGCTCAGGGAGACTCCACAACCTCTGGGCAATGTGCCGCAGTGCTCGCTCACTGCGCTGAATGCCAGATGTGCTGCACAGCTGCTTGAAGTCAGCAAAGAATTGAAGGGGCTGCTTGAGAAAAACATCAGCTGGGCCTCTCAGCTCTCTTGCCCCTGGCTGCAGCAAGGCCTAAGCACAGAATGACGTCTGCAGTGAAGCAGAGGCCTCTCGGCCCCGTGTTGTTTCCCTGAGGCCCAGAAGAGCACCTGCACCTCTCTAGCGCCATCGGCCTCACTGCCCTTCACTGCGCAGAACAAGCTGTCGTACAAATCTGGTCCTTCAAGGAGAAGAGGATGCGTGCAAAGACTCTGGCCCAGGTCCCACGGCCTCTCCTGCCGCCTCAGCAGGTGCAGGGCCACGGCAGGGTTGATTCTACCTCCTCGTATCATTTCCATCTCCAAAACAAGTCACCCAGATCTGCACTAAGCCCTACTTGCATATGCCCTTTGCCACTCCTGAGGACACGCACAAACAGAGCGCCTGCCTTACGTGCACGGCCAAAGCCAGCAAAGCCCAGCTGTAACATGCAATTGTTCCCGGCCTTTGGCAAGGGCCAAAACTTAGAGGAGGAAAGAAGCAGGCATGTGGGACAGAAAAAGGAAACAGAAACAGGGAACAAAAGACCAAGAGGAACAATCAGCGCTGCTTGCCCGCCATCAGCCAATGGACGGTGTCTCTCCTTTGTTGGAGTGAGAGCTCCACTGGACTCAGGCCCAGAGGGAAGCCAAAGCACAGGGGTTGAATTAAAACCTCTGGACAAGCTGTGATGCAAGAAGCCACAGCAAAGTGAAATAGAAAGATAGATTTTTTAACTTTTAGTAGAAATATATGCTAAGTGCCTTAAGAATTAAAAAGCTGTAGCAGAGAGCTTAAACTCAGTGCTTGCTGCATGCAGCAGGGTTGCCTTTTCACAGAATTCTTTCCTTTCGACAAAATATAGATAGAATTATACTGTTCACATTTTTTAGATGGAGTGTTCACATAAACAGTAAGAACTGATAGAAACTGTATGCGCAAATCTGTGTAATACCTATGTAACACTTGTGTAAGACTTACGATTGTAAGAATTAGACCAGGATAGGTTAAGAAAAGAAAAACCAGAATCATGTGTTAATCTTGTTGGTCAATTAACAAATATAATCCACACTTCTGCAAGAAAAAATATATATGGAGCATATAGAGGATATAGAAGAAGCGGGTTTTGCCTGCTGTTGCTGCTGCTGCTTGGCTTTATCATGTAACCCCCTTTGAACTCGGCCTTCAAGAAAGCTCTGAGACTATGAAATAAAGAACTTAGCAGAACAGCAGCCTCCTCTGCTCTTTTACCCTGGTCCGAGAAGGAAGGGTAACCCTTTAAAAGCTCCACACTCCTTGTCCCCGGAAGGGACACCTTTGGGTCCGACTGTGTCGGAGCTGGCCTGAAACTGTGTCTCTATAAGAATCTAGATTTTTATTTCATAGATGTATCTATATTGTCTATACATAGTGTATACTCTAAAGTTTATTAATGATCATATATGATAGTAAAGTATAATAAAACAAAGCAATATACTAATCCCTAAGTAACAGAAAAGATACCAAATACATCATTATTCTATGATAAAATAGAATGAAAATGAGAAAATGATCATCTAGATGAAATATGCTAAAAAATAATTAGAAAGCGTTGAGTAGGTAATTAGTTTTAAATAATAACCATAGAACACATATTTAGTGTCACTATCTGTTGTGACACTTATTAATGCTCTTAGTGCATTTATGTCTGGAAAGATTTTAAGAAAATAGATCTATTTATTACATCTCTATGCTAGATTACCTAGATGATATTATTTTTATGCACAAGTCAAGCCTTGTATAGTGTCGCTATCTGCTGGGACATCTACTCATGCTCTGCAGTTAGTGCATTTATGAGTGGAAGGCCAGAAGCTGCTTTGTCCTTGCTTCAATAAACGACAATATTCCAGAATCTGGAGCGTGCAAGACTTGATTGATCTCAGCCAGACCCAGAGCATTGGCAAATCTCAGGCGCTGGCAAGCTGGGCTCGTGAACAGTGTCCTTGAACTCAGCCCAATTTACCGTGCTGTCGCGGGTTCGGTTTGTAACCGGGCAGAAACACCAATTTAGTGTAGTGGTTTGGTCCAAAATACTCATTACTGTTTATTTGCTGTGAGATAAGAATTAGGAGAAATGCAAAGCAGGCACCAAACTTGAAAGAATATAAAGAAGTTTATTAACAGAGCTAAAAGAAGGAAAAAAACATTATACCACCTTCAGAACTCTCCTCCTCCCCCCACCTTCCTCCCTTCTCCCACTGACAATGTGAAAAGACAACCCTTAAGATGTTCAGTCTGTTTACCACTTCCATAATAACCTTGTTTAGTCCATTTAGAAAGAGAAGTCTCTTCTTGCTCGTGCTATGAAAACATTATCACGACGAGAGAGCCGCCCACTTCCAAATATCGTTCAGTCCATTTAGGAAGAGGAGTCTCTCTGCCTGCGTGTGAGTCCTTTCCCCCGACTTGCAGCTTTTCCCGCAACTGCTTTTGAGGGTCCACTCTTGAAGTTTTTTGGGGTACAATTTTAAGGTTGAGCTGTTCAGAAGCAAAAACAGAGGCCCTTCTCCTTCCCTGGGAGCAAAGGGTCTTCATCATCTTCATCGTTAGGACTATCTCTGGGAGCATCTCTAGGGACTGAGGTTTTCTCCTTTCCCGTTTGGAGCAAAAGTCCTCATCTGGTCCATCTCTCCCTGTCCAAACTTCTCATGAAATTACAGCTGCGTCAGCATCTGCCTATCTCAGCGCAGGTGCTTTTGCTTACGAGTTGAACACTCCACCCCCCATATCTTCATGAAATTACAACAGGATACTCTGATATATCATAGCTTCACAAGAGAATTTCAGCTTTAAGCATCTCCTCTCTCTCTTCCCTCAGGTTTTCAGCTCTTCACAGCAGTAAAAGGGTTAATCTCACCTCGGCCTTGCAGCTTTGCAGCTGGAATGTTGAATTTTTCTTATCGCAGTGGAGAGGGGGGAGAGCCGAGCCGCTCCAGCTGCCCACGGCAAGGCAGTGGGGGGGGGGGGGGGGTTCCACGGCTGGAACAGGTCCATCGACTCCAGGATGGCCGTGGCCCAGCCCGGCCTGGCCCAAGCAGGGCCTGGCCAGGCCCGCCGGCCCCCCGCACGGGGCCCGCAGCCACCTGTGCCAGCGCCGGAAACGAGAGAGAGCTTGGAGGGGGAGTTTGCCTATTCTTAAATGTGGATCACAGAGGTGGTCACAACTTTAAGTGGCTTAGAGAATTGTCCATATTCAAACTGGCCAGCTGATAGGTTCTATCAGTTCCCAGAGGAAACTGTAAGCACCCCTTAGCAAGGACATCCCTTCCGGGACTATGCTTGCTAACCTATGACACGTGCTGAAGTGGTTCTAAGCAGAAATGAAGGCCAGCTGCCCCAAGTGATCTGTGATCACAGAATCACAGAAGGCCTTGGCTTGGAAGGCTCCTTGAAAATCGTCTTGTTGCAAGCCTGCTGCCAAGGGCAGGGACACCTCCCACTAGGCCAGGTTGCTCCAAGGCCCGTCCAAGCTGGCCTGGAACGCTGCCAGCCATGGGGCAGCCACAGCTTCTGTGGGCAGCGTGGGCCAGGGCCTCGCCAGCCTCCGAGGCCAGAATTTCTTGCACATCTCCAGCCTAAGGCCACCCTCTGTCAGTGGCAAGCCACTGCCCCTGGGGCTGTGCCTCCAGGCCCTTGGGAACAGCCCCTCTGCAGGTCTCGGCTGGGCCTCGTGCAGGGACTGAAAGGCCGCAGGAAGGTGCCCCCGGAGAAGCCCTTGGAGAGCACTGGGGCCACGAGTGCCAGCATCAGGGCAGCAGGCAGGGCCTGGCGCGGCCGGCGGGGCCAAAGGGCACAGGGCACAGGGCGCTGAGGCCCTGCCAGCCGGAGCTGGCAGCTCCGGTGTGCGGCCGGCAGAGAGCCGTGGGAGATGCGTGCAGCAGCAAGGACACAGGGCTTCTTGATGGGTCAGAAAGCAGAGAAGAGCTTGAGCATGGTCCCCAAAGGATTAGGGCCTCTCCCTGTGCAGAAAAAAATTCACAACACCCGAGGTTTAGTCTGGAAAAGACACACAGGAGTCCTGTCGTGTGATTGCAATAAAGGCAGAGGCCACGGGACTTTTCTCATGGCGTGTCTCCAATTGCTGTGGGGCGCAGCCTCCTTTTTGATCCTAATTTCCAGGTGCATCACCCTCTTCCTTCCCCCATTGCCTGAGGTACTCGGAAGGTACAGACTTCCCAAAGCGCTGTCTCTATGGCCCCCTCTAATATGCACCCTCTGGTTTCTTTAGATACAGATATAGAACCAAACACTATTCTTAACTCTCTTAAGCCTTTGTTCTTCTTCTCTAAGTTCAGGAATTTCACACGGCCTTGGCTGAGCAACAGTGCGTGCCAATCAGTAACATTTTCTAGAAGGGAGAACTTCTTTTGTGCCTTCCCTAGCTGTGAGTCCCTGGCCCTATCGACAAGCACATTTGCGCGGTCTGTGTGTCAAGTTTCTCTTATTCCTTTCATCCCCCTCCAAAAAGGTAGCGAGATCAAGAGCTCAACTGAAGTGCTTCCTCGCCACTTCATGCAGCATGGACAACAAAGTGCAGCAGCTGGGAGTGGTTGCAGGTTGGGAAAGGCGGGACATGGTTGCCATGCCAGAGCCATGGTGGGATGAGTCCCACGCTGGAGCGCTGTAGCCGATGGCTAGAAAGCCTTCAGAAGGGACAGGCAAGGAAGGAGAGGTGCTGGGCTCGGTGTCTGTGTAAGGGAGGGTTCCAACTGTCTCGAGCTTCATGCTGGTGCTGATGGGGTTGAGTATTCATGGGCGAAGGCCAACAAGGCAGATTTTGTGGAGGGGCTCTGGTATAAAGCGGGCAGGCAGCGTGAAGAGGCAGGCAAGATATTCCCTGAGTAGCTGGGAGAAATGTCAGCACCACTCGCCCTTGCTCTCTTTGGAGAGTTCAGTGGAGCAGCTCTAAGTTTCCTGGAGTCTTGGGATGAGTTTTGGGCCCCTCCCATCAAGCAAGACCTTGAGAGGCTGGAGTGTGTGAAGGGAAGGGAAGGGAAGGGAAGGTGCGGGAAGGGAAGGGAAGGGAAGGTGCGGGAAGGGAAGGTGCGGGAAGGGAAGGGAAGGTGCGGGAAGGGAAGGTGCGGGAAGGGAAGGGAAGGGAAGGTGCGGGAAGGGAAGGGAAGGGAAGGTGCGGGAAGGGAAGGGAAGGGAAGGGAAGGGAAGGGAAGGGAAGGGAAGGGAAGGGAAGGGAAGGGAAGGGAAGGGAAGGGAAGGGAAGGGAAGGGAAGGGAAGGGAAGGGAAGGGAAGGGAAGGGAAGGGAAGGGAAGGGAAGGGAAGGGAAGGGAAGGGAAGGGAAGGGAAGGGAAGGGAAGGGAAGGGAAGGGAAGGGAAGGGAAGGGAAGGGAAGGGAAGGGAAGGGAAGGGAAGGGAAGGGAAGGGAAGGGAAGGTGCGGGAAGGGAAGGTGCGGGAAGGGAAGGGAAGGGAAGGGAAGGGAAGGGAAGGGAAGGGAAGGGAAGGGAAGGGAAGGGAAGGGAAGGGAAGGGAAGGTGCGGGAAGGGAAGGGAAGGGAAGGGAAGGTGCGGGAAGGGAAGGGAAGGGAAGGTGCGGGAAGGGAAGGGAAGGGAAGGGAAGGTGCGGGAAGGTGCGGGAAGGTGCGGGAAGGGAAGGGAAGGGAAGGGAAGGGAAGGGAAGGGAAGGGAAGGGAAGGGAAGGGAAGGGAAGGGAAGGGAAGGGAAGGGAAGGGAAGGGAAGGGAAGGGAAGGGAAGGGAAGGGAAGGGAAGGGAAGGGAAGGGAAGGGAAGGGAAGGGAAGGGAAGGGAAGGGAAGGGAAGGGAAGGGAAGGGAAGGGAAGGTGCGGGAAGGGAAGGGAAGGGAAGGGAAGGGAAGGGAAGGGAAGGGAAGGGAAGGGAAGGGAAGGGAAGGGAAGGGAAGGGAAGGGTGCTGGCCAAGAGGCTGGAGAAGAAATCTGATGAGCAGGGGCTGAGGGAGCTGCAGGGGCTGACACTGGAGAAGAGCAGGATCAGAGAGGAACCTTCTCTCTTCCTGCAACTCCCAGACAGGAGGGTGGAGCTAATGCAGGTCAGGCTCTGCTCCCAGGGAACAAGGGACCGGACAAGAGGAAATGGCCTCAAGTTGTGCCAGGAGTGCTTTAGATTGGGTATTAGGGCAAAGGTCCTGTTTGTCTCTGACTCCTGGCAAAGGCTCTAAAAAGTCTCCCCCACGAGGGCAGACACAATTAAGGCGAGGACGGCGTCAACATGGAAACGCTTCCTGGCAGCCCAAAACTCTTCTGCCCACCGACAAGCCATTTGCTGCCACTGGATCACGGGAACGACAGAGCAAAAGCATCACCTTTCTCTCTTCTGGGAGGAGCTGGTTGCACAGCGCAAGCTCCTGACACGGTGCAGATGGTCCCTGAAGGGAGGTTGTAGCCAGCTGCAACCTCCCTTCTATTAGCCCGGGGAACAAAGCATATTTGGACCAGAGGAAATTAGCTCAAGTTGTGCCACAGGAGCTTTAGATTGGATCTCCAGGAACTATTCCCTCAATAAAGAGCACCTCAAGCTTGGGAACAGGCTGCCTAGCAGAAATGGCGGCGTCAGCACCCTCAGCAAGGTTTAAAAGTCACGTGCATGTGGCATTTGGGGAGCTGGCTGATCAGTGGAGTAGGCAGTGTTAAGTTTGCGGTTGGACTGTGTGATCTTCAGGGTCTTTTTCAACCTCGACCACTCAGAGCTTAAAGTGTAGCTCAAGCAGTGTGGAGTCAGGGGTGCCTTCCAGCATGGCGATCTAGGAGATTGCCAGTGGGGAGTAGCTGATAAGAAAGACAAAAGGAAGAGCAAGGGGAGTTCTTCCAAGAAGATTCACTCCAAAGCAGCCTTAACCAGTAGACCAGGGCCACTCTGAGCGCCTGAGCTGGGCTGGGGACAAAGGGTGGTGCTGGCCCGGCTGTGCTGTGCTGTGACCCCTGTGACAGCCCGGGCGACGTGTCACAATGGGGGCAGCTCTAAAAGGCCCCAGCAGGTAACGCTGGCCCTGTATTGCTTGGGCAAGCGGTGAGTGCACACGTGGCGGGGAGGCTGGGCTGGGGACGAGGGCCGGGGCAGAAACGCTGCACCCGAGGCTGGCTTGTCCCCCCGCATGCAGGGACAGCCCCTCATATGGGAGAGCCTTGGGCAGGGCACGGTGCCGCTGCTGCTGCTGGGGCAGCGGGACAGGCCTTGCTGCCTGCCAGCTGTCTGGGGCCCTGTCCTTCCCGGCCCCAGATGCCTGTGATTGCCGTCCCTGCTGCCCCCAGTGGCAGCCGCCTCCCTCCCCGCCCCACTCAAGGCCTTCTCTCCATCCTCCTGCAGACCATGGGTCACTGGCTATTCTGGCTCTTGCTCTTGCAAAGCCTTATCCCGTACCCGCAGCCCGCGGGAGATGCTTTGGATGAGGCGAGGCGTCTGAGCATGGAGGTGCATGCGATGCACCAGGAAGTGGAGAGGATTCTTCTGGAGCGGGAGGTGGAGCAGCTTATGCTGAGGCAGAGTGGAGGGGCCTGGGGAGACCTGCCGTGGTCTGCCTTGCAGCACTGGCAGGTCTGGGATTTTGCTGGGCTCCTGCTCCTTCTCTTGGCCCTAGAGTTTATCTGGAGGAAAAGGAGCCTGAGGAGAGAGGAGCGCCAAGAAGAAAACGATGGTGCCAATGAAGAGGAAGTCAGAAATGCGGCTGCAAACCAAGAAGAAGATGTTGGAAATGAAGAAGAAGAAGAAGAAGCCAATGATGCCAACCGGGAGGAAGTCAACAATGATGATGGCAATGTACAGGAAGTCGGCAATGTTGCTGCAAATGAAGAAGACGGTGTTGGAAATGAAGTTGTCCGTGAGGCTGCAAATGCAGAAAACAACCATGATGCTGCCAATGGAGTCCAAGAAGAAGAGCACGAGGGTGAAGATAACATAGGAAGGATTGCAATGGAGCGCATCCAGTGGCCTGTACAGGACCTGCAGGAAGGCTGTGAGTGGACAACTGACCTGATGGACAATTTTGCCATTTACTTTGGCCACGTCTTGTGCAACAGTTTCTACCCGGTGCTGCAACGAGCCATCGGGGTGGGCAGTGCCTTCGAAGGTTGGAGTCCCCGTGAGCAGGATGTTGTGTACCGTGTGCTGGTACCCATGAATCCTCCCCGAGGCCACTCCTTCCAGCTGGAGCCGTACACTGCGGGGCAGAGGCGCGGGAGGAACTTCCGCGTCCGCGTGCAGCTGGAGTGCACCTGCAGCAGGGAGCAGCAGGGTGAGAACATGCTGTGCTTCCTGCACCAGCCCCAGGAGGAGCTGAGGAGCAATCAGGATGCCAGCCTCCTACACACGCTGTGCACCGGCTCCTACCTCGACGTGCAGAAAACTGCCCGCTGGTTCTACCAACTGGTGAGAGCAATCTGGCCAGCTTTGCCTCAGGCCCACAATTGGCATTTAGTGCTGCTGCCCTCCAGACGCTCCTGCCAATTCCAGGTGAGCAACGGCGCAGCAAGCTTCCGCATTGAGGTGCTGTTTGGGGTGCGGCAAGGCGACTCAGACATCTTTGTGAGCAGCCAGCCTAGGGAGGCCTGCACGCCAAGCACAACATGGCCGGAGAGCTACGCCGTGGCAGAGATGAAGTTCTTCAAGTGCATCGCCAGGCGGGCCCCCCCTGACAGCTTGCACCTCAAATGCCTGCAGTTCTTCAGCTGTCTGCAGCTGGGCTCAGGCTTTTCCACCTACACCATCAAGACCATTGTCATGCACCTCCTGTCCATCATCCCCGTGTCACGGTGGCGCAGGAGAGATTTTGTCAGGCGACTGGTGGATATCAGCGAGGGCCTGCGCTTCTGCGTGCAAGTGAGATGCCTCAACCACTTCATCGTGGGCAACCGGAGCCTTCCTGGGGAGATCAGGGTTCCCCCAGAGGTGCAAATGGCCGAGACGTGCAATCTCTTCCACCACCTGGTGATGGATCCCGTTGCCCACTCCCAGGCGATGAGTGAGTACGTGGATCTGCGAAAGCGGTTCACACGAACCCTGAACGACGAGCACTGAAAGAGCTTCTCCACCTTAGAGCTGTGCTTGTGGGGCCGGCAGCTGGCCGCAGAGAAGCCCCTCATTGTACAGGGGAAAAGAGGGAACAATGTGGGACACAGAGAGGGAAGGGAAAATGCTGTGCAGCAGCACTCTGCCAGCAGCAGCAGCAGCAGCAGCAGCAGCAGCAGCAGCAGCAGCGGTGTCATCTCAACAGTCTCCTCAGCACCGCATGCACTGATGACCAGCTTGGCTACACACATCGGGCACCACGCAAGAGGAAATACTCCGATTCCCTTCTGTGTTCTCTGGGCTCTGTGGGCAGAATCTGCTCCCTGGGCTGCAGCTGACGCAGACCTGAGCGTGCAGAATGTGGAGAGGGCACTGCTCAAGAGGCAGTGGGAATTGCTGCCACACCTTTCCTCTAGAGCAAAAGAACATTTGGGGAGTCAAAGCTGATGGAGCTGAAGAGGCCGTGGCCAGGGGCCTTGTGAGAGAGACTCCCATTAGCACCAGGACTGTAGCTGCCCCCAACTCTTTCTTAGACTCCACTTTCCCTCTGAGAGCTTCACCTTGTGCAAAGATGCGGATCTGCAAATCCCAGAAGGGTTAACGTTTGGAAGGAGCACCGGTGGGATCATCTTGGCCAGGGCTGCTCCAGCAGGGTCTTCCCGCTGTGCCTTGCAAAGGGTTGCCTTCAGATGCTTCTTGACTATGTGCGCTCAGGGAGACTCCACAACCTCTGGGCAATGTGCCGCAGTGCTCGCTCACTGCGCTGAATGCCAGATGTGCTGCACAGCTGCTTGAAGTCAGCAAAGAATTGAAGGGGCTGCTTGAGAAAAACATCAGCTGGGCCTCTCAGCTCTCTTGCCCCTGGCTGCAGCAAGGCCTAAGCACAGAATGACGTCTGCAGTGAAGCAGAGGCCTCTCGGCCCCGTGTTGTTTCCCTGAGGCCCAGAAGAGCACCTGCACCTCTCTAGCGCCATCGGCCTCACTGCCCTTCACTGCGCAGAACAAGCTGTCGTACAAATCTGGTCCTTCAAGGAGAAGAGGATGCGTGCAAAGACTCTGGCCCAGGTCCCACGGCCTCTCCTGCCGCCTCAGCAGGTGCAGGGCCACGGCAGGGTTGATTCTACCTCCTCGTATCATTTCCATCTCCAAAACAAGTCACCCAGATCTGCACTAAGCCCTACTTGCATATGCCCTTTGCCACTCCTGAGGACACGCACAAACAGAGCGCCTGCCTTACGTGCACGGCCAAAGCCAGCAAAGCCCAGCTGTAACATGCAATTGTTCCCGGCCTTTGGCAAGGGCCAAAACTTAGAGGAGGAAAGAAGCAGGCATGTGGGACAGAAAAAGGAAACAGAAACAGGGAACAAAAGACCAAGAGGAACAATCAGCGCTGCTTGCCCGCCATCAGCCAATGGACGGTGTCTCTCCTTTGTTGGAGTGAGAGCTCCACTGGACTCAGGCCCAGAGGGAAGCCAAAGCACAGGGGTTGAATTAAAACCTCTGGACAAGCTGTGATGCAAGAAGCCACAGCAAAGTGAAATAGAAAGATAGATTTTTTAACTTTTAGTAGAAATATATGCTAAGTGCCTTAAGAATTAAAAAGCTGTAGCAGAGAGCTTAAACTCAGTGCTTGCTGCATGCAGCAGGGTTGCCTTTTCACAGAATTCTTTCCTTTCGACAAAATATAGATAGAATTATACTGTTCACATTTTTTAGATGGAGTGTTCACATAAACAGTAAGAACTGATAGAAACTGTATGCGCAAATCTGTGTAATACCTATGTAACACTTGTGTAAGACTTACGATTGTAAGAATTAGACCAGGATAGGTTAAGAAAAGAAAAACCAGAATCATGTGTTAATCTTGTTGGTCAATTAACAAATATAATCCACACTTCTGCAAGAAAAAATATATATGGAGCATATAGAGGATATAGAAGAAGCGGGTTTTGCCTGCTGTTGCTGCTGCTGCTTGGCTTTATCATGTAACCCCCTTTGAACTCGGCCTTCAAGAAAGCTCTGAGACTATGAAATAAAGAACTTAGCAGAACAGCAGCCTCCTCTGCTCTTTTACCCTGGTCCGAGAAGGAAGGGTAACCCTTTAAAAGCTCCACACTCCTTGTCCCCGGAAGGGACACCTTTGGGTCCGACTGTGTCGGAGCTGGCCTGAAACTGTGTCTCTATAAGAATCTAGATTTTTATTTCATAGATGTATCTATATTGTCTATACATAGTGTATACTCTAAAGTTTATTAATGATCATATATGATAGTAAAGTATAATAAAACAAAGCAATATACTAATCCCTAAGTAACAGAAAAGATACCAAATACATCATTATTCTATGATAAAATAGAATGAAAATGAGAAAATGATCATCTAGATGAAATATGCTAAAAAATAATTAGAAAGCGTTGAGTAGGTAATTAGTTTTAAATAATAACCATAGAACACATATTTAGTGTCACTATCTGTTGTGACACTTATTAATGCTCTTAGTGCATTTATGTCTGGAAAGATTTTAAGAAAATAGATCTATTTATTACATCTCTATGCTAGATTACCTAGATGATATTATTTTTATGCACAAGTCAAGCCTTGTATAGTGTCGCTATCTGCTGGGACATCTACTCATGCTCTGCAGTTAGTGCATTTATGAGTGGAAGGCCAGAAGCTGCTTTGTCCTTGCTTCAATAAACGACAATATTCCAGAATCTGGAGCGTGCAAGACTTGATTGATCTCAGCCAGACCCAGAGCATTGGCAAATCTCAGGCGCTGGCAAGCTGGGCTCGTGAACAGTGTCCTTGAACTCAGCCCAATTTACCGTGCTGTCGCGGGTTCGGTTTGTAACCGGGCAGAAACACCAATTTAGTGTAGTGGTTTGGTCCAAAATACTCATTACTGTTTATTTGCTGTGAGATAAGAATTAGGAGAAATGCAAAGCAGGCACCAAACTTGAAAGAATATAAAGAAGTTTATTAACAGAGCTAAAAGAAGGAAAAAAACATTATACCACCTTCAGAACTCTCCTCCTCCCCCCACCTTCCTCCCTTCTCCCACTGACAATGTGAAAAGACAACCCTTAAGATGTTCAGTCTGTTTACCACTTCCATAATAACCTTGTTTAGTCCATTTAGAAAGAGAAGTCTCTTCTTGCTCGTGCTATGAAAACATTATCACGACGAGAGAGCCGCCCACTTCCAAATATCGTTCAGTCCATTTAGGAAGAGGAGTCTCTCTGCCTGCGTGTGAGTCCTTTCCCCCGACTTGCAGCTTTTCCCGCAACTGCTTTTGAGGGTCCACTCTTGAAGTTTTTTGGGGTACAATTTTAAGGTTGAGCTGTTCAGAAGCAAAAACAGAGGCCCTTCTCCTTCCCTGGGAGCAAAGGGTCTTCATCATCTTCATCGTTAGGACTATCTCTGGGAGCATCTCTAGGGACTGAGGTTTTCTCCTTTCCCGTTTGGAGCAAAAGTCCTCATCTGGTCCATCTCTCCCTGTCCAAACTTCTCATGAAATTACAGCTGCGTCAGCATCTGCCTATCTCAGCGCAGGTGCTTTTGCTTACGAGTTGAACACTCCACCCCCCATATCTTCATGAAATTACAACAGGATACTCTGATATATCATAGCTTCACAAGAGAATTTCAGCTTTAAGCATCTCCTCTCTCTCTTCCCTCAGGTTTTCAGCTCTTCACAGCAGTAAAAGGGTTAATCTCACCTCGGCCTTGCAGCTTTGCAGCTGGAATGTTGAATTTTTCTTATCGCAGTGGAGAGGGGGGAGAGCCGAGCCGCTCCAGCTGCCCACGGCAAGGCAGTGGGGGGGGGGGGGGGGGTTCCACGGCTGGAACAGGTCCATCGACTCCAGGATGGCCGTGGCCCAGCCCGGCCTGGCCCAAGCAGGGCCTGGCCAGGCCCGCCGGCCCCCCGCACGGGGCCCGCAGCCACCTGTGCCAGCGCCGGAAACGAGAGAGAGCTTGGAGGGGGAGTTTGCCTATTCTTAAATGTGGATCACAGAGGTGGTCACAACTTTAAGTGGCTTAGAGAATTGTCCATATTCAAACTGGCCAGCTGATAGGTTCTATCAGTTCCCAGAGGAAACTGTAAGCACCCCTTAGCAAGGACATCCCTTCCGGGACTATGCTTGCTAACCTATGACACGTGCTGAAGTGGTTCTAAGCAGAAATGAAGGCCAGCTGCCCCAAGTGATCTGTGATCACAGAATCACAGAAGGCCTTGGCTTGGAAGGCTCCTTGAAAATCGTCTTGTTGCAAGCCTGCTGCCAAGGGCAGGGACACCTCCCACTAGGCCAGGTTGCTCCAAGGCCCGTCCAAGCTGGCCTGGAACGCTGCCAGCCATGGGGCAGCCACAGCTTCTGTGGGCAGCGTGGGCCAGGGCCTCGCCAGCCTCCGAGGCCAGAATTTCTTGCACATCTCCAGCCTAAGGCCACCCTCTGTCAGTGGCAAGCCACTGCCCCTGGGGCTGTGCCTCCAGGCCCTTGGGAACAGCCCCTCTGCAGGTCTCGGCTGGGCCTCGTGCAGGGACTGAAAGGCCGCAGGAAGGTGCCCCCGGAGAAGCCCTTGGAGAGCACTGGGGCCACGAGTGCCAGCATCAGGGCAGCAGGCAGGGCCTGGCGCGGCCGGCGGGGCCAAAGGGCACAGGGCACAGGGCGCTGAGGCCCTGCCAGCCGGAGCTGGCAGCTCCGGTGTGCGGCCGGCAGAGAGCCGTGGGAGATGCGTGCAGCAGCAAGGACACAGGGCTTCTTGATGGGTCAGAAAGCAGAGAAGAGCTTGAGCATGGTCCCCAAAGGATTAGGGCCTCTCCCTGTGCAGAAAAAAATTCACAACACCCGAGGTTTAGTCTGGAAAAGACACACAGGAGTCCTGTCGTGTGATTGCAATAAAGGCAGAGGCCACGGGACTTTTCTCATGGCGTGTCTCCAATTGCTGTGGGGCGCAGCCTCCTTTTTGATCCTAATTTCCAGGTGCATCACCCTCTTCCTTCCCCCATTGCCTGAGGTACTCGGAAGGTACAGACTTCCCAAAGCGCTGTCTCTATGGCCCCCTCTAATATGCACCCTCTGGTTTCTTTAGATACAGATATAGAACCAAACACTATTCTTAACTCTCTTAAGCCTTTGTTCTTCTTCTCTAAGTTCAGGAATTTCACACGGCCTTGGCTGAGCAACAGTGCGTGCCAATCAGTAACATTTTCTAGAAGGGAGAACTTCTTTTGTGCCTTCCCTAGCTGTGAGTCCCTGGCCCTATCGACAAGCACATTTGCGCGGTCTGTGTGTCAAGTTTCTCTTATTCCTTTCATCCCCCTCCAAAAAGGTAGCGAGATCAAGAGCTCAACTGAAGTGCTTCCTCGCCACTTCATGCAGCATGGACAACAAAGTGCAGCAGCTGGGAGTGGTTGCAGGTTGGGAAAGGCGGGACATGGTTGCCATGCCAGAGCCATGGTGGGATGAGTCCCACGCTGGAGCGCTGTAGCCGATGGCTAGAAAGCCTTCAGAAGGGACAGGCAAGGAAGGAGAGGTGCTGGGCTCGGTGTCTGTGTAAGGGAGGGTTCCAACTGTCTCGAGCTTCATGCTGGTGCTGATGGGGTTGAGTATTCATGGGCGAAGGCCAACAAGGCAGATTTTGTGGAGGGGCTCTGGTATAAAGCGGGCAGGCAGCGTGAAGAGGCAGGCAAGATATTCCCTGAGTAGCTGGGAGAAATGTCAGCACCACTCGCCCTTGCTCTCTTTGGAGAGTTCAGTGGAGCAGCTCTAAGTTTCCTGGAGTCTTGGGATGAGTTTTGGGCCCCTCCCATCAAGCAAGACCTTGAGAGGCTGGAGTGTGTGAAGGGAAGGGAAGGGAAGGGAAGGTGCGGGAAGGGAAGGGAAGGGAAGGTGCGGGAAGGGAAGGTGCGGGAAGGGAAGGGAAGGTGCGGGAAGGGAAGGTGCGGGAAGGGAAGGGAAGGGAAGGTGCGGGAAGGTGCGGGAAGGGAAGGGAAGGTGCGGGAAGGGAAGGGAAGGGAAGGGAAGGGAAGGGAAGGGAAGGGAAGGGAAGGGAAGGGAAGGGAAGGGAAGGGAAGGGAAGGGAAGGGAAGGGAAGGGAAGGGAAGGGAAGGGAAGGGAAGGGAAGGGAAGGGAAGGGAAGGGAAGGGAAGGGAAGGGAAGGGAAGGGAAGGGAAGGGAAGGGAAGGGAAGGGAAGGGAAGGGAAGGGAAGGTGCGGGAAGGGAAGGGAAGGTGCGGGAAGGGAAGGGAAGGGAAGGGAAGGGAAGGGAAGGGAAGGGAAGGGAAGGGAAGGGAAGGGAAGGGAAGGTGCGGGAAGGGAAGGGAAGGGAAGGGAAGGTGCGGGAAGGGAAGGGAAGGGAAGGTGCGGGAAGGGAAGGGAAGGGAAGGGAAGGTGCGGGAAGGTGCGGGAAGGTGCGGGAAGGTGCGGGAAGGTGCGGGAAGGGAAGGGAAGGGAAGGGAAGGGAAGGGAAGGGAAGGGAAGGGAAGGGAAGGGAAGGGAAGGGAAGGGAAGGGAAGGGAAGGGAAGGGAAGGGAAGGGAAGGGAAGGGAAGGGTGCTGGCCAAGAGGCTGGAGAAGAAATCTGATGAGCAGGGGCTGAGGGAGCTGCAGGGGCTGACACTGGAGAAGAGCAGGATCAGAGAGGAACCTTCTCTCTTCCTGCAACTCCCAGACAGGAGGGTGGAGCTAATGCAGGTCAGGCTCTGCTCCCAGGGAACAAGGGACCGGACAAGAGGAAATGGCCTCAAGTTGTGCCAGGAGTGCTTTAGATTGGGTATTAGGGCAAAGGTCCTGTTTGTCTCTGACTCCTGGCAAAGGCTCTAAAAAGTCTCCCCCACGAGGGCAGACACAATTAAGGCGAGGACGGCGTCAACATGGAAACGCTTCCTGGCAGCCCAAAACTCTTCTGCCCACCGACAAGCCATTTGCTGCCACTGGATCACGGGAACGACAGAGCAAAAGCATCACCTTTCTCTCTTCTGGGAGGAGCTGGTTGCACAGCGCAAGCTCCTGACACGGTGCAGATGGTCCCTGAAGGGAGGTTGTAGCCAGCTGCAACCTCCCTTCTATTAGCCCGGGGAACAAAGCATATTTGGACCAGAGGAAATTAGCTCAAGTTGTGCCACAGGAGCTTTAGATTGGATCTCCAGGAACTATTCCCTCAATAAAGAGCACCTCAAGCTTGGGAACAGGCTGCCTAGCAGAAATGGCGGCGTCAGCACCCTCAGCAAGGTTTAAAAGTCACGTGCATGTGGCATTTGGGGAGCTGGCTGATCAGTGGAGTAGGCAGTGTTAAGTTTGCGGTTGGACTGTGTGATCTTCAGGGTCTTTTTCAACCTCGACCACTCAGAGCTTAAAGTGTAGCTCAAGCAGTGTGGAGTCAGGGGTGCCTTCCAGCATGGCGATCTAGGAGATTGCCAGTGGGGAGTAGCTGATAAGAAAGACAAAAGGAAGAGCAAGGGGAGTTCTTCCAAGAAGATTCACTCCAAAGCAGCCTTAACCAGTAGACCAGGGCCACTCTGAGCGCCTGAGCTGGGCTGGGGACAAAGGGTGGTGCTGGCCCGGCTGTGCTGTGCTGTGACCCCTGTGACAGCCCGGGCGACGTGTCACAATGGGGGCAGCTCTAAAAGGCCCCAGCAGGTAACGCTGGCCCTGTATTGCTTGGGCAAGCGGTGAGTGCACACGTGGCGGGGAGGCTGGGCTGGGGACGAGGGCCGGGGCAGAAACGCTGCACCCGAGGCTGGCTTGTCCCCCCGCATGCAGGGACAGCCCCTCATATGGGAGAGCCTTGGGCAGGGCACGGTGCCGCTGCTGCTGCTGGGGCAGCGGGACAGGCCTTGCTGCCTGCCAGCTGTCTGGGGCCCTGTCCTTCCCGGCCCCAGATGCCTGTGATTGCCGTCCCTGCTGCCCCCAGTGGCAGCCGCCTCCCTCCCCGCCCCACTCAAGGCCTTCTCTCCATCCTCCTGCAGACCATGGGTCACTGGCTATTCTGGCTCTTGCTCTTGCAAAGCCTTATCCCGTACCCGCAGCCCGCGGGAGATGCTTTGGATGAGGCGAGGCGTCTGAGCATGGAGGTGCATGCGATGCACCAGGAAGTGGAGAGGATTCTTCTGGAGCGGGAGGTGGAGCAGCTTATGCTGAGGCAGAGTGGAGGGGCCTGGGGAGACCTGCCGTGGTCTGCCTTGCAGCACTGGCAGGTCTGGGATTTTGCTGGGCTCCTGCTCCTTCTCTTGGCCCTAGAGTTTATCTGGAGGAAAAGGAGCCTGAGGAGAGAGGAGCGCCAAGAAGAAAACGATGGTGCCAATGAAGAGGAAGTCAGAAATGCGGCTGCAAACCAAGAAGAAGATGTTGGAAATGAAGAAGAAGAAGAAGAAGCCAATGATGCCAACCGGGAGGAAGTCAACAATGATGATGGCAATGTACAGGAAGTCGGCAATGTTGCTGCAAATGAAGAAGACGGTGTTGGAAATGAAGTTGTCCGTGAGGCTGCAAATGCAGAAAACAACCATGATGCTGCCAATGGAGTCCAAGAAGAAGAGCACGAGGGTGAAGATAACATAGGAAGGATTGCAATGGAGCGCATCCAGTGGCCTGTACAGGACCTGCAGGAAGGCTGTGAGTGGACAACTGACCTGATGGACAATTTTGCCATTTACTTTGGCCACGTCTTGTGCAACAGTTTCTACCCGGTGCTGCAACGAGCCATCGGGGTGGGCAGTGCCTTCGAAGGTTGGAGTCCCCGTGAGCAGGATGTTGTGTACCGTGTGCTGGTACCCATGAATCCTCCCCGAGGCCACTCCTTCCAGCTGGAGCCGTACACTGCGGGGCAGAGGCGCGGGAGGAACTTCCGCGTCCGCGTGCAGCTGGAGTGCACCTGCAGCAGGGAGCAGCAGGGTGAGAACATGCTGTGCTTCCTGCACCAGCCCCAGGAGGAGCTGAGGAGCAATCAGGATGCCAGCCTCCTACACACGCTGTGCACCGGCTCCTACCTCGACGTGCAGAAAACTGCCCGCTGGTTCTACCAACTGGTGAGAGCAATCTGGCCAGCTTTGCCTCAGGCCCACAATTGGCATTTAGTGCTGCTGCCCTCCAGACGCTCCTGCCAATTCCAGGTGAGCAACGGCGCAGCAAGCTTCCGCATTGAGGTGCTGTTTGGGGTGCGGCAAGGCGACTCAGACATCTTTGTGAGCAGCCAGCCTAGGGAGGCCTGCACGCCAAGCACAACATGGCCGGAGAGCTACGCCGTGGCAGAGATGAAGTTCTTCAAGTGCATCGCCAGGCGGGCCCCCCCTGACAGCTTGCACCTCAAATGCCTGCAGTTCTTCAGCTGTCTGCAGCTGGGCTCAGGCTTTTCCACCTACACCATCAAGACCATTGTCATGCACCTCCTGTCCATCATCCCCGTGTCACGGTGGCGCAGGAGAGATTTTGTCAGGCGACTGGTGGATATCAGCGAGGGCCTGCGCTTCTGCGTGCAAGTGAGATGCCTCAACCACTTCATCGTGGGCAACCGGAGCCTTCCTGGGGAGATCAGGGTTCCCCCAGAGGTGCAAATGGCCGAGACGTGCAATCTCTTCCACCACCTGGTGATGGATCCCGTTGCCCACTCCCAGGCGATGAGTGAGTACGTGGATCTGCGAAAGCGGTTCACACGAACCCTGAACGACGAGCACTGAAAGAGCTTCTCCACCTTAGAGCTGTGCTTGTGGGGCCGGCAGCTGGCCGCAGAGAAGCCCCTCATTGTACAGGGGAAAAGAGGGAACAATGTGGGACACAGAGAGGGAAGGGAAAATGCTGTGCAGCAGCACTCTGCCAGCAGCAGCAGCAGCAGCAGCAGCAGCAGCAGCAGCAGCAGCGGTGTCATCTCAACAGTCTCCTCAGCACCGCATGCACTGATGACCAGCTTGGCTACACACATCGGGCACCACGCAAGAGGAAATACTCCGATTCCCTTCTGTGTTCTCTGGGCTCTGTGGGCAGAATCTGCTCCCTGGGCTGCAGCTGACGCAGACCTGAGCGTGCAGAATGTGGAGAGGGCACTGCTCAAGAGGCAGTGGGAATTGCTGCCACACCTTTCCTCTAGAGCAAAAGAACATTTGGGGAGTCAAAGCTGATGGAGCTGAAGAGGCCGTGGCCAGGGGCCTTGTGAGAGAGACTCCCATTAGCACCAGGACTGTAGCTGCCCCCAACTCTTTCTTAGACTCCACTTTCCCTCTGAGAGCTTCACCTTGTGCAAAGATGCGGATCTGCAAATCCCAGAAGGGTTAACGTTTGGAAGGAGCACCGGTGGGATCATCTTGGCCAGGGCTGCTCCAGCAGGGTCTTCCCGCTGTGCCTTGCAAAGGGTTGCCTTCAGATGCTTCTTGACTATGTGCGCTCAGGGAGACTCCACAACCTCTGGGCAATGTGCCGCAGTGCTCGCTCACTGCGCTGAATGCCAGATGTGCTGCACAGCTGCTTGAAGTCAGCAAAGAATTGAAGGGGCTGCTTGAGAAAAACATCAGCTGGGCCTCTCAGCTCTCTTGCCCCTGGCTGCAGCAAGGCCTAAGCACAGAATGACGTCTGCAGTGAAGCAGAGGCCTCTCGGCCCCGTGTTGTTTCCCTGAGGCCCAGAAGAGCACCTGCACCTCTCTAGCGCCATCGGCCTCACTGCCCTTCACTGCGCAGAACAAGCTGTCGTACAAATCTGGTCCTTCAAGGAGAAGAGGATGCGTGCAAAGACTCTGGCCCAGGTCCCACGGCCTCTCCTGCCGCCTCAGCAGGTGCAGGGCCACGGCAGGGTTGATTCTACCTCCTCGTATCATTTCCGTCTCCAAAACAAGTCACCCAGATCTGCACTAAGCCCTACTTGCATATGCCCTTTGCCACTCCTGAGGACACGCACAAACAGAGCGCCTGCCTTACGTGCACGGCCAAAGCCAGCAAAGCCCAGCTGTAACATGCAATTGTTCCCGGCCTTTGGCAAGGGCCAAAACTTAGAGGAGGAAAGAAGCAGGCATGTGGGACAGAAAAAGGAAACAGAAACAGGGAACAAAAGACCAAGAGGAACAATCAGCGCTGCTTGCCCGCCATCAGCCAATGGACGGTGTCTCTCCTTTGTTGGAGTGAGAGCTCCACTGGACTCAGGCCCAGAGGGAAGCCAAAGCACAGGGGTTGAATTAAAACCTCTGGACAAGCTGTGATGCAAGAAGCCACAGCAAAGTGAAATAGAAAGATAGATTTTTTAACTTTTAGTAGAAATATATGCTAAGTGCCTTAAGAATTAAAAAGCTGTAGCAGAGAGCTTAAACTCAGTGCTTGCTGCATGCAGCAGGGTTGCCTTTTCACAGAATTCTTTCCTTTCGACAAAATATAGATAGAATTATACTGTTCACATTTTTTAGATGGAGTGTTCACATAAACAGTAAGAACTGATAGAAACTGTATGCGCAAATCTGTGTAATACCTATGTAACACTTGTGTAAGACTTACGATTGTAAGAATTAGACCAGGATAGGTTAAGAAAAGAAAAACCAGAATCATGTGTTAATCTTGTTGGTCAATTAACAAATATAATCCACACTTCTGCAAGAAAAAATATATATGGAGCATATAGAGGATATAGAAGAAGCGGGTTTTGCCTGCTGTTGCTGCTGCTGCTTGGCTTTATCATGTAACCCCCTTTGAACTCGGCCTTCAAGAAAGCTCTGAGACTATGAAATAAAGAACTTAGCAGAACAGCAGCCTCCTCTGCTCTTTTACCCTGGTCCGAGAAGGAAGGGTAACCCTTTAAAAGCTCCACACTCCTTGTCCCCGGAAGGGACACCTTTGGGTCCGACTGTGTCGGAGCTGGCCTGAAACTGTGTCTCTATAAGAATCTAGATTTTTATTTCATAGATGTATCTATATTGTCTATACATAGTGTATACTCTAAAGTTTATTAATGATCATATATGATAGTAAAGTATAATAAAACAAAGCAATATACTAATCCCTAAGTAACAGAAAAGATACCAAATACATCATTATTCTATGATAAAATAGAATGAAAATGAGAAAATGATCATCTAGATGAAATATGCTAAAAAATAATTAGAAAGCGTTGAGTAGGTAATTAGTTTTAAATAATAACCATAGAACACATATTTAGTGTCACTATCTGTTGTGACACTTATTAATGCTCTTAGTGCATTTATGTCTGGAAAGATTTTAAGAAAATAGATCTATTTATTACATCTCTATGCTAGATTACCTAGATGATATTATTTTTATGCACAAGTCAAGCCTTGTATAGTGTCGCTATCTGCTGGGACATCTACTCATGCTCTGCAGTTAGTGCATTTATGAGTGGAAGGCCAGAAGCTGCTTTGTCCTTGCTTCAATAAACGACAATATTCCAGAATCTGGAGCGTGCAAGACTTGATTGATCTCAGCCAGACCCAGAGCATTGGCAAATCTCAGGCGCTGGCAAGCTGGGCTCGTGAACAGTGTCCTTGAACTCAGCCCAATTTACCGTGCTGTCGCGGGTTCGGTTTGTAACCGGGCAGAAACACCAATTTAGTGTAGTGGTTTGGTCCAAAATACTCATTACTGTTTATTTGCTGTGAGATAAGAATTAGGAGAAATGCAAAGCAGGCACCAAACTTGAAAGAATATAAAGAAGTTTATTAACAGAGCTAAAAGAAGGAAAAAAACATTATACCACCTTCAGAACTCTCCTCCTCCCCCCACCTTCCTCCCTTCTCCCACTGACAATGTGAAAAGACAACCCTTAAGATGTTCAGTCTGTTTACCACTTCCATAATAACCTTGTTTAGTCCATTTAGAAAGAGAAGTCTCTTCTTGCTCGTGCTATGAAAACATTATCACGACGAGAGAGCCGCCCACTTCCAAATATCGTTCAGTCCATTTAGGAAGAGGAGTCTCTCTGCCTGCGTGTGAGTCCTTTCCCCCGACTTGCAGCTTTTCCCGCAACTGCTTTTGAGGGTCCACTCTTGAAGTTTTTTGGGGTACAATTTTAAGGTTGAGCTGTTCAGAAGCAAAAACAGAGGCCCTTCTCCTTCCCTGGGAGCAAAGGGTCTTCATCATCTTCATCGTTAGGACTATCTCTGGGAGCATCTCTAGGGACTGAGGTTTTCTCCTTTCCCGTTTGGAGCAAAAGTCCTCATCTGGTCCATCTCTCCCTGTCCAAACTTCTCATGAAATTACAGCTGCGTCAGCATCTGCCTATCTCAGCGCAGGTGCTTTTGCTTACGAGTTGAACACTCCACCCCCCATATCTTCATGAAATTACAACAGGATACTCTGATATATCATAGCTTCACAAGAGAATTTCAGCTTTAAGCATCTCCTCTCTCTCTTCCCTCAGGTTTTCAGCTCTTCACAGCAGTAAAAGGGTTAATCTCACCTCGGCCTTGCAGCTTTGCAGCTGGAATGTTGAATTTTTCTTATCGCAGTGGAGAGGGGGGAGAGCCGAGCCGCTCCAGCTGCCCACGGCAAGGCAGTGGGGGGGGGGGGGGGGTTCCACGGCTGGAACAGGTCCATCGACTCCAGGATGGCCGTGGCCCAGCCCGGCCTGGCCCAAGCAGGGCCTGGCCAGGCCCGCCGGCCCCCCGCACGGGGCCCGCAGCCACCTGTGCCAGCGCCGGAAACGAGAGAGAGCTTGGAGGGGGAGTTTGCCTATTCTTAAATGTGGATCACAGAGGTGGTCACAACTTTAAGTGGCTTAGAGAATTGTCCATA